>NW_026646661.1:0-340302 GCF_949987535.1 Balaenoptera acutorostrata
GGTTAGGCTTAGGGCTAGTGTTAGGGTTAGGTCTCGGTTTAGGGTAAAGGTTAGGATTAGGGTATGCGTTAGGGTTAGGGTAGGGTTTACGGTTAGTGTACGCGTTAGGGTGAGGGTAGTTATTAAACCTATCCCACTCTCTAGTTACCACTTAGCACGTAAAGGAATATTATTTGGGGATCCAGCCATGGAGAAGAGTTTAGACACTAGGAGAAGATAAGGAACACACCCATTATCACGAAATCACATTAGGATTCTCTTTTTAACCTGTTCCTTAAAACACTAGTGCTTAGGAAATCTATTGGAGGCAGAAGCAGTCAAGGGTAGCTTAGGGTTAGGGTTAGGGTTAGGGTGAGGGTTAGGGTATGGCTTAGGGTACGGGTTCGGGGAGGGTTTCGGGTAGGGATTAGGGTATGGGTTAGGGTTAGGGTTAGGGTTAGTGTTAGGGTTAGGGCTCGGTTTAGGGTACGGGTTAGGATTAGGGTACTCGTTAGGGTTAGGGTAGCGGTTAGGGTTAGGGTACGCGTTAGGGTGAGGGTAGTTATTAAACCTATCACACTCTCTAGTTACCACTTAGCACGTAAAGGAATATTATTTGGGGGTCCAGCCATGGAGAAGAGTTTAGACACTAGGAGAAGATAAGGAACACACCCATTATCACGAAATCACATTAGGATTCTCTTTTTAACCTGTTCCTTAAAACACTAGTGCTTAGGAAATCTATTGGAGGCAGAAGCAGTCAAGGGTAGCTTAGGGTTAGGGTTAGGGTTAGGGTGAGGGTTAGGGTACGGCTTAGGGTATGGGTTCGGGGAGGGGTTCGGGTAGGGCGTAGGGTATGGGTTAGGGTTAGGGTTAGGGCTAGTGTTAGGGTTAGGGCTCGGTTTAGGGTACGGTTTAGGATTAGGGTACGCGTTAGGGTTAGGGTAGGGGTTAGGGTTAGGGTACGCGTTAGGGTGAGGGTAGTTATTAAACCTATCCCACTCTCTAGATACCCCTTAGCAAGTAAAGGAATATTATTTGGGGGTCCAGCCGTGGAGAAGAGTTTAGACACGAGGAGAAGATAAGGAACACACACATTATCAAGAAATCACATTAGGATTCTCTTTTTAACCTGTTCCTTAAAACACTAGTGCTTAGGAAATCTATTGGAGGCAGAAGCCGTCAAGGGTAGCTTAGGGTTATGGTTAGGGTTAGGGTGAGGGTTAGGGTACGGTTTAGGGTACGGGTTCAGGGAGGGGTTCGGGTAGGGCGTAGGGTATTGGTTACGGTTAGGGTTAGAGTTAGTGTTAGGTTTAGGGCTCGGTTTAGGGTACGGGTTAGGATTAGGGTACGCGCTAGGGTTAGGGTAGGGGTTAGGGTTAGGGTATGCGTTAGGGTGAGGGTAGTTATTAAACCTATCACACTCTCTAGATACCCCTTAGCACAGAAAGGAATATTATTTGGGGGTCCAGCCATGGAGAAGAGTTTAGACACGAGGAGAAGATAAGGAACACACCCATTATCAAGAAATCACATTAGGATTCTCTTTTTAACATGTTCCTTAAAACACTACTGCTTAGGAAATCTATTGGAGGCAGAAGCCGTCAAGGGTAGCTTAGGGTTAGGGTTAGGGTTAGGGTGAGGGTTAGGGTACGGCTTAGGGTACGGGTTCGGGGAGGGGTTCGGGTAGGGCGTAGGGTATGGGTTAGGGTTAGGGTTAGGGCTAGTGTTAGGGTTAGGGCTCGGTTTAGGGTACAGGTTAGGATTAGGGTACGCGTTAGGGTTAGGGTAGGGGTTAGGGTTAGTGTACGCGTTATGGTGAGGGTAGTTATTAAACCTATCCCACTCTCTAGATACCCCTTAGCACGTACAGGAATATTATTTGGGGTCCAGCCATGGAGAAGAGTTTAGACACTAGGAGAAGATAAGGAACACACCCATTATCACGAAATCACATTAGGATTCTCTTTTTAACCTGTTCCTTAAAACACTAGTGCTTAGGAAATCTATTGGAGGGAGAAGCAGTCAAGTGTAGCTTAGGGTTAGGGTTAGGGTTAGGGTGAGGGTTAGGGTACGGCTTAGGGTACGGGTTCGGGGAGGTGTTCGGGTAGGGCGTAGGGTATGGGTTAGGCTTAGGGCTAGTGTTAGGGTTAGGTCTCGGTTTAGGGTAAAGGTTAGGATTAGGGTATGCGTTAGGGTTAGGGTAGGGTTTAAGGTTAGTGTACGCGTTAGGGTGAGGGTAGTTATTAAACCTATCCCACTCTCTAGATACCCCTTAGCACGTACAGGAATATTATAGGGGGTCCAGCCATGGAGAAGAGTTTAGACACTAGGAGAAGATAAGAACACACCCATTATCACGAAATCACATTAGGATTCTCTTTTTAACCTGTTCCTTAAAACACTAGTGGTTAGGAAATCTATTGGAGGCAGAAGCAGTCAAGGGTAGCTTAGGGTTAGGGTGAGGGTTAGGGTATGGCTTAGGGTACGGGTTCGGGGAGGGGTTCGGGTAGGCCGTAGGGTATGGGTTAGGGTTAGGGTTAGGGTTAATGTTAGGGTTAGTGCTCGGTTTAGGGTACGGGTTAGGATTAGGGTACGCGTTAGGGTTAGGGCAGGGGTTAGGGTTAGGGTACGCGTTAGGGTGGGGGTAGTTATTAAACCTATCACACACTCTAGATACCCCTTAGCACGTAAAGGAATATTATTTGGGGGTCCAGCCATGGAGCAGAGTTTAGACACGAGGAGAAGATAAGGAACACCCCCATTATCAAGAAATCACATTAGGATTTTCTTTTTAACTTGTTCCTTAAAACACTAGTGCTTAGGAAATCTATTGGAGGCAGAAGCAGTCAAGGGTAGCTTAGGGTTAGGGTTAGGGTTAGGGTGAGGGTTAGGGTACGGCTTAGGGTACGGGTTCGGGGAGGGGTTCGGGTAGGCCGTAGGGTATGGGTTAGGGTTAGGGTTAGGGTTAGTGTTAGGGTTAGGGCTCGGTTAAGGGTACGGGTTAGGATTAGGGTACGCGTTAGTGTTAGGGTAGTGGTTAGGGTTAGGGTACGCTTTAGGGTGAGGGTAGTTATTAAACCTATCCCACTCTCTAGATACCCCTTAGCACGTAAAGGAATATTATTTGGGGGTCCAGCCATGGAGAAGAGTTTAGACACTAGGAGAAGATAAGGAACACACCCATTATCAAGAAATCACAATATGATTCTCTTTTTAAACTGTTCCTTAAAACACTAGTGGTTAGGAAATCTATTGGAGGCAGAAGCAGTCAAGGGTAGCTTAGGGTTAGGGTTAGGGTTAGGGTGAGGGTTAGGGTACGGCTTAGGGTACGGGTTCGGGGAGGGTTTCGGGTAGGGCGTAGGGTATGGGTTAGGGTTAGGGTTAGGGTTAGTGTTAGGGTTAGGGCTCGGTTTAGGGTACGGGTTAGGATTAGGGTACTCGTTAGGGTTAGGGTAGGGGTTAGGGTTAGGGTACGCGTTAGGGTGAGGGTAGTTATTAAACCTATCACACTCTCTAGATACCACTTAGCACGTAAAGGAATATTATTTGGGGGTCCAGCCATGGAGAAGAGTTTAGACACTAGGAGAAGATAAGGAACACACCCATTATCACGAAATCACATTAGGATTCTCTTTTTAACCTGTTCCTTAAAACACTAGTGCTTAGGAAATCTATTGGAGGCAGAAGCAGTCAAGGGTAGCTTAGGGTTAGGGTTAGGGTTAGGGTGAGGGTTAGGGTACGGCTTAGGGTACGGGTTCGGGGAGGGGTTCGGGTAGGGCGTAGGGTATGGGTTAGGGTTAGGGTTAGGGCTAGTGTTAGGGTTAGGGCTCGGTTTAGGGTACGGGTTAGGATTAGGGTACGCGCTAGGGTTAGGGTAGGGGTTAGGGTTAGGGTACGCGTTAGGGTGAGGGTAGTTATTAAACCTATCACACTCTCTAGATACCCCTTAGCACATAAAGGAATATTATTTGGGGGTTCAGCCATGGAGAAGAGTTTAGACACGAGGAGAAGATAAGGAACACACCCATTATCAAGAAATCACATTAGGATTCTCTTTTTAACATGTTCCTTAAAACACTAGTGCTTAGGAAATCTATTGGAGGCACAAGCCGTCAAGGGTAGCTTAGGGTTAGGGTTATGGTTAGGGTGAGGGTTAGGGTACGGCTTAGGGTACGGGTTCGGGGAGGGGTTCGGGTAGGGCGTAGGGTATGGGTAAGGGTTAGGGTTAGGGCTAGTGTTAGGGTTAGGGCTCGGTTTAGGGTACAGGTTAGGATTAGGGTACGCGTTAGTGTTAGGGTAGGGGTTAGGGTTAGTGTACGCGTTCGGGTGAGGGTAGTTATTAAACCTATCCCACTCTCTAGATACCCCTTAGCACGTACAGGAATATTATTGGGGGTCCAGCCATGGAGAAGAGTTTAGACACTAGGAGAAGATAAGGAACACACCCATTATCACGAAATCACATTAGGATTCTCTTTTTAACCTGTTCCTTAAAACACTAGTGCTTAGGAAATCTATTGGAGGCAAAAGCAGTCAAGGGTAGCTTAGGGTTAGGGTTAGGGTTAGGGTGAGGGTTAGGGTATGGCTTAGGGTACGGGTTCGGGGAGGGGTTCGGGTAGGGCGTAGGGTATGGGTTAGGCTTAGGGCTAGTGTTAGGGTTAGGTCTCGGTTTAGGGTAAAGTTTAGGATTAGGGTATGCGTTAGGGTTAGGGTAGGGTTTACGGTTAGTGTACGCGTTAGGGTGAGGGTAGTTATTAAACCTATCCCACTCTCTAGATACCCCTTAGCACGTAAAGGAATATTATTTCGGGGTCCAGCCATGGAGAAGAGTTTAGACACGAGGAGAAGATAAGGAACACACACATTATCAAGAAATCACATTAGGATTCTCTTTTTAACCTGTTCCTTAAAACACTAGTGCTTAGGAAATCTATTGGATGCAGAAGCCGTCAAGGGTAGCTTAAAGGTTAGGGTTAGGGTTAGGGTGAGGGTTAGGGTACGGTGTAGGGTACGGGTTCAGGGAGGGGTTCGGGTAGGGCGTAGGGTATTGGTTAGGGTTAGGGTTAGAGTTAGTGTTAGGGTTAGGGCTCGGTTTAGGGTACGGGTTAGGATTAGGGTACGCGCTAGGGTTAGGGTAGGGGTTAGGGTTAGGGTATGCGTTAGGGTGAGGGTAGTTATTAAACCTATCACACTCTCTAGATACCCCTTAGCACAGAAAGGAATATTATTTGGGGGTCCAGCCATGGAGAAGAGTTTAGACACGAGGAGAAGATAAGGAACACACCCATTATCAAGAAATCACATTAGGATTCTCTTTTTAACATGTTCCTTAAAACACTACTGCTTAGGAAATCTATTGGAGGCAGAAGCCGTCAAGGGTAGCTTAGGGTTAGGGTTAGGGTTAGGGTGAGGGTTAGGGTACGGCTTAGGGTACGGGTTCCGGGAGGGGTTCGGGTAGGGCGTAGGGTATGGGTTAGGGTTAGGGTTAGGGCTAGTGTTAGGGTTAGGGCTCGGTTTAGGGTACAGGTTAGGATTAGGGTACGCGTTAGGGTTAGGGTAGGGGTTAGGGTTAGTGTACGCGTTATGGTGAGGGTAGTTATTAAACCTATCCCACTCTCTAGATACCCCTTAGCACGTACAGGAATATTATTTGGGGTCCAGCCATGGAGAAGAGTTTAGACACTAGGAGAAGATAAGGAACACACCCATTATCACGAAATCACATTAGGATTCTCTTTTTAACCTGTTCCTTAAAACACTAGTGCTTAGGAAATCTATTGGAGGGAGAAGCAGTCAAGTGTAGCTTAGGGTTAGGGTTAGGGTTAGGGTGAGGGTTAGGGTACGGCTTAGGGTACGGGTTCGGGGAGGTGTTCGGGTAGGGCGTAGGGTATGGGTTAGGCTTAGGGCTAGTGTTAGGGTTAGGTCTCGGTTTAGGGTAAAGGTTAGGATTAGGGTATGCGTTAGGGTTAGGGTAGGGTTTAAGGTTAGTGTACGCGTTAGGGTGAGGGTAGTTATTAAACCTATCCCACTCTCTAGATACCCCTTAGCACGTACAGGAATATTATAGGGGGTCCAGCCATGGAGAAGAGTTTAGACACTAGGAGAAGATAAGAACACACCCATTATCACGAAATCACATTAGGATTCTCTTTTTAACCTGTTCCTTAAAACACTAGTGGTTAGGAAATCTATTGGAGGCAGAAGCAGTCAAGGGTAGCTTAGGGTTAGGGTGAGGGTTAGGGTATGGCTTAGGGTACGGGTTCGGGGAGGGGTTCGGGTAGGCCGTAGGGTATGGGTTAGGGTTAGGGTTAGGGTTAATGTTAGGGTTAGTGCTCGGTTTAGGGTACGGGTTAGGATTAGGGTACGCGTTAGGGTTAGGGCAGGGGTTAGGGTTAGGGTACGCGTTAGGGTGGGGGTAGTTATTAAACCTATCACACACTCTAGATACCCCTTAGCACGTAAAGGAATATTATTTGGGGGTCCAGCCATGGAGCAGAGTTTAGACACGAGGAGAAGATAAGGAACACCCCCATTATCAAGAAATCACATTAGGATTTTCTTTTTAACTTGTTCCTTAAAACACTAGTGCTTAGGAAATCTATTGGAGGCAGAAGCAGTCAAGGGTAGCTTAGGGTTAGGGTTAGGGTTAGGGTGAGGGTTAGGGTACGGCTTAGGGTACGGGTTCGGGGAGGGGTTCGGGTAGGCCGTAGGGTATGGGTTAGGGTTAGGGTTAGGGTTAGTGTTAGGGTTAGGGCTCGGTTAAGGGTACGGGTTAGGATTAGGGTACGCGTTAGTGTTAGGGTAGTGGTTAGGGTTAGGGTACGCTTTAGGGTGAGGGTAGTTATTAAACCTATCCCACTCTCTAGATACCCCTTAGCACGTAAAGGAATATTATTTGGGGGTCCAGCCATGGAGAAGAGTTTAGACACTAGGAGAAGATAAGGAACACACCCATTATCAAGAAATCACAATATGATTCTCTTTTAAACTGTTCCTTAAAACACTAGTGGTTAGGAAATCTATTGGAGGCAGAAGCAGTCAAGGGTAGCTTAGGGTTAGGGTTAGGGTTAGGGTGAGGGTTAGGGTACGGCTTAGGGTACGGGTTCGGGGAGGGTTTCGGGTAGGGCGTAGGGTATGGGTTAGGGTTAGGGTTAGGGTTAGTGTTAGGGTTAGGGCTCGGTTTAGGGTACGGGTTAGGATTAGGGTACTCGTTAGGGTTAGGGTAGGGGTTAGGGTTAGGGTACGCGTTAGGGTGAGGGTAGTTATTAAACCTATCACACTCTCTAGATACCACTTAGCACGTAAAGGAATATTATTTGGGGGTCCAGCCATGGAGAAGAGTTTAGACACTAGGAGAAGATAAGGAACACACCCATTATCACGAAATCACATTAGGATTCTCTTTTTAACCTGTTCCTTAAAACACTAGTGCTTAGGAAATCTATTGGAGGCAGAAGCAGTCAAGGGTAGCTTAGGGTTAGGGTTAGGGTTAGGGTGAGGGTTAGGGTACGGCTTAGGGTACGGGTTCGGGGGAGGGGTTCGGGTAGGGCGTAGGGTATGGGTTAGGGTTAGGGTTAGGGCTAGTGTTAGGGTTAGGGCTCGGTTTAGGGTACGGGTTAGGATTAGGGTACGCGCTAGGGTTAGGGTAGGGGTTAGGGTTAGGGTACGCGTTAGGGTGAGGGTAGTTATTAAACCTATCACACTCTCTAGATACCCCTTAGCACATAAAGGAATATTATTTGGGGGTTCAGCCATGGAGAAGAGTTTAGACACGAGGAGAAGATAAGGAACACACCCATTATCAAGAAATCACATTAGGATTCTCTTTTTAACATGTTCCTTAAAACACTAGTGCTTAGGAAATCTATTGGAGGCACAAGCCGTCAAGGGTAGCTTAGGGTTAGGGTTATGGTTAGGGTGAGGGTTAGGGTACGGCTTAGGGTACGGGTTCGGGGAGGGGTTCGGGTAGGGCGTAGGGTATGGGTAAGGGTTAGGGTTAGGGCTAGTGTTAGGGTTAGGGCTCGGTTTAGGGTACAGGTTAGGATTAGGGTACGCGTTAGTGTTAGGGTAGGGGTTAGGGTTAGTGTACGCGTTCGGGTGAGGGTAGTTATTAAACCTATCCCACTCTCTAGATACCCCTTAGCACGTACAGGAATATTATTGGGGGTCCAGCCATGGAGAAGAGTTTAGACACTAGGAGAAGATAAGGAACACACCCATTATCACGAAATCACATTAGGATTCTCTTTTTAACCTGTTCCTTAAAACACTAGTGCTTAGGAAATCTATTGGAGGCAAAAGCAGTCAAGGGTAGCTTAGGGTTAGGGTTAGGGTTAGGGTGAGGGTTAGGGTATGGCTTAGGGTACGGGTTCGGGGAGGGGTTCGGGTAGGGCGTAGGGTATGGGTTAGGCTTAGGGCTAGTGTTAGGGTTAGGTCTCGGTTTAGGGTAAAGTTTAGGATTAGGGTATGCGTTAGGGTTAGGGTAGGGTTTACGGTTAGTGTACGCGTTAGGGTGAGGGTAGTTATTAAACCTATCCCACTCTCTAGATACCCCTTAGCACGTAAAGGAATATTATTTCGGGGTCCAGCCATGGAGAAGAGTTTAGACACGAGGAGAAGATAAGGAACACACACATTATCAAGAAATCACATTAGGATTCTCTTTTTAACCTGTTCCTTAAAACACTAGTGCTTAGGAAATCTATTGGATGCAGAAGCCGTCAAGGGTAGCTTAAAGGTTAGGGTTAGGGTTAGGGTGAGGGTTAGGGTACGGTGTAGGGTACGGGTTCAGGGAGGGGTTCGGGTAGGGCGTAGGGTATTGGTTAGGGTTAGGGTTAGAGTTAGTGTTAGGGTTAGGGCTCGGTTTAGGGTACGGGTTAGGATTAGGGTACGCGCTAGGGTTAGGGTAGGGGTTAGGGTTAGGGTATGCGTTAGGGTGAGGGTAGTTATTAAACCTATCACACTCTCTAGATACCCCTTAGCACAGAAAGGAATATTATTTGGGGGTCCAGCCATGGAGAAGAGTTTAGACACGAGGAGAAGATAAGGAACACACCCATTATCAAGAAATCACATTAGGATTCTCTTTTTAACATGTTCCTTAAAACACTACTGCTTAGGAAATCTATTGGAGGCAGAAGCCGTCAAGGGTAGCTTAGGGTTAGGGTTAGGGTTAGGGTGAGGGTTAGGGTACGGCTTAGGGTACGGGTTCCGGGAGGGGTTCGGGTAGGGCGTAGGGTATGGGTTAGGGTTAGGGTTAGGGCTAGTGTTAGGGTTAGGGCTCGGTTTAGGGTACAGGTTAGGATTAGGGTACGCGTTAGGGTTAGGGTAGGGGTTAGGGTTAGTGTACGCGTTATGGTGAGGGTAGTTATTAAACCTATCCCACTCTCTAGATACCCCTTAGCACGTACAGGAATATTATTTGGGGTCCAGCCATGGAGAAGAGTTTAGACACTAGGAGAAGATAAGGAACACACCCATTATCACGAAATCACATTAGGATTCTCTTTTTAACCTGTTCCTTAAAACACTAGTGCTTAGGAAATCTATTGGAGGGAGAAGCAGTCAAGTGTAGCTTAGGGTTAGGGTTAGGGTTAGGGTGAGGGTTAGGGTACGGCTTAGGGTACGGGTTCGGGGAGGTGTTCGGGTAGGGCGTAGGGTATGGGTTAGGCTTAGGGCTAGTGTTAGGGTTAGGTCTCGGTTTAGGGTAAAGGTTAGGATTAGGGTATGCGTTAGGGTTAGGGTAGGGTTTAAGGTTAGTGTACGCGTTAGGGTGAGGGTAGTTATTAAACCTATCCCACTCTCTAGATACCCCTTAGCACGTACAGGAATATTATAGGGGGTCCAGCCATGGAGAAGAGTTTAGACACTAGGAGAAGATAAGAACACACCCATTATCACGAAATCACATTAGGATTCTCTTTTTAACCTGTTCCTTAAAACACTAGTGGTTAGGAAATCTATTGGAGGCAGAAGCAGTCAAGGGTAGCTTAGGGTTAGGGTGAGGGTTAGGGTATGGCTTAGGGTACGGGTTCGGGGAGGGGTTCGGGTAGGCCGTAGGGTATGGGTTAGGGTTAGGGTTAGGGTTAATGTTAGGGTTAGTGCTCGGTTTAGGGTACGGGTTAGGATTAGGGTACGCGTTAGGGTTAGGGCAGGGGTTAGGGTTAGGGTACGCGTTAGGGTGGGGGTAGTTATTAAACCTATCACACATTCTAGATACCCCTTAGCACGTAAAGGAATATTATTTGGGGGTCCAGCCATGGAGAAGAGTTTAGACACGAGGAGAAGATAAGGAACACCCCCATTATCAAGAAATCACATTAGGATTTTCTTTTTAACTTGTTCCTTAAAACACTAGTGCTTAGGAAATCTATTGGAGGCAGAAGCAGTCAAGGGTAGCTTAGGGTTAGGGTTAGGGTTAGGGTGAGGGTTAGGGTACGGCTTAGGGTACGGGTTCGGAGAGGGGTTCGGGTAGGCCGTAGGGTATGGGTTAGGGTTAGGGTTAGGGTTAGTGTTAGGGTTAGGGCTCGGTTAAGGGTACGGGTTAGGATTAGGGTACGCGTTAGTGTTAGGGTAGTGGTTAGGGTTAGGGTACGCTTTAGGGTGAGGGTAGTTATTAAACCTATCCCACTCTCTAGATACCCCTTAGCACGTAAAGGAATATTATTTGGGGGTCCAGCCATGGAGAAGAGTTTAGACACTAGGAGAAGATAAGGAACACACCCATTATCAAGAAATCACAATATGATTCACTTTTTAAACTGTTCCTTAAAACACTAGTGCTTAGGAAATCTATTGGAGGCAGAAGCAGTCAAGGGTAGCTTAGGGTTAGGGTTAGGGTTAGGGTGAGGGTTAGGGTACGGCTTAGGGTACGGGTTCGGGGAGGGTTTCGGGTAGGGCGTAGGGTATGGGTTAGGGTTAGGGTTAGGGTTAGTGTTAGGGTTAGGACTCGGTTTAGGGTACGGGTTAGGATTAGGGTACTCGTTAGGGTTAGGGTAGGGGTTAGGGTTAGGGTACGCGTTAGGGTGAGGGTAGTTATTAAACCTATCACACTCTCTAGATACCACTTAGCACGTAAAGGAATATTATTTGGGGGTCCAGCCATGGAGAAGAGTTTAGACACTAGGAGAAGATAAGGAACACACCCATTATCACGAAATCACATTAGGATTCTCTTTTTAACCTGTTCCTTAAAACACTAGTGCTTAGGAAATCTATTGGAGGCAGAAGCAGTCAAGGGTAGCTTAGGGTTAGGGTTAGGGTTAGGGTTAGGGTACGGCTTAGGGTACGGGTTCGGGGAGGGGTTCGGGTAGGGCGTAGGGTATGGGTTAGGGTTAGGGTTAGGGCTAGTGATAGGGTTAGGGCTCGGTTTAGGGTACGGGTTAGGATTAGGGTACGCGCTAGGGTTAGGGTAGGGGTTAGGGTTAGGGTACGCGTTAGGGTGAGGGTAGTTATTAAACCTATCACACTCTCTAGATACCCCTTAGCACATAAAGGAATATTATTTGGGGGTTCAGCCATGGAGAAGAGTTTAGACACGAGGAGAAGATAAGGAACACACCCATTATCAAGAAATCACATTAGGATTCTCTTTTTAACATGTTCCTTAAAACACTAGTGCTTAGGAAATCTATTGGAGGCAGAAGCCGTCAAGGGTAGCTTAGGGTTAGGGTTAGGGTTAGGGTGAGGGTTAGGGTACGGCTTAGGGTACGGGTTCGGGGAGGGGTTCGGGTAGGGCGTAGGGTATGGGTAAGGGTTAGGGTTAGGGCTAGTGTTAGGGTTAGGGCTCGGTTTAGGGTACAGGTTAGGATTAGGGTACGCGTTAGTGTTAGGGTAGGGGTTAGGGTTAGGGTACGCGTTAGGGTGGGGGTAGTTATTAAATCTATCACACTCTCTAGATACCCCTTAGCACGTAAAGGACTATTATTTGGGGGTCCAGCCATGGAGAAGAGTTTAGACACGAGGAGAAGATAAGGAACACACCCATTATCAAGAAATCACAATGTGATTCTCTTTTTAAACTGTTCCTTAAAACACTAGTGCTTAGGAAATCTATTGGAGGCAGAAGCAGTCAAGGGTAGCTTAGGGTTAGGGTTAGGGTTAGGGTGAGGGTTACGGTACGGCTTAGGGTACGGGTTCGGGGAGGTGTTCGGGTAGGCCGTAGGGTATGGGTTAGGGTTAGGGTTAGGTTTAGTGTTAGGGTTAGGGCTCGGTTTAGGGTACGGGTTAGGTTTAGGGTACGCGTTAGTGTTAGGGTAGTGGTTAGGGTTAGGGTACGCTTTAGGGTGAGGGTAGTTATTAAACCTATCCCACTCTCTAGATACCCCTTAGCACATAAAGGAATATTATTTGGGGGTCCAGCCATGGAGAAGAATTTAGACACTAGGAGAAGATAAGGAACACACACCCATTATCAAGAAATCACAATATGATTCTCTTTTTAACCTGTTCCTTAAAACACTAGTGCTTAGGAAATCTATTGGATGCAGAAGCAGTCAAGGGTAGCTTAGGGTTAGGGTTAGGGTTAGGGTGCGGGTTAGGGTACGGCTTACGATACGGGTTCGGTGAGGGGTTCGGGTAGGGCGTAGGGTATGGGTTAGGGTTAGGGATAGGGCTAGTGTTAGGGTTAGGGCTCGGTTTAGGGTACGGGTTAGGATTAGGGTATGCGTTAGGGATAGGGTAGGGGTTAGGGTTAGGATACGCGTTAGGGTGAGGGTAGTTATTAAACCTATCCCACTCTCTAGATACCCCTTAGCACGTAAAGGAATATTATTTGGGGGTCCAGCCATGGAGAAGAGTTTAGACACGAGGAGAAGATAAGGAAAACACCCATTATCAAGAAATCACATTAGGATTCTCTTTTAAAACTGTTCCTTAAATCACTAGTGCTTAGGAAATCTATTGGAGGCAGAAGCCGTCAAGGATAGCTTAGGGTAGGGTTAGGGTTAGGGTGAGGGTTAGGGTACGGCTTAGGGTACGGGTTCGGGGAGGGGTTCGGGTAGGGCGTAGGGTATGGGTTAGAGTTAGGCTTAGGGTTAGTGTTAGGGTTAGGGCTCGGTTTAGGGTACGGGTTAGGATTAGGGTACGCGTTAGTGTTAGGGTAGGGGTTAGGGTTAGGGTACGCTTTAGGGTGAGGGTAGTTATTAAACCTATCCCACTCTCTAGATACCCCTTAGCACGTAAAGGAATATTATTTGGGGGTCCAGCCATGGAGAAGGGTTTAGACACTAGGAGAAGATAAGGAACACACCCGTTATCAAGAAATCACAATATGATTCTCTTTTTAAACTGTTCCTTAAAACACTAGTGGTTAGGAAATCTATTGGAGGCAGAAGCAGTCAAGGGTAGCTTAGGGTTAGGGTTACGGTTAGGGTGAGGGTTAGGGTACGGCTTAGGGTACGGGTTCGGGGAGGTGTTCGGGTTGGGAGTAGGGAATGGGTTAGGGTTAGGGTTAGGGCTAGTGTTAGGGTTAGGGCTCGGTTTAGGGTACAGGTTAGGATTAGGGTACGCGTTAGGGTTAGGGTAGGGTTAGGGTTAGTGTACGCGTTAGGGTGAGGGTAGTTATTAAACCTATCCCACTCTCTAGATACCCCTTAGCACGTACAGGAATATTATTGGGGGTCCAGCCATGGAGAAGAGTTTAGACACTAGGAGAAGATAAGGAACACACCCATTATCACGAAATCACATTAGGATTCTCTTTTTAACCTGTTCCTTAAAACACTAGTGCTTAGGAAATCTATTGGAGGCAGAAGCAGTCAAGGGTAGCTTAGGGTTAGGGTTAGGGTTAGGGTGAGGGTTAGGGTACGGCTTAGGGTACGGGTTCGGGGAGGGGTTCGGGTAGGGCGTAGGGTATGGGTTAGGGTTAGGGTTAGGGCTAGTGTTAGGGTTAGGGCTCGGTTTAGGGTACGGGTTAGGATTAGGGTACGCGTTAGGGTTAGGGTAGGGGTTAGGGTTAGGGTACGCGTTAGGGTGAGGGTAGTTATTAAACCTATCCCACTCTCTAGATACCCCTTAGCACGTAAAGGAATATTATTTGGGGGTCCAGCCATGGAGAAGAGTTTAGACACGAGGAGAAGATAAGGAACACACACATTATCAAGAAATCACATTAGGATTCTCTTTTTAACCTGTTCCTTAAAACACTAGTGCTTAGGAAATCTATTGGAGGCAGAAGCAGTCAAGGGTAGCTTAGGGTTAGTGTTAGGGTTAGGGCTCGGTTTAGGGTACGGTTTAGGATTAGGGTACTCGTTAGGGTTAGGCTAGCGGTTAGGGTTAGGGTACGCGTTAGGGTGAGGGTAGTTATTAAACCTATCACACTCTCTAGATACCCCTTAGCACGTAAAGGAATATTATTTGGGCGTCGAGCCATGGAGAAAAGTTTAGACACTAGGAGAAGATAAGGAACACACCCATTATCACGAAATCACATTAGGATTCTCTTTTTAACTTGTTCCTTAAAACACTAGTGCTTAGGAAATCTATTGGAGGCAGAAGCAGTCAAGGGTAGCTTAGGGTTAGGGTTAGGGTTAGGGTGAGGGTTAGGGTACGGCTTAGGGTACGGGTTCGGGGAGGGGTTCGGGTAGGGCGTAGGGTATGGGTTAGGGTTAGGGTTAGGGCTAGTGTTAGGGTTAGGGCTCGGTTTAGGGTACGGGTTAGGATTAGGGTACGCGTTAGGGTTAGGGTAGGGGTTAGGGTTAGGGTACGCGTTAGGGTGAGGGTAGTTATTAAACCTATCCCACTCTCTAGATACCCCTTAGCACGTAAGGAATATTATTTGGGGTCCAGCCATGGAGAAGAGTTTAGACACGAGGAGAAGATAAGGAACACACACATTATCAAGAAATCACATTAGGATTCTCTTTTTAACCTGTTCCTTAAAACACTAGTGCTTAGGAAATCTATTGGAGGCAGAAGCCGTCAAGGGTAGCTTAGGGTTAGGGTTAGGTTTAGGGTGAGGGTTAGGGTACGGTTTAGGGTACGGGTTCAGGGAGGGGTTCGGGTAGGGCGTAGGGTATTGGTTAGGGTTAGGGTTAGAGTTAGTGTAAGGTTAGGGCTCGGTTTAGGGTACGGGTTAGGATTAGGGTACGCGCTAGGGTTAGGGTAGGGGTTAGGGTTAGGGTATGCGTTAGGGTGAGGGTAGTTATTAAACCTATCACACTCTCTAGATACCCCTTAGCACAGAAAGGAATATTATTTGGGGGTCCAGCCATGGAGAAGAGTTTAGACACGAGGAGAAGATAAGGAACACACCCATTATCAAGAAATCACAATATGATTCTCTTTTTAAACTGTTCCTTAAAACACTAGTGCTTAGGAAATCTATTGGAGGCAGAAGCAGTCAAGGGTAGCTTAGGGTTAGTTTTAGGGTTAGGGTGAGGGATAGGGTACGGCTTAGGGTACGGGTTCGGGAGGGTTTCGGGTAGGGCGTAGGGTATGGGTTAGGGTTACGTTTAGGGTTAGTGTTAGGGTTAGGGCTCGGTTTAGGGTACGGGTTAGGATTAGGGTACTCGTTAGGGTTAGGGTAGGGGTTAGGGTTAGGGTACGCGTTAGGGTGAGGGTAGTTATTAAACCTATCACACTCTCTAGATACCACTTAGCACGTAAAGGAATATTATTTGGGGGTCCAGCCATGGAGAAGAGTTTAGACACTAGGAGAAGATAAGGAACACACCCATTATCACGAAATCACATTAGGATTCTCTTTTTAACCTGTTCCTTAAAACACTAGTGCTTAGGAAATCTATTGGAGGCAGAAGCAGTCAAGGGTAGCTTAGGGTTAGGGTTAGGGTTAGGGTGAGGGTTAGGGTACGGCTTAGGGTACGGGTTCGGGGAGGGGTTCGGGTAGGGCGTAGGGTATGGGTTAGGGTTAGGGTTAGGGCTAGTGTTAGGGTTAGGGCTCGGTTTAGGGTACGGGTTAGGATTAGGGTACGCGCTAGGGTTAGGGTAGGGGTTAGGGTTAGGGTACGCATTAGGGTGAGGGTAGTTATTAAACCTATCACACTCTCTAGATACCCCTTAGCACATAAAGGAATATTATTTGGGGGTTCAGCCATGGAGAAGAGTTTAGACACGAGGAGAAGATAAGGAACACACCCATTATCAAGAAATCACATTAGGATTCTCTTTTTAACATGTTCCTTAAAACACTAGTGCTTAGGAAATCTATTGGAGGCACAAGCCGTCAAGGGTAGCTTAGGGTTAGGGTTAGGGTGAGGGTGAGGGTTAGGGTAACGGCTTAGGGTACGGGTTCGGGGAGGGGTTCGGGTAGGGCGTAGGGTATGGGTTAGGGTTAGTGTTAGGGTTAGGGTTAGGGTTAGGCTCGGTTTAGGGTACGGGTTAGGATTAGGGTACGCGTTAGTGTTAGGGTAGGGGTTAGGGTTAGGGTACGCGTTAGGGTGGGGGTAGTTATTAACCTATCACACTCTGTAGATACCCCTTAGCACGTAAAGGAATATTATTTGGGGGTCCAGCCATGGAGAAGAGTTTAGACACTAGGAGAAGATAAGGAACACACCCATTATCACGAAATCACATTAGGATTCTCTTTTTAACCTGTTCCTTAAAACACTAGTGCTTAGGAAATCTATTGGAGGCAGAAGCCGTCAAGGGTAGCTTAGGGTTAGGGTTAGGGTTAGGGTGAGGGTTAGGGTACGGCTTAGGGTACGGGTTCGGTGAGGGGTTCGGGTAGGGCGTAGGGTATGGGTTACGGTTAGGGATAGGGCTAGTGTTAGGGTTAGGGCTCGGTTTAGGGTACGGGTTAGGATTAGGGTATGCGTTAGGGTTAGGGTAGGGGTTAGGGTTAGGATACGCGTTAGGGTGAGGGTAGTTATTAAACCTATCCCACTCTCTAGATACCCCTTAGCACGTAAAGGAATATTATTTGGGGGTCCAGCCATGGAGAAGAGTTTAGACACGAGGAGAAGATAAGGAAAACACCCATTATCAAGAAATCACATTAGGATTCTCTTTTAAACCTGTTCCTTAAATCACTAGTGCTTAGGAAATCTATTGGAGGCAGAAGCCGTCAAGGGTAGCTTAGGGTTAGCGGTTAGGGTGAGGGTGAGGGTTAGGGTACGGCTTAGGGTACGGGTTCGGGGAGGGGTTCGGGTAGGGCGTAGGGTATGGGTTAGAGTTAGGGTTAGGGTTAGTGTTAGGGTTAGGGCTCGGTTTAGGGTACGGGTTAGGATTAGGGTACGCGTTAGTGTTAGGGTAGGGGTTAGGGTTAGGGTACGCTTTAGGGTGAGGGTAGTTATTAAACCTATCCCACTCTCTAGATACCCCTTAGCACGTAAAGGAATATTATTTGGGGGTCCAGCCATGGAGAAGGGTTTAGACACTAGGAGAAGATAAGGAACACACCCTTTATCAAGAAATCACAATATGATTCTCTTTTTAAACTGTTCCTTAAAACACTAGTGGTTAGGAAATCTATTGGAGGCAGAAGCAGTCAAGGGTAGCTTAGGGTTAGTGTTAGGGTTAGGGTGAGGGTTAGGGTACGGCTTAGGTTACGGGTTCGGGGAGGGGTTCGGGTAGGGCGTAGGGTATGGGTTAGGGTTAGGGATAGGGCTAGTGTTAGGGTTAGGGCTCGGTTTAGGGTACGGGTTAGGATTAGGGTATGCGTTAGGGTTAGGGTAGCGGTTAGGGTTAGGATACGCGTTAGGGTGAGGGTAGTTATTAAACCTATCCCACTCTCTAGATACCCCTTAGCACGTAAAGGAATATTATTTGGGGGTCCAGCCATGGAGAAGAGTTTAGACACGAGGAGAAGATAAGGAAAACACCCATTATCAAGAAATCACATTAGGATTCTCTTTTAAACCTGTTCCTTAAATCACTAGTGCTTAGGAAATCTATTGGAGGCAGAAGCCGTCAAGGGTAGCTTAGGGTTAGGGTTAGGGTTAGGGTGAGGGTTAGGGTACGGCTTAGGGTACGGGTTCGGGGAGGGGTTCGGGTAGGGCATAGGGTATGGGTTAGAGTTAGGGTTAGGGTTAGTGTTAGGGTTAGGGCTCGGTTTAGGGTACGGGTTAGGATTAGGGTACGCGTTAGTGTTAGGGTAGGGGTTAGGGTTAGGGTACGCTTTAGGGTGAGGGTAGTTATTAAACCTATCCCACTCTCTAGATACCCCTTAGCACGTAAAGGAATATTATTTGGGGGTCCAGCCATGGAGAAGGGTTTAGACACTAGGAGAAGATAAGGAACACACCCTTTATCAAGAAATCACAATATGATTCTCTTTTTAAACTGTTCCTTAAAACACTAGTGGTTAGGAAATCTATTGGAGGCAGAAGCAGTCAAGGGTAGCTTAGGGTTAGGGTTACGGTTAGGGTGAGGGTTAGGGTACGGCTTAGGGTACGGGTTCGGGGAGGTGTTCGGGTTGGGCGTAGGGAATGGGTTAGGGTTAGGGTTAGGGCTAGTGTTAGGGTTAGGGCTCGGTTTAGGGTACAGGTTAGGATTAGGGTACGCGTTAGGGTTAGGGTAGGGGTTAGGGTTAGTGTACGCGTTAGGGTGAGGGTAGTTATTAAACCTATCCCACTCTCTAGATACCCCTTAGCACGTACAGGAATATTATTGGGGGTCCAGCCATGGAGAAGAGTTTAGACACTAGGAGAAGATAAGGAACACACCCATTATCACGAAATCACATTAGGATTCTCTTTTTAACCTGTTCCTTAAAACCCTAGTGCTTAGGAAATCTATTGGAGGCAGAAGCAGTCAAGGGTAGCTTAGGGTTAGGGTTAGGGTTAGGGTTAGGGTGAGGGTTAGGGTACGGCTTAGGTTACGGGTTCGGGGAGGGTTTCGGGTAGGGATTAGGGTATGGGTTAGGGTTAGGGTTAGGGTTAGTGTTAGGGTTAGGGCTCGGTTTAGGGTACGGGTTAGGATTAGGGTACACGTTAGGGTTAGGCTAGCGGTTAGGGTTAGGGTACGCGTTAGGGTGAGGGTAGTTATTAAACCTATCCCACTCTCTAGATACCCCTTAGCACATAAAGGAATATTATTTGGGGGTCCAGCCATGGAGAAGAGTTTAGACACGAGGAGAAGATAAGGAAAACACCCATTATCAAGAAATCACATTAGGATTCTCTTTTAAACCTGTTCCTTAAATCACTAGTGCTTAGGAAATCTATTGGAGGCAGAAGCCGTCAAGGGTAGCTTAGGGTTAGGGTTAGGGTTAGGGTGAGGGTTAGGGTACAGCTTAGGGTACGGGTTCGGGGAGGGGTTCGGGTAGGGCGTAGGGTATGGGTTAGAGTTAGGGTTAGGGTTAGTGTTAGGGTTAGGGCTCGGTTTAGGGTACGGGTTAGGATTAGGGTACGCGTTAGTGTTAGGGTAGGGGTTAGGGTTAGGGTACGCTTTAGGGTGAGGGTAGTTATTAAACCTATCCCACTCTCTAGATACCCCGTAGCACGTACAGGAATATTATTTGGGGTCCAGCCATGGAGAAGAGTTTAGACACTAGGAGAAGATAAGGAACACACCCATTATCACGAAATCACATTAGGATTCTCTTTTTAACCTGTTCCTTAAAACACTAGTGCTTAGGAAATCTATTGGAGGGAGAAGCAGTCAAGGGTAGCTTAGGGTTAGGGTTAGGGTTAGGGTGAGGGTTAGGGTACGGCTTAGGGAACGGGTTCGGGGAGGGGTTCGGGTAGGGCGTAGGGTATGGGTTAGGGTTAGGGTTAGGGTTAGTGTTAGGGTTAGGGCTCGGTTAAGGGTACGGGTTAGGATTAGGGTACGCGTTAGTGTTAGGGTAGTGGTTAGGGTTAGGGTATCCTTTAGGGTGAGGGTAGTTATTAAACCTATCCCACTCTCTAGATACCCCTTAGTGCGTAAAGGAATATTATTTGGGGGTCCAGCCATGGAGAAGAGTTTAGACACTAGGAGAAGATAAGGAACACACCCATTATCAAGAAATCACAATATGATTCTCTTTTTAAACTGTTCCTTAAAACACTAGTGCTTAGGAAATCTATTGGAGGCAGAAGCAGTCAAGGGTAGCTTAGGGTTAGTTTTAGGGTTAGGGTGAGGGTTAGGGTACGGCTTAGGGTACGGGTTCGGGGAGGGTTTCGGGTAGGGCGTAGGGTATGGGTTAGGGTTACGTTTAGGGTTAGTGTTAGGGTTAGGGCTCGGTTTAGGGTACGGGTTAGGATTAGGGTACTCGTTAGGGTTAGGGTAGGGGTTAGGGTTAGGGTACGCGTTAGGGTGAGGTTAGTTATTAAACCTATCACACTCTCTAGATACCACTTAGCACGTAAAGGAATATTATTTGGGGGTCCAGCCATGGAGAAGAGTTTAGACACTAGGAGAAGATAAGGAACACACCCATTATCACGAAATCACATTAGGATTCTCTTTTTAACCTGTTCCTTAAAACACTAGTGCTTAGGAAATCTATTGGAGGCAGAAGCAGTCAAGGGTAGCTTAGGGTTAGGGTTAGGGTTAGGGTGAGGGTTAGGGTACGGCTTAGGGTACGGGTTCGGGGAGGGGTTCGGGTAGGGCGTAGGGTATGGGTTAGGGTTAGGGTTAGGGCTAGTGTTAGGGTTAGGGCTCGGTTTAGGGTACGGGTTAGGATTAGGGTACGCGCTAGGGTTAGGGTAGGGGTTAGGGTTAGGGTACGCATTAGGGTGAGGGTAGTTATTAAACCTATCACACTCTCTAGATACCCCTTAGCACATAAAGGAATATTATTTGGGGGTTCAGCCATGGAGAAGAGTTTAGACACGAGGAGAAGATAAGGAACACACCCATTATCAAGAAATCACATTAGGATTCTCTTTTTAACATGTTCCTTAAAACACTAGTGCTTAGGAAATCTATTGGAGGCACAAGCCGTCAAGGGTAGCTTAGGGTTAGGGTTAGGGTGAGGGTGAGGGTTAGGGTACGGCTTAGGGTACGGGTTCGGGGAGGGGTTCGGGTAGGGCGTAGGGTATGGGTTAGAGTTAGGGTTAGGGTTAGTGTTAGGGTTAGGGCTCGGTTTAGGGTACGGGTTAGGATTAGGGTACGCGTTAGTGTTAGGGTAGGGGTTAGGGTTAGGGTACGCTTTAGGGTGAGGGTAGTTATTAAACCTATCCCACTCTCTAGATACCCCTTAGCACGTAAAGGAATATTATTTGGGGGTCCAGCCATGGAGAAGAGTTTAGACACTAGGAGAAGATAAGGAACACACCCATTATCACGAAATCACATTAGGATTCTCTTTTTAACCTGTTCCTTAAAACACTAGTGCTTAGGAAATCTATTGGAGGCAGAAGCAGTCAAGGGTAGCTTAGGGTTAGGGTTAGGGTTAGGGTGAGGGTTAGGGTACGGCTTAGGGTACGGGTTCGGTGAGGGGTTCGGGTAGGGCGTAGGGTATGGGTTACGGTTAGGGATAGGGCTAGTGTTAGGGTTAGGGCTCGGTTTAGGGTACGGGTTAGGATTAGGGTATGCGTTAGGGTTAGGGTAGGGGTTAGGGTTAGGATACGCGTTAGGGTGAGGGTAGTTATTAAACCTATCCCACTCTCTAGATACCCCTTAGCACGTAAAGGAATATTATTTGGGGGTCCAGCCATGGAGAAGAGTTTAGACACGAGGAGAAGATAAGGAAAACACCCATTATCAAGAAATCACATTAGGATTCTCTTTTAAACCTGTTCCTTAAATCACTAGTGCTTAGGAAATCTATTGGAGGCAGAAGCCGTCAAGGGTAGCTTAGGGTTAGGGTTAGGGTGAGGGTGAGGGTTAGGGTACGGCTTAGGGTACGGGTTCGGGGAGGGGTTCGGGTAGGGCGTAGGGTATGGGTTAGAGTTAGGGTTAGGGTTAGTGTTAGGGTTAGGGCTCGGTTTAGGGTACGGGTTAGGATTAGGGTACGCGTTAGTGTTAGGGTAGGGGTTAGGGTTAGGGTACGCTTTAGGGTGAGGGTAGTTATTAAACCTATCCCACTCTCTAGATACCCCTTAGCACGTAAAGGAATATTATTTGGGGGTCCAGCCATGGAGAAGGGTTTAGACACTAGGAGAAGATAAGGAACACACCCTTTATCAAGAAATCACAATATGATTCTCTTTTTAAACTGTTCCTTAAAACACTAGTGGTTAGGAAATCTATTGGAGGCAGAAGCAGTCAAGGGTAGCTTAGGGTTAGGGTTACGGTTAGGGTGAGGGTTAGGGTACGGCTTAGGGTACGGGTTCGGGGAGGTGTTCGGGTTGGGCGTAGGGAATGGGTTAGGGTTAGGGTTAGGGCTAGTGTTAGGGTTAGGGCTCGGTTTAGGGTACAGGTTAGGATTAGGGTACGCGTTAGGGTTAGGGTAGGGGTTAGGGTTAGTGTACGCGTTAGGGTGAGGGTAGTTATTAAACCTATCCCACTCTCTAGATACCCCTTAGCACGTACAGGAATATTATTGGCCAGCCATGGAGAAGAGTTTAGACACTAGGAGAAGATAAGGAACACACCCATTATCACGAAATCACATTAGGATTCTCTTTTTAACCTGTTCCTTAAAACACTAGTGCTTAGGAAATCTATTGGAGGCAGAGGCAGTCAAGGGTAGCTTAGGGTTAGGGTTAGGGTTAGGGTGAGGGATAGGGTACGGCTTAGGGTACGGGTTCGGGGAGGGGTTCGGGTAGGGCGTAGGGTATGGGTTAGGGTTAGGGTTAGGGCTAGTGTTAGGGTTAGGGCTCGGTTTAGGGTACGGGTTAGGATTAGGGTACGCGCTAGGGTTAGGGTAGGGGTTAGGGTTAGGGTACGCATTAGGGTGAGGGTAGTTATTAAACCTATCACACTCTCTAGATACCCCTTAGCACATAAAGGAATATTATTTGGGGGTTCAGCCATGGAGAAGAGTTTAGACACGAGGAGAAGATAAGGAACACACCCATTATCAACAAATCACATTAGGATTCTCTTTTTAACATGTTCCTTAAAACACTAGTGCTTAGGAAATCTATTGGAGGCACAAGCCGTCAAGGGTAGCTTAGGGTTAGGGTTAGGGTGAGGGTGAGGGTTAGGGTACGGCTTAGGGTACGGGTTCGGGGAGGGGTTCGGGTAGGGCGTAGGGTATGGGTTAGGGTTAGTGTTAGGGTTAGGGTTAGGGTTAGGGCTCGGTTTAGGGTACGGGTTAGGATTAGGGTACGCGTTAGTGTTAGGGTAGGGGTTAGGGTTAGGGTACGCGTTAGGGTGGGGGTAGTTATTAAACCTATCACACTCTGTAGATACCCCTTAGCACGTAAAGGAATATTATTTGGGGGTCCAGCCATGGAGAAGAGTTTAGACACTAGGAGAAGATAAGGAACACACCCATTATCACGAAATCACATTAGGATTCTCTTTTTAACCTGTTCCTTAAAACACTAGTGCTTAGGAAATCTATTGGAGGCAGAAGCCGTCAAGGGTAGCTTAGGGTTAGGGTTAGGGTTAGGGTGAGGGTTAGGGTACGGCTTAGGGTACGGGTTCGGTGAGGGGTTCGGGTAGGGCGTAGGGTATGGGTTACGGTTAGGGATAGGGCTAGTGTTAGGGTTAGGGCTCGGTTTAGGGTACGGGTTAGGATTAGGGTATGCGTTAGGGTTAGGGTAGGGGTTAGGGTTAGGATACGCGTTAGGGTGAGGGTAGTTATTAAACCTATCCCACTCTCTAGATACCCCTTAGCACGTAAAGGAATATTATTTGGGGGTCCAGCCATGGAGAAGAGTTTAGACACGAGGAGAAGATAAGGAAAACACCCATTATCAAGAAATCACATTAGGATTCTCTTTTAAACCTGTTCCTTAAATCACTAGTGCTTAGGAAATCTATTGGAGGCAGAAGCCGTCAAGGGTAGCTTAGGGTTAGGGTTAGGGTGAGGGTGAGGGTTAGGGTACGGCTTAGGGTACGGGTTCGGGGAGGGGTTCGGGTAGGGCGTAGGGTATGGGTTAGAGTTAGGGTTAGGGTTAGTGTTAGGGTTACGGCTCGGTTTAGGGTTCGGGTTAGGATTAGGGTACGCGTTAGTGTTAGGGTAGGGGTTAGGGTTAGGGTACGCTTTAGGGTGAGGGTAGTTATTAAACCTATCCCACTCTCTAGATACCCCTTAGCACGTAAAGGAATATTATTTGGGGGTCCAGCCATGGAGAAGGGTTTAGACACTAGGAGAAGATAAGGAACACACCCTTTATCAAGAAATCACAATATGATTCTCTTTTTAAACTGTTCCTTAAAACACTAGTGGTTAGGAAATCTATTGGAGGCAGAAGCAGTTAAGGGTAGCTTAGGGTTAGGGTTACGGTTAGGGTGAGGGTTAGGGTACGGCTTAGGGTACGGGTTCGGGGAGGTGTTCGTGTTGGGCGTAGGGAATGGGTTAGGGTTAGGGTTAGGGCTAGTGTTAGGGTTAGGGCTCGGTTTAGGGTACAGGTTAGGATTAGGGTACGCGTTAGGGTTAGGGTAGGGGTTAGGGTTAGTGTACGCGTTAGGGTGAGGGTAGTTATTAAACCTATCCCACTCTCTAGATACCCCTTAGCACGTACAGGAATATTATTGGGGGTCCAGCCATGGAGAAGAGTTTAGACACTAGGAGAAGATAAGGAACACACCCATTATCACGAAATCACATTAGGATTCTCTTTTTAACCTGTTCCTTAAAACCCTAGTGCTTAGGAAATCTATTGGAGGCAGAAGCAGTCAAGGGTAGCTTAGGGTTAGGGTTAGGGTTAGGGTGAGGGTTAGGGTACGGCTTAGGTTACGGGTTCGGGGAGGGTTTCGGGTAGGGATTAGGGTATGGGTTAGGGTTAGGGTTAGGGTTAGTGTTAGGGTTAGGGCTCGGTTTAGGGTACGGGTTAGGATTAGGGTACACGTTAGGGTTAGGCTAGCGGTTAGGGTTAGGGTACGCGTTAGGGTGAGGTTAGTTATTAAACCTATCCCACTCTCTAGATACCCCTTAGCACATAAAGGAATATTATTTGGGGGTCCAGCCATGGAGAAGAGTTTAGACACGAGGAGAAGATAAGGAAAACACCCATTATCAAGAAATCACATTAGGATTCTCTTTTTAACCTGTTCCTTAAATCACTAGTGCTTAGGAAATCTATTGGAGGCAGAAGCCGTCAAGGGTAGCTTAGGGTTAGGGTTAGGGTTAGGGTGAGGGTTAGGGTACAGCTTAGGGTACGGGTTCGGGGAGGGGTTCGAGTAGGGCGTAGGGTATGGGTTAGAGTTAGGGTTAGGGTTAGTGTTAGGGTTAGGGCTCGGTTTAGGGTACGGGTTAGGATTAGGGTACGCGTTAGTGTTAGGGTAGGGGTTAGGGTTAGGGTACGCTTTAGGGTGAGGGTAGTTATTAAACCTATCCCACTCTCTAGATACCCCTTAGCACGTACAGGAATATTATTTGGGGTCCAGCCATGGAGAAGAGTTTAGACACTAGGAGAAGATAAGGAACACACCCATTATCACGAAATCACATTAGGATTCTCTTTTTAACCTGTTCCTTAAAACACTAGTGCTTAGGAAATCTATTGGAGGGAGAAGCAGTCAAGGGTAGCTTAGGGTTAGGGTTAGGGTTAGGGTGAGGGTTAGGGTACGGCTTAGGGAACGGGTTCGGGGAGGGGTTCGGGTAGGGCGTAGGGTATGGGTTAGGGTTAGGGTTAGGGTTAGTGTTAGGGTTAGGGCTCGGTTAAGGGTACGGGTTAGGATTAGGGTATGCGTTAGTGTTAGGGTAGTGGTTAGGGTTAGGGTACCCTTTAGGGTGAGGGTAGTTATTAAACCTATCCCACTCTCTAGATACCCCTTAGTGCGTAAAGGAATATTATTTGGGGGTCCAGCCATGGAGAAGAGTTTAGACACTAGGAGAAGATAAGGAACACACCCATTATCAAGAAATCACAATATGATTCTCTTTTTAAACTGTTCCTTAAAACACTAGTGCTTAGGAAATCTATTGGAGGCAGAAGCAGTCAAGGGTAGCTTAGGGTTAGTTTTAGGGTTAGGGTGAGGGTTAGGGTACGGCTTAGGGTACGGGTTCGGGGAGGGTTTCGGGTAGGGCGTAGGGTATGGGTTAGGGTTACGTTTAGGGTTAGTGTTAGGGTTAGGGCTCGGTTTAGGGTACGGGTTAGGATTAGGGTACTCGTTAGGGTTAGGGTAGGGGTTAGGGTTAGGGTACGCGTTAGGGTGAGGTTAGTTATTAAACCTATCACACTCTCTAGATACCACTTAGCACGTAAAGGAATATTATTTGGGGGTCCAGCCATGGAGAAGAGTTTAGACACTAGGAGAAGATTAGGAACACACCCATTATCACGAAATCACATTAGGATTCTCTTTTTAACCTGTTCCTTAAAACACTAGTGCTTAGGAAATCTATTGGAGGCAGAAGCAGTCAAGGGTAGCTTAGGGTTAGGGTTAGGGTTAGGGGGAGGGTTAGGGTACGGCTTAGGGTACGGGTTCGGGGAGGGGTTCGGGTAGGGCTTAGGGTATGGGTTAGGGTTAGGGTTAGGGCTAGTGTTAGGGTTAGGGCTCGGTTTAGGGTACGGGTTAGGATTAGGGTACGCGCTAGGGTTAGGGTAGGGGTTAGGGTTAGGGTACGCGTTAGGGTGGGGGTAGTTATTAAACCTATCACACTCTCTAGATACCCCTTAGCACATAAAGGAATATTATTTGGGGGTTCAGCCATGGAGAAGAGTTTAGACACGAGGAGAAGATAAGGAACACACCCATTATCAAGAAATCACATTAGGATTCTCTTTTTAACATGTTCCTTAAAACACTAGTGCTTAGGAAATCTATTGGAGGCACAAGCCGTCAAGGGTAGCTTAGGGTTAGGGTTAGGGTGAGGGTGAGGGTTAGGGTACGGCTTAGGGTACGGGTTCGGGGAGGGGTTCGGGTAGGGCGTAGGGTATGGGTTAGGGTTAGTGTTAGGGTTAGGGTTAGGGTTAGGGCTCGGTTTAGGGTACGGGTTAGGATTAGGGTACGCGTTAGTGTTATGGTAGGGGTTAGGGTTAGGGTACGCGTTAGGGTGGGGGTAGTTATTAAACCTATCACACTCTGTAGATACCCCTTAGCACGTAAAGGAATATTATTTGGGGGTCCAGCCATGGAGAAGAGTTTAGACACTAGGAGAAGATAAGGAACACACCCATTATCACGAAATCACATTAGGATTCTCTTTTTAACCTGTTCCTTAAAACACTAGTGCGTAGGAAATCTATTGGAGGCAGAAGCCGTCAAGGGTAGCTTAGGGTTAGGATTAGGGTTAGGGTGAGGGTTAGGGTACGGCTTAGGGTACGGGTTCGGTGAGGGGTTCGGGTAGGGCGTAGGGTATGGGTTACGGTTAGGGATAGGGCTAGTGTTAGGGTTAGGGCTCGGTTTAGGGTACGGGTTAGGATTAGGGTATGCGTTAGGGTTAGGGTAGGGGTTAGGGTTAGGATACGCGTTAGGGTGAGGGTAGTTATTAAACCTATCCCACTCTCTAGATACCCCTTAGCACGTAAAGGAATATTATTTGGGGGTCCAGCCATGGAGAAGAGTTTAGACACGAGGAGAAGATAAGGAAAACACCCATTATCAAGAAATCACATTAGGATTCTCTTTTAAACCTGTTCCTTAAATCACTAGTGCTTAGGAAATCTATTGGAGGCAGAAGCCGTCAAGGGTAGCTTAGGGTTAGGGTTAGGGTGAGGGTGAGGGTTAGGGTACGGCTTAGGGTACGGGTTCGGGGAGGGGTTCGGGTAGGGCGTAGGGTATGGGTTAGAGTTAGGGTTAGGGTTAGTGTTAGGGTTAGGGCTCGGTTTAGGGTACGGGTTAGGATTAGGGTACGCGTTAGTGTTAGGGTAGGGGTTAGGGTTAGGGTACGCTTTAGGGTGAGGGTAGTTATTAAACCTATCCCACTCTCTAGATACCCCTTAGCACGTAAAGGAATATTATTTGGGGGTCCAGCCATGGAGAAGGGTTTAGACACTAGGAGAAGATAAGGAACACACCCTTTATCAAGAAATCACAATATGATTCTCTTTTTAACCTGTTCCTTAAAACACTAGTGCTTAGGAAATCTATTGGAGGCAGAAGCAGTCAAGGGTAGCTTAGGGTTAGGGTTAGGGTTAGGGTGAGGGTTAGGGTACGGCTTAGGGTACGGGTTCGGGGAGGGGTTCGGGTAGGGCGTAGGGTATGGGTTAGGGTTAGGGATAGGGCTAGTGTTAGGGTTAGGGCTCGGTTTAGGGTACGGGTTAGGATTAGGGTATGCGTTAGGGTTAGGGTAGCGGTTAGGGTTAGGATACGCGTTAGGGTGAGGGTAGTTATTAAACCTATCCCACTCTCTAGATACCCCTTAGCACGTAAAGGAATATTATTTGGGGGTCCAGCCATGGAGAAGAGTTTAGACACGAGGAGAAGATAAGGAAAACACCCATTATCAAGAAATCACATTAGGATTCTCTTTTAAACCTGTTCCTTAAATCACTAGTGCTTAGGAAATCTATTGGAGGCAGAAGCCGTCAAGGGTAGCTTAGGGTTAGGGTTAGGGTTAGGGTGAGGGTTAGGGTACGGCTTAGGGTACGGGTTCGGGGAGGGGTTCGCGTAGGGCGTAGGGTATGGGTTAGAGTTAGGGTTAGGGTTAGTGTTAGGGTTAGGGCTCGGTTTAGGGTACGGGTTAGGATTAGGGTACGCGTTAGTGTTAGGGTAGGGGTTAGGGTTAGGGTACGCTTTAGGGTGAGGGTAGTTATTAAACCTATCCCACTCTCTAGATACCCCTTAGCACGTAAAGGAATATTATTTGGGGGTCCAGCCATGGAGAAGGGTTTAGACACTAGGAGAAGATAAGGAACACACCCTTTATCAAGAAATCACAATATGATTCTCTTTTTAAACTGTTCCTTAAAACACTAGTGGTTAGGAAATCTATTGGAGGCAGAAGCAGTCAAGGGTAGCTTAGGGTTAGGGTTACGGTTAGGGTGAGGGTTAGGGTACGGCTTAGGGTACGGGTTCGGGGAGGTGTTCGGGTTGGGCGTAGGGAATGGGTTAGGGTTAGGGTTAGGGCTAGTGTTAGGGTTAGGGCTCGGTTTAGGGTACAGGTTAGGATTAGGGTACGCGTTAGGGTTAGGGTAGGGGTTAGGGTTAGTGTACGCGTTAGGGTGAGGGTAGTTATTAAACCTATCCCACTCTCTAGATACCCCTTAGCACGTACAGGAATATTATTGGGGGTCCAGCCATGGAGAAGAGTTTAGACACTAGGAGAAGATAAGGAACACACCCATTATCAAGAAATCACATTAGGATTCTCTTTTTAACATGTTCCTTAAAACACTAGTGCTTAGGAAATCTATTGGAGGCACAAGCCGTCAAGGGTAGCTTAGGGTTAGGGTTAGGGTGAGGGTGAGGGTTAGGGTACGGCTTAGGGTACGGGTTCGGGGAGGGGTTCGGGTAGGGCGTAGGGTATGGGTTAGGGTTAGTGTTAGGGTTAGGGTTAGGGTTAGGGCTCGGTTTAGGGTACGGGTTAGGATTAGGGTACGCGTTAGTGTTATGGTAGGGGTTAGGGTTAGGGTACGCGTTAGGGTGGGGGTAGTTATTAAACCTATCACACTCTGTAGATACCCCTTAGCACGTAAAGGAATATTATTTGGGGGTCCAGCCATGGAGAAGAGTTTAGACACTAGGAGAAGATAAGGAACACACCCATTATCACGAAATCACATTAGGATTCTCTTTTTAACCTGTTCCTTAAAACACTAGTGCGTAGGAAATCTATTGGAGGCAGAAGCCGTCAAGGGTAGCTTAGGGTTAGGGTTAGGGTTAGGGTGAGGGTTAGGGTACGGCTTAGGGTACGGGTTCGGTGAGGGGTTCGGGTAGGGCGTAGGGTATGGGTTACGGTTAGGGATAGGGCTAGTGTTAGGGTTAGGGCTCGGTTTAGGGTACGGGTTAGGATTAGGGTATGCGTTAGGGTTAGGGTAGGGGTTAGGGTTAGGATACGCGTTAGGGTGAGGGTAGTTATTAAACCTATCCCACTCTCTAGATACCCCTTAGCACGTAAAGGAATATTATTTGGGGGTCCAGCCATGGAGAAGAGTTTAGACACGAGGAGAAGATAAGGAAAACACCCATTATCAAGAAATCACATTAGGATTCTCTTTTAAACCTGTTCCTTAAATCACTAGTGCTTAGGAAATCTATTGGAGGCAGAAGCCGTCAAGGGTAGCTTAGGGTTAGGGTTAGGGTGAGGGTGAGGGTTAGGGTACGGCTTAGGGTACGGGTTCGGGGAGGGGTTCGGGTAGGGCATAGGGTATGGGTTAGAGTTAGGGTTAGGGTTAGTGTTAGGGTTAGGGCTCGGTTTAGGGTACGGGTTAGGATTAGGGTACGCGTTAGTGTTAGGGTAGGGGTTAGGGTTAGGGTACGCTTTAGGGTGAGGGTAGTTATTAAACCTATCCCACTCTCTAGATACCCCTTAGCACGTAAAGGAATATTATTTGGGGGTCCAGCCATGGAGAAGGGTTTAGACACTAGGAGAAGATAAGGAACACACCCTTTATCAAGAAATCACAATATGATTCTCTTTTTAAACTGTTCCTTAAAACACTAGTGGTTAGGAAATCTATTGGAGGCAGAAGCAGTCAAGGGTAGCTTAGGGTTAGGGTTAGGGTTAGGGTGAGGGTTAGGGTACGGCTTAGGGTACGGGTTCGGGGAGGGGTTCGGGTAGGGCGTAGGGTATGGGTTAGGGTTAGGGATAGGGCTAGTGTTAGGGTTAGGGCTCGGTTTAGGGTACGGGTTAGGATTAGGGTATGCGTTAGGGTTAGGGTAGCGGTTAGGGTTAGGATACGCGTTAGGGTGAGGGTAGTTATTAAACCTATCCCACTCTCTAGATACCCCTTAGCACGTAAAGGAATATTATTTGGGGGTCCAGCCATGGAGAAGAGTTTAGACACGAGGAGAAGATAAGGAAAACACCCATTATCAAGAAATCACATTAGGATTCTCTTTTAAACCTGTTCCTTAAATCACTAGTGCTTAGGAAATCTATTGGAGGCAGAAGCCGTCAAGGGTAGCTTAGGGTTAGGGTTAGGGTTAGGGTGAGGGTTAGGGTACGGCTTAGGGTACGGGTTCGGGGAGGGGTTCGGGTAGGGCGTAGGGTATGGGTTAGAGTTAGGGTTAGGGTTAGTGTTAGGGTTAGGGCTCGGTTTAAGGTACGGGTTAGGATTAGGGTACGCGTTAGTGTTAGGGTAGGGGTTAGGGTTAGGGTACGCTTTAGGGTGAGGGTAGTTATTAAACCTATCCCACTCTCTAGATACCCCTTAGCACGTAAAGGAATATTATTTGGGGGTCCAGCCATGGAGAAGGGTTTAGACACTAGGAGAAGATAAGGAACACACCCTTTATCAAGAAATCACAATATGATTCTCTTTTTAAACTGTTCCTTAAAACACTAGTGGTTAGGAAATCTATTGGAGGCAGAAGCAGTCAAAGGTAGCTTAGGGTTAGGGTTACGGTTAGGGTGAGGGTTAGGGTACGGCTTAGGGTACGGGTTCGGGGAGGTGTTCGGGTTGGGCGTAGGGAATGGGTTAGGGTTAGGGTTAGGGCTAGTGTTAGGGTTAGGGCTCGGTTTAGGGTACAGGTTAGGATTAGGGTACGCGTTAGGGTTAGGGTAGGGGTTAGGGTTAGTGTACGCGTTAGGGTGAGGGTAGTTATTAAACCTATCCCACTCTCTAGATACCCCTTAGCACGTACAGGAATATTATTGGGGGTCCAGCCATGGAGAAGAGTTTAGACACTAGGAGAAGATAAGGAACACACCCATTATCACGAAATCACATTAGGATTCTCTTTTTAACCTGTTCCTTAAAACACTAGTGCTTAGGAAATCTATTGGAGGCAGAAGCAGTCAAGGGTAGCTTAGGGTTAGGGTTAGGGTTAGGGTGAGGGTTAGGGTACGGCTTAGGTTACGGGTTCGGGGAGGGTTTCGGGTAGGGATTAGGGTATGGGTTAGGGTTAGGGTTAGGGTTAATGTTAGGGTTAGGGCTCGGTTTAGGGTACGGGTTAGGATTAGGGTACGCGTTAGTGTTAGGGTAGGGGTTAGGGTTAGGGTACGCATTAGGGTGGGGGTAGTTATTAAACCTATCACACTCTCTAGATACCCCTTAGCACGTAAAGGAATATTATTTGGGGGTCCAGCCATGGAGAAGAGTTTAGACACTAGGAGAAGATAAGGAACACACCCATTATCACGAAATCACATTAGGATTCTCTTTTTAACCTGTTCCTTAAAACACTAGTGCTTAGGAAATCTATTGGAGGCAGAAGCCGTCAAGGGTAGTTTAGGGTTAGGGTTAGGGTTAGGGTGAGGGTTAGGGTACGGCTTAGGGTACGGGTTCGGGGAGGGGTTCGGGTAGGGCGTAGGGTATGGGTTAGGGTTAGGGTTAGGGTTAGTGTTAGGGTTAGGGCTCGGTTTACGGTACGGGATAGGATTAGGGTACGCGTTAGTGTTAGGGTAGGTGTTAGGGTTAGGGTACGCGATAGGGTGAGGTTAGTTATTAAACCTATCCCACTCTCTAGATACCCCTTAGTACGTAAAGGAATATTATTTGGGGGTCCAGCCATGGAGAAGAGTTTAGACACTAGGAGAAGATAAGGAACACACCCATTATCAAGAAATCACATTAGGATTCTCTTTTTAACCTGTTCCTTAAAACACTAGTGCTTAGGAAATCTATTGGAGGCAGAAGCAGTCAAGGGTAGCTTAGGGTTAGGGTTAGGGTTAGGGTGAGGGTTAGGGTATGGCTTAGGGTACGGGTTCGGGGAGGGGTTCGGGTAGGGCGTAGGGTATGGGTTAGGGTTAGGGTTAGGGTTAGTGTTAGGGTTAGGGCTCGGTTTAGGGTACGGGTTAGGATTAGGGTACGCGTTAGGGTTAGGGTAGGGGTTATGGTTAGGGTACGCGTTAGGGTGGGCGTAGTTATTAAATCTATCACACTCTCTAGATACCCCTTAGCACGTAAAGGACTATTATTTGGGGGTCCAGCCATGGAGAAGAGTTTAGACACGAGGAGAAGATAAGGAACACACCCATTATCAAGAAATCACAATGTGATTCTCTTTTTAAACTGTTCCTTAAAACACTAGTGCTTAGGAAATCTATTGGAGGCAGAAGCAGTCAAGGGTAGCTTAGGGTTAGGGTTAGGTTTAGGGTGAGGGTTAGGGTACGGCTTAGGTTACGGGTTCGGGGAGGGTTTCGGGTAGGGATTAGGGTATGGGTTAGGGTTAGGGTTAGGGTTAGTGTTAGGGTTAGGGCTCGGTTTAGGGTACGGGTTAGGGTTAGGGTACGCGCTAGGGTTAAGGTAGGGGTTAGGGTTAGGGTATGCGTTAGGGTGAGGGTAGTTATTAAACCTATCACACTCTCTAGATACCCCTTAGCACAGAAAGGAATATTATTTGGGGGTCCAGCAATGGAGAAGAGTTTAGACATGAGGAGAAGATAAGGAACACACCCATTATCAAGAAATCACATTAGGATTCTCTTTTTAACATGTTCCTTAAAACACTAGTGCTTAGGAAATCTATTGGAGGTAGAAGCCGTCAAGGGTAGCTTAGGGTTAGGGTTAGGGTTAGGGTGAGGGTTAGGGTACGGCTTAGGGTACGGGTTCGGGGAGGGGTTCGGGTAGGGCGTAGGGTATGGGTTAGGGTTAGGGTTAGGGTTAGTGTTAGGGTTAGGGCTCGGTTTAGGGTACGGGTTAGGATTAGGGTACGCGTTAGGGTTAGGGTAGGGGTTAGGGTTAGGGTACGCGTTAGGGTGAGGGTAGTTATTAAACCTATCCCACTCTCTAGATACCCCTTAGCACGTAAAGGAATATTATTTGGGGGTCCAGCCATGGAGAAGAGTTTAGACACGAGGAGAAGATAAGGAACACACACATTATCAAGAAATCACATTAGGATTCTCTTTTTAACCTGTTCCTTAAAACACTAGTGCTTAGGAAATCTATTGTAGGCAGAAGCAGTCAAGGGTAGCTTAGGGTTAGGGTTAGGGTTAGGGTGAGGGTTAGGGTACGGTTTAGGGTACGGGTTCAGGGAGGGGTTCGGGTAGGGCGTAGGGTATTGGTTAGGGTTAGGGTTAGAGTTAGTGTTAGGGTTAGGGCTCGGTTTAGGGTACGGGTTAGGGTTAGGGTACGCGCTAGGGTTAAGGTAGGGGTTAGGGTTAGGGTATGCGTTAGGGTGAGGGTAGTTATTAAACCTATCACACTCTCTAGATACCCCTTAGCACAGAAAGGAATATTATTTGGGGGTCCAGCCATGGAGAAGAGTTTAGACACGAGGAGAAGATAAGGAACACACCCATTATCAAGAAATCACATTAGGATTCTCTTTTTAACATGTTCCTTAAAACACTAGTGCTTAGGAAATCTATTGGAGGCAGAAGCCGTCAAGGGTAGCTTAGGGTTAGGGTTAGGGTTAGGGTGAGGGATAGGGTACGGCTTAGGGTACGGGTTCGGGGAGGGGTTCGGGTAGGGCGTAGGGTATGGGTAAGGGTTAGGGTTAGGGCTAGTGTTAGGGTTAGGGCTCGGTTTAGGGTACAGGTTAGAATTAGGGTACGCGTTAGTGTTAGGGTAGGGGTTAGGGTTAGTGTACGCGTTATGGTGAGGGTAGTTATTAAACCTATCCCACTCTCTACATACCCCTTAGCACTTACAGGAATATTATTGGGGGTCCAGCCATGGAGAAGAGTTTAGACACGAGGAGAAGATAAGGAAAACACCCATTATCAAGAAATCACATTAGGATTCTCTTTTAAACCTGTTCCTTAAATCACTAGTGCTTAGGAAATCTATTGGAGGCAGAAGCCGTCAAGGGTAGCTTAGGGTTAGGGTTAGGGTTAGGGTGAGGGTTAGGGTACGGCTTAGGGTACGGGTTCGGGGAGGGGTTCGTGTAGGGCGTAGGGTATGGGTTAGAGTTAGGGTTAGGGTTAGTGTTAGGGTTAGGGCTCGGTTTAGGGTACGGGTTAGGATTAGGGTACGCGTTAGTGTTAGGGTAGGGGTTAGGGTTAGGGTACGCTTTAGGGTGAGGGTAGTTATTAAACCTATCCCACTCTCTAGATACCCCTTAGCACGTAAAGGAATATTATTTGGGGGTCCAGCCATGGAGAAGGGTTTAGACACTAGGAGAAGATAAGGAACACACCCTTTATCAAGAAATCACAATATGATTCTCTTTTTAAACTGTTCCTTAAAACACTAGTGGTTAGGAAATCTATTGGAGGCAGAAGCAGTCAAGGGTAGCTTAGGGTTAGGGTTAGGGTTAGGGTGAGGGTTAGGGTACGGCTTAGGGTACGGGTTCGGGGAGGGGTTCGGGTAGGGCGTAGTGTATGGGTTAGGGTTAGGGTTAGGGCTAGTGTTAGGGTTAGGGCTCGGTTTAGGGTACGGGTTAGGATTAGGGTACGCGTTAGGGTTAGGGTAGGGGTTAGGGTTAGGGTACGCGTTAGGGTGAGGGTAGTTATTAAACCTATCCCACTCTCTAGATACCCCTTAGCACGTAAAGGAATATTATTTGGGGGTCCAGCCATGGAGAAGAGTTTAGACACGAGGAGAAGATAAGGAACACACACATTATCAAGAAATCACATTAGGATTCTCTTTTTAACCTGTTCCTTAAAACACTAGTGCTTAGGAAATCTATTGGAGGCAGAAGCCGTCAAGGGTAGCTTAGGGTTAGGGTTAGGGTTAGGGTGAGGGTTAGGGTACGGTTTAGGGTACGGGTTCAGGGAGGGGTTCGGGTAGGGCGTAGGGTATTGGTTAGGGTTAGGGTTAGAGTTAGTGTAAGGTTAGGGCTCGGTTTAGGGTACGGGTTAGGATTAGGGTACGCGCTAGGGTTAGGGTAGGGGTTAGGGTTAGGGTATGCGTTAGGGTGAGGGTAGTTATTAAACCTATCACACTCTCTAGATACCCCTTAGCACAGAAAGGAATATTATTTGGGGGTCCAGCCATGGAGAAGAGTTTAGACACGAGGAGAAGATAAGGAACACACCCATTATCAAGAAATCACATTAGGATTCTCTTTTTAATATGTTCCTTAAAACACTAGTGCTTAGGAAATCTATTGGAGGCAGAAGCCGTCAAGGGTAGCTTAGTGTTAGGGTTAGGGTTAGGGTGAGGGTTAGGGTACGGCTTAGGGTACGGGTTCGGGGAGGGGTTCGGGTAGGGCGTAGGGTATGGGTTAGGGTTAGGGTTAGGGCTAGTGTTAGGGTTAGGGCTCGGTTTAGGGTACAGGTTAGGATTAGGGTACGCGTTAGGGTTAGGGTAGGGGTTAGGGTTAGTGTACGCGTTATGGTGAGGGTAGTTATTAAACCTATCCCACTCTCTAGATACCCCTTAGCACGTACAGGAATATTATTTGGGGTCCAGACATGGAGAAGAGTTTAGACACTAGGAGAAGATAAGGAACACACCCATTATCACGAAATCACATTAGGATTCTCTTTTTAACCTGTTCCTTAAAACACTAGTGCTTAGGAAATCTATTGGAGGCAGAAGCAGTCAAGGGTAGCTTAGGGTTAGGGTTAGGGTTAGGGTGAGGGTTAGGGTACGGCTTAGGTTACGGGTTCGGGGAGGGGTTCGGGTAGGGCGTAGGGTATGGGTTAGGGTTAGGGTTAGGGCTAGTGTTAGGGTTAGGGCTCGGTTTAGGGTACGGGTTAGGATTAGGGTACGCGCTAGGGTTAGGGTAGGGGTTAGGGTTAGGGTACGCATTAGGGTGAGGGTAGTTATTAAACCTATCACACTCTCTAGATACCCCTTAGCACATAAAGGAATATTATTTGGGGGTTCAGCCATGGAGAAGAGTTTAGACACGAGGAGAAGATAAGGAACACACCCATTATCAAGAAATCACATTAGGATTCTTTTTTTAACATGTTCCTTAAAACACTTAGTGCTTAGGAAATCTATTGGAGGCACAAGCCGTCAAGGGTAGCTTAGGGTTAGGGTTAGGGTGAGGGTGAGGGTTAGGGTACGGCTTAGGGTACGGGTTCGGGGAGGGGTTCGGGTAGGGCGTAGGGTATGGGTAAGGGTTAGGGTTAGGGCTAGTGTTAGGGTTAGGGCTCGGTTTAGGGTACAGGTTAGGATTAGGGTACGCGTTAGTGTTAGGGTAGGGGTTAGGGTTAGTGTACGCGTTCGGGTGAGGGTAGTTATTAAACCTATCCCACTCTCTAGATACCCCTTAGCACGTACAGGAATATTATTGGGGGTCCAGCCATGGAGAAGAGTTTAGACACTAGGAGAAGATAAGGAACACACCCATTATCACGAAATCACATTAGGATTCTCTTTTTAACCTGTTCCTTAAAACACTAGTGCTTAGGAAATCTTTTGGAGGCAGAAGCAGTCAAGGGTAGCTTAGGGTTAGGGTTAGGGTTAGGGTGAGGGTTAGGGTATGGCTTAGGGTACGGGTTCGGGGAGGGGTTCGGGTAGGGCCTAGGGTATGGGTTAGGGTTAGTGTTAGGGTTAGTGTTAGGGTTAGGGCTCGGTTTAGGGTACGGGTTAGCATTAGGGTACGCGTTAGTGTTAGGGTAGGGGTTAGGGTTAGGGTACGCGTTAGGGTGGGGGTAGTTATTAAACCTATCACACTCTCTAGATACCCCTTAGCACGTAAAGGAATATTATTTGGGGGTCCAGCCATGGAGAAGAGTTTAGACACTAGGAGAAGATAAGGAACACACCCATTATCACGAAATCACATTAGGATTCTCTTTTTAACCTGTTCCTTAAAACACTAGTGCTTAGGAAATCTATTGGAGGCAGAAGCCGTCAACGGTAGCTTAGGGTTAGGGTTAGGGTTAGGGTGAGGGTTAGGGTACGGCTTAGGGTACGGGTTCAGGGAGGGGTTCGGGTAGGGTGTAGGGTATGGGTTAGGGTTAGGGTTAGGGTTAGTGTTAGGGTTAGGGCTCGGTTTAGGGTACGGGATAGGATTAGGGTACGCGTTAGTGTTAGGGTAGGTGTTAGAGTTAGGGTACGCGATAGGGTGAGGTTAGTTATTAAACCTATCCCACTCTCTAGATACCCCTTAGTACGTAAAGGAATATTATTTGGGGGTCCAGCCATGGAGAAGAGTTTAGACACTAGGAGAAGATAAGGAACACACCCATTATCAAGAAATCACATTAGGATTCTCTTTTTAACCTGTTCCTTAAAACACTAGTGCTTAGGAAATCTATTGGAGGCAGAAGCCGTCAAGGGTAGATTAGGGTTAGGGTTAGGGTTAGGGTGAGGGTTAGGGTACGGCTTAGGGTACGGGTTAGGGTTAGGGTTAGGGTTAGGGTTAGGGTTAGGGTTAGGGTTAGGGTTAGTGTTAGGGTTAGGGCTCGGTTTAGGGTACGGGTTAGGATTAGGGTACGCGTTAGTGTTAGGGTAGTGGTTAGGGTTAGGGTACGCTTTAGGGTGAGGGTAGTTATTAAACCTATCCCACTCTCTAGATACCCCTTAGCACGTAAAGGAATATTATTTGGGGGTCCAGCCATGGAGAAGAATTTAGACACTAGGAGAAGATAAGGAACACACCCATTATCAAGAAATCACAATATGATTCTCTTTTTAAACTGTTCCTTAAAACACTAGGGCTTAGGAAATCTATTGTAGGCAGAAGCAGTCAAGGGTAGCTTAGGGTTAGGGTTAGGGTTAGGGTGAGGGTTAGGGTACGGCTTACGATACGGGTTCGGTGAGGGGTTCGGGTAGGGCGTAGGGTATGGGTTAGGGTTAGGGATAGGGCTAGTGTTAGGGTTAGGGCTCGGTTTAGGGTACGGGTTAGGATTAGGGTACTCGTTAGGGTTAGGGTAGCGGTTAGGGTTAGGGTACGCGTTAGGGTGAGGGTAGTTATTAAACCTATCACACTCTCTAGATACCCCTTAGCACGTAAAGGAATATTATTTGGGGGTCCAGCCATGGAGAAGAGTTTAGACACGAGGAGAAGATAAGGAACACACACATTATCAAGAAATCACATTAGGATTCTCTTTTTAACCTGTTCCTTAAAACACTAGTGCCTAGGAAATATATTGGAGGCAGAAGCCGTCAAGGGTTGCTTAGGGTTAGGGTTAGGGTTAGGGTGAGGGTTAGGGTACGGTTTAGGGTACGGGTTCAGGGAGGGGTTCGGGTAGGGCGTAGGGTATTGGTTAGGGTTAGGGTTAGAGTTAGTGTTAGGGTTAGGGCTCGGTTTAGGGTACGGGTTAGGGTTAGGGTACGCGCTAGGGTTAAGGTAGGGGTTAGGGTTAGGGTATGCGTTAGGGTGAGGGTAGTTATTAAACCTATCACACTCTCTAGATACCCCTTAGCACAGAAAGGAATATTATTTGGGGGTCCAGCCATGGAGAAGAGTTTAGACACGAGGAGAAGATAAGGAACACACCCATTATCAAGAAATCACATTAGGATTCTCTTTTTAACATGTTCCTTAAAACACTAGTGCTTAGGAAATCTATTGGAGGCAGAAGCCGTCAAGGGTAGCTTAGGGTTAGGGTTAGGGTTAGGGTGAGGGTTAGGGTACGGCTTAGGGTACGGGTTCGGGGAGGGTTTCGGGTAGGGCGTAGGGTATGGGTTAGGGTTAGGGTTGGGGTTAGTGTTAGGGTTAGGGCTCGGTTTAGGGTACGGTTAGGATTAGGGTACTCGTTAGGGTTAGGGTAGGGGTTAGGGTTAGGGTACGCGTTAGGGTGAGGGTAGTTATTAAACCTATCACACTCTCTAGATACCACTTAGCACGTAAAGGAATATTATTTGGGGTCCAGCCATGGAGAAGAGTTTAGACACTAGGAGAAGATAAGGAACACACCCATTATCACGAAATCACATTAGGATTCTCTTTTTAACCTGTTCCTTAAAACACTAGTGATTAGGAAATCTATTGGAGGCAGAAGCAGTCAAGGGTAGCTTAGGGTTAGGGTTGGGTTAGGGTGAGGGTTAGGGTATGGCTTAGGGTACGGGTTCGGGGAGGGGTTCGGGTAGGGCGTAGGGTATGTGTTAGGGTTAGGGTTAGGGCTAGTGTTAGGGTTAGGGCTCGGTTTAGGTTACGGGTTAGGATTAGGGTACGCGCTAGGGTTAGGGTAGGGGTTAGGGTTAGGGTACGCGTTAGGGTGAAGGTAGTTATTAAACCTATCACACTATCTAGATACCCCTTAGCACGTACAGTAATATTATTGGGGGTCCAGCCATGGAGAAGAGTTTAGACACTAGGAGAAGATAAGGAACACACCCATTATCACGAAATCACATTAGGATTCTCTTTTTAACCTGTTCCTTAAAACACTAGTGCTTAGGAAATCTATTGGAGGCAGAAGCAGTCAAGGGTAGCTTAGGGTTAGGGTTAGGGTTAGGGTGAGGGTTAGGGTATGCCTTAGGGTACGGGTTCGGGGAGGGGTTCGGTTAGGGCGTAGGGTATGGGTTAGGGTTAGTGTTAGGGTTAGTGTTAGGGTTAGGGCTCGGTTTAGGGTACGGGTTAGGATTAGGGTACGCGTTAGGGTTAGGGTAGGGGTTAGGGTTAGGGTACGCGTTAGGGTGGGGGTTGTTATTAAACGTATCACACTCTCTAGATACCCCTTAGCACGTAAAGGAATATTATTTGGGGGTCCAGCCATGGAGAAGAGTTTAGACACTAGGAGAAGATAAGGAACACACCCATTATCACGAAATCACATTAGGATTCTCTTTTTAACCTGTTCCTTAAAACACTAGTGCTTAGGAAATCTATTGGAGGCAGAAGCCGTCAAGGGTAGCTTAGGGTTAGGGTTAGGGTTAGGGTGAGGGTTAGGGTACGGCTTAGGGTACGGGTTCGGGGAGGGGTTCGGGTAGGGCGTAGGGTATGGGTTAGGGTTAGGGTTAGGGTTAGTGTTAGGGTTAGGGCTCGGTTTAGGGTACGGGTTAGGATTAGGGTACGCGTTAGTGTTAGGGTAGGTGTTAGGGTTAGGGTACGCGATAGGGTGAGGTTAGTTATTAAACCTATCCCACTCTCTAGATACCCCTTAGTACGTAAAGGAATATTATTTGGGGATCCAGCCATGGAGAAGAGTTTAGACACTAGGGGAAGATAAGGAACACACCCATTATCAAGAAATCACATTAGGATTCTCTTTTTAACCTGTTCCTTAAAACACTAGTGCTTAGGAAATCTATTGGAGGCAGAAGCAGTCAAGGGTAGCTTAGGGTTAGGGTTAGGGTTAGGGTGAGGGTTAGGGTATGGCTTAGGGTACGGGTTCGGGGAGGGGTTCGGGTAGGGCGTAGGGTATGGGTTAGGGTTAGGGTTAGGGTTAGTGTTAGGTTTAGGGCTCGGTTTAGGGTACGGGTTAGGATTAGGGTACGCGTTAGGGTTAGGGTAGGGGTTATGGTTAGGGTACGCGTTAGGGTGGGGGTAGTTATTAAATCTATCACACTCTCTAGATACCCCTTAGCACGTAAAGGACTATTATTTGGGGGTCCAGCCATGGAGAAGAGTTTAGACACGAGGAGAAGATAAGGAACACACCCATTATCAAGAAATCACAATGTGATTCTCTTTTTAAACTGTTCCTTAAAACACTAGTGCTTAGGAAATCTATTGGAGGCAGAAGCAGTCAAGGGTAGCTTAGGGTTAGGGTTAGGGTTAGGGTGAGGGTTACGGTACGGCTTAGGGTACGGGTTCGGGGAGGGGTTCGGGTAGGGCGTAGGGTATGGGTTAGGGTTAGGGATAGGGCTAGTGTTAGGGTTAGGGCTCGGTTTAGGGTACGGGTTAGGATTAGGGTATGCGTTAGGGTTAGGGTAGGGGTTAGGGTTAGGATACGCGTTAGGGTGAGGGTAGTTATTAAACCTATCCCACTCTCTAGATACCCCTTAGCACGTAAAGGAATATTATTTGGGGGTCCAGCCATGGAGAAGAGTTTAGACACGAGGAGAAGATAAGGAAAACACCCATTATCAAGAAATCACATTAGGATTCTCTTTTAAACCTGTTCCTTAAATCACTAGTGCTTAGGAAATCTATTGGAGGCAGAAGCCGTCAAGGGTAGCTTAGGGTTAGGGTTAGGGTTAGGGTGAGGGTTAGGGTACGGCTTAGGGTACAGGTTCGGGGAGGGGTTCGGGTAGGGCGTAGGGTATGGGTTAGAGTTAGGGTTAGGGTTAGTGTTAGGGTTAGGGCTCGGTTTAGGGTACGGGTTAGGATTAGGGTACGCGTTAGTGTTAGGGTAGGGGTTAGGGTTAGGGTACGCTTTAGGGTGAGGGTAGTTATTAAACCTATACCACTCTCTAGATACCCCTTAGCACGTAAAGGAATATTATTTGGGGGTCCAGCCATGGAGAAGGGTTTAGACACTAGGAGAAGATAAGGAACACACCCATTATCAAGAAATCACAATATGATTCTCTTTTTAAACTGTTCCTTAAAACACTAGTGGTTAGGAAATCTATTGGAGGCAGAAGCAGTCAAGGGTAGCTTAGGGTTAGGGTTAGGGTTAGGGTGAGGGTTAGGGTACGGCTTAGGGTACGGGTTCGGGGAGGGTTTCGGGTAGGGCGTAGGGTATGGGTTAGGGTTAGGGTTAGGGTTAGTGTTAGGTTTGGGGCTCGGTTTAGGGTACGGGTTAGGATTAGTGTACTCGTTAGGGATAGGGTAGCGGTTAGGGTTAGGGTACGCGTTAGGGTGAGGGTAGTTATTAAACCTATCACACTCTCTAGATACCCCTTAGCACGTAAAGGAATATTATTTGGGGGTCCAGCCATGGAGAAGAGTTTAGACACTAGGAGAAGATAAGGAACACACCCATTATCACGAAATCACATTAGGATTCTCTTTTTAACCTGTTCCTTAAAACACTAGTGCTTAGGAAATCTATTGGAGGCAGAAGCAGTCAAGGGTAGATTAGGGTTAGTGTTAGGGTTAGGGTGAGGGTTAGGGTACGGCTTAGGGTACGGGTTCGGGGAGGGGTTCGGGTAGGGCGTAGGGTATGGTTTAGGGTTAGGGTTAGGGCTAGTGTTAGGGTTAGGGCTCGGTTTAGGGTACGGGTTAGGATTAGGGTACGCGTAAGGGTTCGGGTAGGGGTTAGGGTTAGGGTACGCGTTAGGGTGACGGTAGTTATTAAACCTATCCCACTCTCTAGATACCCCTTCGCACGTAAAGGAATATTATATGGGGGTCCAGCCATGGAGAAGAGTTTAGACACGAGGAGAAGATAAGGAACACACCCATTATCAAGAAATCACATTAGGATTCTCTTTTTAACCTGTTCCTTAAAACACTAGTGCTTAGGAAATCTATTGGAGGCAGAAGCCGTCAAGGGTAGCTTAGGGTTAGGGTTAGGGTTAGGGTGAGGGTTAGGGTACGGCTTAGGGTACGGGTTCAGGGAGGGGTTCGGGTAGGGCGTAGGGTATGGGTTAGGGTTAGGGTTAGAGTTAGTGTTAGGGTTAGGGCTCGGTTTAGGGTACGGGTTAGGATTAGGGTACGCGTTAGTGTTAGGGTAGGTGTTAGGGTTAGGGTACGCGATAGGGTGAGGTTAGTTATTAAACCTATCCCACTCTCTAGATACCCCTTAGTACGTAAAGGAATATTATTTGGGGGTCCAGCCATGGAGAAGTGTTTAGACACTAGGAGAAGTTAAGGAACACACCCATTATCACGAAATCACATTAGGATTCTCTTTTTAACCTGTTCCTTAAAACACTAGTGCTTAGGAAATCTATTGGAGGCAGAAGCCGTCAAGGGTAGCTTAGGGTTAGGGTTAGGGTTAGGGTGAGGGTTAGGGTACGGCTTAGGGTACGGGTTCGGGGAGGGGTTCGGGTAGGGCGTAGGGTATGGGTTAGGGTTAGGGTTAGGGTTAGTGTTAGGGTTAGGGCTCGGTTTAGGGTACGGGTTAGGATTAGGGTACGCGTTAGTGTTAGGGTAGGTGTTAGGTTTAGGGTACGCGATAGGGTGAGGTTAGTTATTAAACCTATCCCACTCTCTAGATACCCCTTAGTACGTAAAGGAATATTATTTGGGGGTCCGGCCATGGAGAAGAGTTTAGACACTAGGAGAAGATAAGGAACACACCCATTATCAAGAAATCACATTAGGATTCTCTTTTTAACCTGTTCCTTAAAACACTAGTGCTTAGGAAATCTATTGGAGGCAGAAGCAGTCAAGGGTAGCTTAGGGTTTGGGTTAGGGTTAGGGTGAGGGTTAGGGTATGGCTTAGGGTACGGGTTCGGGGAGGGGTTCGGGTAGGGCGTAGGGTATGGGTTAGGGTTAGGGTTAGGGTTAGTGTTAGGGTTAGGGCTCGGTTTAGGGTACGGGTTAGGATTAGGGTACGCGTTAGGGTTAGGGTGGGGGTTATGGTTAGGGTACGCGTTAGGGTGGGGGTAGTTATTAAATCTATCACACTCTCTAGATACCCCTTAGCACGTAAAGGACTATTATTTGGGGGTCCAGCCATGGAGAAGTGTTTAGACACGAGGAGAAGATAAGGAACACACCCATTATCAAGAAATCACAATGTGATTCTCTTTTTAAACTGTTCCTTAAAACACTAGTGCTTAGGAAATCTATTGGAGGCAGAAGCAGTCAAGGGTAGCTTAGGGTTAGGGTTAGGGTTAGGGTGAGGGTTACGGTACGGCTTAGGGTACGGGTTCGGGGAGGGGTTCGGGTAGGCCGTAGGGTATGGGTTAGGGTTAGGGTTAGGGTTAGTGTTAGGTTTAGGGCTCGGTTTAGGGTACGGGTTAGGATTAGGGTACGCGTTAGGGTTAGGGTAGGGGTTAGGGTTAGTGTACGCGTTAGGGTGAGGGTAGTTATTAAACCTATCCCACTCTCTAGATACCCCTTAGCACGTACAGGAATATTATTGGGGGTCCAGCCATGGAGAAGAGTTTAGACACTAGGAGAAGATAAGGAACACACCCATTATCACGAAATCACATTAGGATTCTCTTTTTAACCTGTTCCTTAAAACACTAGTGCTTAGGAAATCTATTGGAGGCAGAAGCAGTCAAGGGTAGCTTAGGGTTAGGGTTAGGGTTAGGGTGAGGGTTAGGGTACGGCTTAGGTTACGGGTTCGGGGAGGGTTTCGGGTAGGGATTAGGGTATGGGTTAGGGTTAGGGTTAGGGTTAGTGTTAGGGTTAGGGCTCGGTTTAGGGTACGGGTTAGGATTAGGGTACTCGTTAGGGTTAGGCTAGCGGTTAGGGTTCGGGTACGCGTTAGGGTGAGGGTAGTTATTAAACCTATCCCACTCTCTAGATACCCCTTAGCACGTAAAGGAATATTATTTGGGGGTCCAGCCATGGAGAAGAGTTTAGACACGAGGAGAAGATAAGGAAAACACCCATTATCAAGAAATCACATTAGGATTCTCTTTTAAACCTGTTCCTTAAATCACTAGTGCTTAGGAAATCTATTGGAGGCAGAAGCCGTCAAGGGTAGCTTAGGGTTAGGGTTAGGGTTAGGGTGAGGGTTAGGGTACGGCTTAGGGTACGGGTTCGGGGAGGGGTTCGGGTAGGGCGTAGGGTATGGGTTAGAGTTAGGGTTAGGGTTAGTGTTAGGGTTAGGGCTCGGTTTAGGGTACGGGTTAGGATTAGGGTACGCGTTAGTGTTAGGGTAGGGGTTAGGGTTAGGGTACGCTTTAGGGTGAGGGTAGTTATTAAACCTATCCCACTCTCTAGATACCCCTTAGCACGTAAAGGAATATTATTTGGGGGTCCAGCCATGGAGAAGGGTTTAGACACTAGGAGAAGATAAGGAACACACCCATTATCAAGAAATCACAATATGATTCTCTTTTTAAACTGTTCCTTAAAACACTAGTGGTTAGGAAATCTATTGGAGGCAGAAGCAGTCAAGGGTAGCTTAGGGTTAGGGTTAGGGTTAGGGTGAGGGTTAGGGTACGGCTTAGGGTACGGGTTCGGGGAGGGTTTCGGGTAGGGCGTAGGGTATGGGTTAGGGTTAGGGTTAGGGTTAGTGTTAGGGTTAGGGCTCGGTTTAGGGTACGGGTTAGGATTAGTGTACTCGTTAGGGATAGGGTAGCGGTTAGGGTTAGGGTACGCGTTAGGGTGAGGGTAGTTATTAAACCTATCCCACTCTCTAGATACCCCTTAGCACGTAAAGGAATATTATTTGGGGGTCCAGCCATGGAGAAGAGTTTAGACACGAGGAGAAGATAAGGAAAACACCCATTATCAAGAAATCACATTAGGATTCTCTTTTAAACCTGTTCCTTAAATCACTAGTGCTTAGGAAATCTATTGGAGGCAGAAGCCGTCAAGGGTAGCTTAGGGTTAGGGTTAGGGTTAGGGTGAGGGTTAGGGTACGCCTTAGGGTACGGGTTCGGGGAGGGGTTCGGGTAGGGCGTAGGGTATGGGTTAGAGTTAGGGTTAGGGTTAGTGTTAGGGTTAGGGCTCGGTTTAGGGTACGGGTTAGGATTAGGGTACGCGTTAGTGTTAGGGTAGGGGTTAGGGTTAGGGTACGCTTTAGGGTGAGGGTAGTTATTAAACCTATCCCACACTCTACATACCCCTTAGCACGTAAAGGAATATTATTTGGGGGTCCAGCCATGGAGAAGGGTTTAGACACTAGGAGAAGATAAGGAACACACCCTTTATCAAGAAATCACAATATGATTCTCTTTTTAAACTGTTCCTTAAAACACTAGTGGTTAGGAAATCTATTGGAGGCAGAAGCAGTCAAGGGTAGCTTAGGGTTAGGGTTACGGTTAGGGTGAGGGTTAGGGTACGGCTTAGAGTACGGGTTCGGGGAGGTGTTCGGGTTGGGCGTAGGGAATGGGTTAGGGTTAGGGTTAGGGCTAGTGTTAGGGTTAGGGCTCGGTTTAGGGTACGTGTTAGGATTAGGGTACGCGTTAGGGTTAGGGTAGGGGTTAGGGTTAGTGTACGCGTTAGGGTGAGGGTAGTTATTAAACCTATCCCACTCTCTAGATACCCCTTAGCACGTACTGGAATATTATTGGGGGTCCAGCCATGGAGAAGAGTTTAGACACTAGGAGAAGATAAGGAACACACCCATTATCACGAAATCACATTAGGATTCTCTTTTTAACCTGTTCCTTAAAACACTAGTGCTTAGGAAATCTATTGGAGGCAGAAGCAGTCAAGGGTAGCTTAGGGTTAGGGTTAGGGTTAGGGTGAGGGTTAGGGTACGGCTTAGGTTACGGGTTCGGGGAGGGTTTCGGGTAGGGATTAGGGTATGGGTTAGGGTTAGGGTTAGGGTTAGTGTTAGGGTTAGGGCTCGGTTTAGGGTACGGGTTAGGATTAGGGTACTCGTTAGGGTTAGGCTAGCGGTTAGGGTTCGGGTACGCGTTAGGGTGAGGGTAGTTATTAAACCTATCCCACTCTCTAGATAACCCTTAGCACGTAAAGGAATATTATTTGGGGGTCCAGCCATGGAGAAGAGTTTAGACACGAGGAGAAGATAAGGAAAACACCCATTATCAAGAAATCACATTAGGATTCTCTTTTAAACCTGTTCCTTAAATCACTAGTGCTTAGGAAATCTATTGGAGGCAGAAGCCGTCAAGGGTAGCTTAGGGTTAGGTTTAGGGTTAGGGTGAGGGTTAGAGTACGGCTTAGGGTACGGGTTCGGGGAGGGGTTCGGGTAGGGCGTAGGGTATGGGTTAGAGTTAGGGTTAGGGTTAGTGTTAGGGTTAGGGCTCGGTTTAGGGTACGGGTTAGGATTAGGGTACGCGTTAGTGTTAGGGTAGGGGTTAGGGTTAGGGTACGCTTTAGGGTGAGGGTAGTTATTAAACCTATCCCACTCTCTAGATACCCCTTAGCACGTAAAGGAATATTATTTGGGGGTCCAGCCATGGAGAAGGGTTTAGACACTAGGAGAAGATAAGGAACACACCCTTTATCAAGAAATCACAATATGATTCTCTTTTTAAACTGTTCCTTAAAACACTAGTGGTTAGGAAATCTATTGGAGGCAGAAGCAGTCAAGGGTAGCTTAGGGTTAGGGTTACGGTTAGGGTGAGGGTTAGGGTACGGCTTAGGGTACGGGTTCGGGGAGGTGTTCGGGTTGGGCGTAGGGAATGGGTTAGGGTTAGGGTTAGGGCTAGTGTTAGGGTTAGGGCTCGGTTTAGGGTACAGGTTAGGATTAGGGTACGCGTTAGGGTTAGGGTAGGGGTTAGGGTTAGTGTACGCGTTAGGGTGAGCGTAGTTATTAAACCTATCCCACTCTCTAGATACCCCTTAGCACGTACAGGAATATTATTGGGGGTCCAGCCATGGAGAAGAGTTTAGACACTAGGAGAAGATAAGGAACACACCCATTATCACGAAATCACATTAGGATTCTCTTTTTAACCTGTTCCTTAAAACACTAGTGCTTAGGAAATCTATTGGAGGCAGAAGCAGTCAAGGGTAGCTTAGGGTTAGGGTTAGGGTTAGGGTGAGGGTTAGGGTACGGCTTAGGTTACGGGTTCGGGGAGGGTTTCGTGTAGGGATTAGGGTATGGGTTAGGGTTAGGGTTAGGGTTAGTGTTAGGGTTAGGGCTCGGTTTAGGGTACGGGTTAGGATTAGGGTACTCGTTAGGGTTAGGCTCGCGGTTAGGGTTAGGGTACGCGTTAGGGTGAGGGTAGTTATTAAACCTATCCCACTCTCTAGATACCCCTTAGCACGTAAAGGAATATTATTTGGGCGTCGAGCCATGGAGAAGAGTTTAGACACTAGGAGAAGATAAGGAACACACCCATTATCAAGAAATCACAATATGATTCTCTTTTTAAACTGTTCCTTAAAACACTAGTGGTTAGGAAATCTATTGGAGGCAGAAGCAGTCAAGGGTAGCTTAGGGTTAGGGTTAGGGTTAGGGTGAGGGTTAGGGTACGGCTTAGGGTACGGGTTCGGGGAGGGTTTCGGGTAGGGCGTAGGGTATGGGTTAGGGTTAGGGTTACGGTTAGTGTTAGGGTTAGGGCTCGGTTTAGGGTACGGGTTAGTATTAGGGTACTCGTTAGGGTTAGGGTAGGGGTTAGGGTTAGGGTACGCGTTAGGGTGAGGGTAGTTATTAAACCTATCCCACTCTCTAGATACCCCTTAGCACGTAAAGGAATATTATTTGGGGGTCCAGCCATGGAGAAGAGTTTAGACACGAGGAGAAGATAAGGAACACACACATTATCACGAAATCACATTAGGATTCTCTTTTTAACCTGTTCCTTAAAACACTAGTGCTTAGGAAATCTATTGGAGGCAGAAGCCGTCAAGGGTAGCTTAGGGTTAGGGTTAGGGTTAGGGTGAGGGTTAGGGTACGGTTTAGGGTACGGGTTCAGGGAGGGGTTCGGGTAGGGCGTAGGGTATTGGTTAGGGTTAGGGTTAGAGTTAGTGTAAGGTTAGGGCTCGGTTTAGGGTACGGGTTAGGATTAGGGTACGCGCTAGGGTTAGGGTAGGGGTTAGGGTTAGGGTATGCGTTAGGGTGAGGGTAGTTATTAAACCTATCACACTCTCTAGATACCCCTTAGCACAGAAAGGAATATTATTTGGGGGTCCAGCCATGGAGAAGAGTTTAGACACGAGGAGAAGATAAGGAACACACCCATTATTAAGAAATCACATTAGGATTCTCTTTTTAACATGTTCCTTAAAACACTAGTGCTTAGGAAATCTATTGGAGGCAGAAGCCGTCAAGGGTAGCTTAGGGTTAGGGTTAGGGTTAGGGTGAGGGTTAGGGTACGGCTTAGGGTACGGGTTCGGGGAGGGGTTCGGGTAGGGCGTAGGGTATGGGTTAGGGTTAGGGTTAGGGCTAGTGTTAGGGTTAGGGCTCGGTTTAGGGTACAGGTTAGGATTAGGGTACGCGTTAGGGTTAGGGTAGGGGTTAGGGTTAGTGTACGCGTTATGGTGAGGGTAGTTATTAAACCTATCCCACTCTCTAGATACCCCTTAGCACGTACAGGAATATTATTTGGGGTCCAGCCATGGAGAAGAGTTTAGACACTAGGAGAAGATAAGGAACACACCCATTATCACGAAATCACATTAGGATTCTCTTTTTAACCTGTTCCTTAAAACACTAGTGCTTAGGAAATCTATTGGAGGGAGAAGCAGTCAAGGGTAGCTTAGGGTTAGGGTTAGGGTTAGGGTGAGGCTTAGGGTACAGCTTAGGGTACGGGTTCGGGGAGGGCTTCGGGTAGGGCGTAGGGTATGGGTTAGGGTTAGGGTTAGGGTTAGTGTTAGGGTTAGGGCTCGGTTAAGGGTACGGGTTAGGATTAGGGTACGCGTTAGTGTTAGGGTAGTGGTTAGGGTTAGGGTACGCTTTAGGGTGAGGGTAGTTATTAAACCTATCCCACTCTCTAGATACCCCTTAGGGCGTAAAGGAATATTATTTGGGGGTCCAGCCATGGAGAAGAGTTTAGACACTAGGAGAAGATAAGGAACACACCCATTATCAAGAAATCACAATATGATTCCCTTTTTAACCTGTTCCTTAAAACACTAGTGCTTAGGAAATCTATTGGAGGCAGAAGCAGTCAAGGGTAGCTTAGGGTTAGGGTTAGGGTTAGGGTGAGGGTTAGGGTACGGCTTAGGTTACGGGTTCGGGGAGGGTTTCGGGTAGGGATTAGGGTATGGGTTAGGTTTAGGGTTAGGGTTAGTGTTAGGGTTAGGGCTTGGTTTAGGGTACGGGTTAGGATTAGGGTACTCGTTAGGGTTAGGCTAGCGGTTAGGGTTAGGGTACGCGTTAGGGTGAGGGTAGTTATTAAACCTATCCCACTCTCTAGATACCCCTTAGCACGGAAAGGAATATTATTTGGGGGTCCAGCCATGGAGAAGAGTTTAGACACGAGGAGAAGATAAGGAAAACACCCATTATCAAGAAATCACATTAGGATTCTCTTTTAAATCTGTTCCTTAAATCACTAGTGCTTAGGAAATCTATTGGAGGCAGAAGCCGTCAAGGGTAGCTTAGGGTTAGGGTTAGGGTTAGGGTGAGGGTTAGGGTACGGCTTAGGGTACGGGTTCGGGGAGGGGTTCGGGTAGGGCGTAGGGTATGGGTTAGAGTTAGGGTTAGGGTTAGTGTTAGGGTTAGGGCTCGGTTTAGGGTACGGGTTAGGATTAGGGTACGCGTTAGTGTTAGGGTAGGGGTTAGGGTTAGGGTACGCTTTAGGGTGAGGGTAGTTATTAAACCTATCCCACTCTCTAGATACCCCTTAGCACGTAAAGGAATATTATTTGGGGGTCCAGCCATGGAGAAGGGTTTAGACACTAGGAGAAGATAAGGAACACACCCTTTATCAAGAAATCACAATATGATTCTCTTTTTAAACTGTTCCTTAAAACACTAGTGGTTAGGAAATCTATTGGAGGCAGAAGCAGTCAAGGGTAGCTTAAGGTTAGGGTTACGGTTAGGGTGAGGGTTAGGGTACGGCTTAGGGTACGGGTTCGGTGAGGTGTTCGGGTTGGGCGTAGGGAATGGGTTAGGGTTAGGGTTAGGGCTAGTGTTAGGGTTAGGGCTCGGTTTAGGGTACAGGTTAGGATTAGGGTACGCGTTAGGGTTAGGGTAGGGGTTAGGGTTAGTGTACGCATTAGGGTGAGGGTAGTTATTAAACCTATCCCACTCTCTAGATACCTCTTAGCACGTACAGGAATATTATTGGGGGTCCAGCCATGGAGAAGAGTTTAGACACTAGGAGAAGATAAGGAACACAACCATTATCACGAAATCACATTAGGATTCTCTTTTTAACCTGTTCCTTAAAACACTAGTGCTTAGGAAATCTATTGGAGGCAGAAGCAGTCAAGGGTAGCTTAGGGTTAGGGTTAGGGTTAGGGTGAGGGTTAGGGTACGGCTTAGGTTACGGGTTCGGGGAGGGTTTCGGGTAGGGATTAGGGTATGTGTTAGGGTTAGGGTTAGGGTTAGTGTTAGGGTTAGGGCTCGGTTTAGGATACGGGTTAGGATTAGGGTACTCGTTAGGGTTAGGCTAGCGGTTAGGGTTAGGGTACGCATTAGGGTGAGGGTAGTTATTAAACCTATCACACTCTCTAGATACCCCTTAGCACGTAAAGGAATATTATTTGGGCGTCGAGCCATGGAGAAGAGTTTAGACACTAGGAGAAGATAAGGAACACACACATTATCAATAAATCACATTAGGATTCTATTTTAAACCTGTTCCTTAAATCACTAGTGCTTAGGAAATCTATTGGAGGCAGAAGCCGTCAAGCGTAGCTTAGGGTTAGGGTTAGGGTTAGGGTGAGGGTTAGGGTACGGTTTAGGGTACGGGTTCAGGGAGGGGTTCGGGTAGGGCGTAGGGTATTGGTTAGGGTTAGGGTTAGAGTTAGTGTAAGGTTAGGGCTCGGTTTAGGGTACGGGTTAGGATTAGGGTACGCGCTAGGGTTAGGGTAGGGGTTAGGGTTAGGGTATGCGTTAGGGTGAGAGTAGTTATTAAACCTATCACACTCTCTAGATACCCCTTAGCACAGAAAGGAATATTATTTGGGGGTCCAGCCATGGAGAAGAGTTTAGACACGAGGAGAAGATAAGGAACACACCCATTATCAAGAAATCACATTAGGATTCTCTTTTTAACATGTTCCTTAAAACACTAGTGCTTAGGAAATCTATTGGAGGCAGAAGCCGTCAAGGGTAGCTTAGGGTTAGGGTTAGGTTTAGGGTGAGGGTTAGGGTACGGCTTAGGGTACGGGTTCGGGGAGGGGTTCGGGTAGGGCGTAGGGTATGGGTTAGGGTTAGGGTTAGGGCTAGTGTTAGGGTTAGGGCTCGGTTTAGGGTACAGGTTAGGATTAGGGTACGCGTTAGGGTTAGGGTAGGGGTTAGGGTTAGTGTACGCGTTATGGTGAGGGTAGTTATTAAACCTATCCCACTCTCTAGACACCCCTTAGCACGTACAGGAATATTATTTGGGGTCCAGCCATGGAGAAGAGTTTAGACACTAGGAGAAGATAAGGAAAACACCCATTATCAAGAAATCACAATGTGATTCTCTTTTTAAACTGTTCCTTAAAACACTAGTGCTTAGGAAATCTATTGGAGGCAGAAGCAGTCAAGGGTAGCTTAGGGTTAGGGTTAGGGTTAGGGTGAGGGTTACGGTACGGCTTAGGGTACGGGTTCGGGGACGGGTTCGGGTAGGCCGTAGGGTATGGGTTAGGGTTAGGGTTAGGGTTAGTGTTAGGGTTAGGGCTCGGTTTAGGGTACGGGTTAGGATTAGGGTACGCGTTAGTGTTAGGGTAGTGGTTAGGGTTAGGGTACGCTTTAGGGTGAGGGTAGTTATTAAACCTATCCCACTCTCTAGATACCCCTTAGCACGTAAAGGAATATTATTTGGGGGTCCAGCCATGGAGAAGAATTTAGACACTAGGAGAAGATAAGGAACACACCCATTATCAAGAAATCACAATATGATTCTCTTTTTAAACTGTTCCTTAAAACACTAGTGCTTAGGAAATCTATTGTAGGCAGAAGCAGTCAAGGGTAGCTTAGGGTTAGGGTTAGGGTTAGGGTGAGGGTTAGGGTACGGCTTACGATACGGGTTCGGTGAGGGGTTCGGGTAGGGCGTAGGGTATGGGTTAGGGTTAGGGATAGGGCTAGTGTTAGGGTTAGGGCTCGGTTTAGGGTACGGGTTAGGATTAGGGTACTCGTTAGGGTTAGGGTAGCGGTTAGGGTTAGGGTACGCGTTAGGGTGAGGGTAGTTATTAAACCTATCACACTCTCTAGATACCCCTTAGCACGTAAAGGAATATTATTTGGGCGTCGAGCCATGGAGAAGAGTTTAGACACTAGGAGAAGATAAGGAACACACCCATTATCACGAAATCACATTAGGATTCTCTTTTTAACTTGTTCCTTAAAACACTAGTGCTTAGGAAATCTATTGGAGGCAGAAGCAGTCAAGGGTAGCTTAGGGTTAGGGTTAGGGTTAGGGTGAGGGTTAGGGTACGGCTTAGGGTACGGGTTCGGTGAGGGGTTCGGGTAGGGCGTAGGGTATGGGTTAGGGTTAGTGTTAGGGCTAGTGTTAGGGTTAGGGCTTGGTTTAGGGTACGGGTTAGGATTAGGGTACGCGTTAGGGTTAGAGTAGGGGTTACGGTTAGGGTACGCGTTAGGGTGAGGGTAGTTATTAAACCTATCCCACTCTCTAGATACCCCTTAGCACGTAAAGGAATATTATTTGGGGGTCCAGCCATGGAGAAGAGTTTAGACACGAGGAGAAGATAAGGAACACACACATTATCAAGAAATCACATTAGGATTCTCTTTTTAACCTGTTCCTTAAAACACTAGTGCTTAGGAAATCTATTGTAGGCAGAAGCAGTCAAGGGTAGCTTAGGGTTAGGGTTAGGGTTAGGGTGAGGGTTAGGGTACGGTTTAGGGTACGGGTTCAGGGAGGGGTTCGGGTAGGGCGTAGGGTATTGGTTAGGGTTAGGGTTAGAGTTAGTGTTAGGGTTAGGGCTCGGTTTAGGGTACGGGTTAGGGTTAGGGTACGCGCTAGGGTTAAGGTAGGGGTTTGGGTTAGGGTATGCGTTAGGGTGAGGGTAGTTATTAAACCTATCACACTCTCTAGATACCCCTTAGCACAGAAAGGAATATTATTTGGGGGTCCAGCCATGGAGAAGAGTTTAGACACGAGGAGAAGATAAGGAACACACCCATTATCAAGAAATCACATTAGGATTCTCTTTTTAACATGTTCCTTAAAACACTAGTGCTTAGGAAATCTATTGGAGGCAGAAGCCGTCAAGGGTAGCTTAGGGTTAGGGTTAGGGTTAGGGTGAGGGTTAGGGTACGGCTTAGGGTACGGGTTCGGGGAGGGGTTCGGGTAGGGCGTAGGGTATTGGTTAGGATTAGGGTTAGGGTTAGTGTTAGGGTTAGGGCTCGGTTTAGGGTACGGGTTAGGATTAGGGTACTCGTTAGGGTTAGGGTAGGGGTTAGGGTTAGGGTACGCGTTAGGGTGAGGGTAGTTATTAAACCTATCACACTCTCTAGATACCACTTAGCACGTAAAGGAATATTATTTGGGGGTCCAGCCATGGAGAAGAGTTTAGACACCAGGAGAAGATAAGGAACACACCCATTATCAAGAAATCACATTAGGATTCTCTTTTTAACATGTTCCTTAAAACACTAGTGCTTAGGAAATCTATTGGAGGCAGAAGCAGTCAAGGGTAGCTTAGGGTTAGGGTTAGGGTTAGGGTGAGGGTTAGGGTACGGCTTAGGGTACGGGTTCGGGGAGGGGTTCGGGTAGGGCGTAGGGTATGGTTTAGGGTTAGTGTTAGGGCTAGTGTTAGGGTTAGGGCTTGGTTTAGGGTACGGGTTAGGATTAGGGTACGCGTTAGGGTTAGAGTAGGGGTTAGGGTTAGGGTACGCGTTAGGGTGAGGGTAGTTATTAAACCTATCCCACTCTCTAGATACCCCTTAGCACGTAAAGGAATATTATTTGGGGGTCCAGCCATGGAGAAGAGTTTAGACACGAGGAGAAGATAAGGAACACACACATTATCAAGAAATCACATTAGGATTCTCTTTTTAACCTGTTCCTTAAAACACTAGTGCTTAGGAAATCTATTGTAGGCAGAAGCAGTCAAGGGTAGCTTAGGGTTAGGGTTAGGGTTAGGGTGAGGGTTAGGGTACGGTTTAGGGTACGGGTTCAGGGAGGGGTTCGGGTAGGGCGTAGGGTATTGGTTAGGGTTAGGGTTAGAGTTAGTGTTAGGGTTAGGGCTCGGTTTAGGGTACGTGTTAGGGTTAGGGTACGCGCTAGGGTTAAGGTAGGGGTTAGGGTTAAGGTATGCGTTAGGGTGAGGGTAGTTATTAAACCTATCACACTCTCTAGATACCCCTTAGCACAGAAAGGAATATTATTTGGGGGTCCAGCCATGGAGAAGAGTTTAGACACGAGGAGAAGATAAGGAACACACCCATTATCAAGAAATCACATTAGGATTCTCTTTTTAACATGTTCCTTAAAACACTAGTGCTTAGGAAATCTATTGGAGGCACAAGCCGTCAAGGGTAGCTTAGGGTTAGGGTAAGGGTTAGGGTGAGGGTTAGGGTACGGCTTAGGGTACGGGTTCGGGGAGGGGTTCGGGTAGGGCGTAGGGTATGGGTAAGGGTTAGGGTTAGGGCTAGTGTTAGGGTTAGGGCTCGGTTTAGGGTACGGGTTAGGATTAGGGTATGCGTTAGGGTTAGGGTAGGGGTTAGGGTTAGGATACGCGTTAGGGTGAGGGTAGTTATTAAACCTATCACACTCTCTAGATACCCCTTAGCACGTAAAGGAATATTATTTGGGGGTCCAGCCATGGAGAAGAGTTTAGACACGAGGAGAAGATAAGGAAAACACCCATTATCAAGAAATCACATTAGGATTCTCTTTTAAACCTGTTCCTTAAATCACTAGTGCTTAGGAAATCTATTGGAGGCAGAAGCCGTCAAGGGTAGCTTAGGGTTAGGGTTAGGGTTAGGGTGAGGGTTAGGGTACGGCTTAGGGTACGGGTTCGGGGAGGGGTTCGGGTAGGGCGTAGGGTATGGGTTAGAGTTAGGGTTAGGGTTAGTGTTAGGGTTAGGGCTCGGCTTAGGGTACGGGTTAGGATTAGGGTACGCGTTAGGGTTAGGCTAGCGGTTAGGGTTAGGGTACGCGTTAGGGTGAGGGTAGTTATTAAACCTATCCCACTCTCTAGATACCCCTTAGCACGTAAAGGAATATTATTTGGGGGTCCAGCCATGGAGAAGAGTTTAGACACGAGGAGAAGATAAGGAAAACACCCATTATCAAGAAATCACATTAGGATTCTCTTTTAAACCTGTTCCTTAAATCACTAGTGCTTAGGAAATCTATTGGAGGCAGAAGCCGTCAAGGGTAGCTTAGGGTTAGGGTTAGGGTTAGGGTGAGGGTTAGGGTACGGCATAGGGTACGGGTTCGGGGAGGGGTTCGGGTAGGGCGTAGGGTATGGGTTAGAGTTAGGGTTAGGGTTAGTGTTAGGTTTAGGGTACGGGTTAGGATTAGGGTACGCGTTAGTGTTAGGGTAGGGGTTAGGGTTAGGGTACGCTTTAGGGTGAGGGTAGTTATTAAACCTATCCCACTCTCTAGATACCCCTTAGCGCGTAAAGGAATATTATTTGGGGGTCCAGCCATGGAGAAGAGTTTAGACACTAGGAGAAGATAAGGAACACACCCATTATCAAGAAATCACAATATGATTCTCTTTTTAAACTGTTCCTTAAAACACTAGTGCTTAGGAAATCTATTGGAGGCAGAAGCAGTCAAGGGTAGCTTAGGGTTAGTTTTAGGGTTAGGGTGAGGGTTAGGGTACGGCTTAGGGTACGGGTTCGGGGAGGGTTTCGTGTAGGGCGTAGGGTATGGGTTAGGGTTACGTTTAGGGTTAGTGTTAGGGTTAGGGCTCGGTTTAGGGTACGGGTTAGGATTAGGGTACTCGTTAGGGTTAGGGTAGGGGTTAGGGTTAGGGTACGCGTTAGGGTGAGGGTAGTTATTAAACCTATCACACTCTCTAGATACCACTTAGCACGTAAAGGAATATTATTTGGGGGTCCATCCATGGAGAAGAGTTTAGACACTAGGAGAAGATAAGGAACACACCCATTATCACGAAATCACATTAGGATTCTCTTTTTAACCTGTTCCTTAAAACACTAGTGCTTAGGAAATCTATTGGAGGCAGAAGCAGTCAAGGGTAGCTTAGGGTTAGGGTTAGGGTTAGGGTGAGGGTTAGGGTACGGCTTAGGGTACGGGTTCGGGGAGGGGTTCGGGTAGGGCGTAGGGTATGGGTTAGGGTTAGGGTTAGGGCTAGTGTTAGGGTTAGGGCTCGGTTTAGGGTACAGGTTAGGATTAGGGTACGCGTTAGTGTTAGGGTAGGGGTTAGGGTTAGTGTACGCGTTCGGGTGAGGGTAGTTATTAAACCTATCCCACTCTCTAGATACCCCTTAGCACGTACAGGAATATTATTGGGGGTCCAGCCATGGAGAAGAGTTTAGACACTAGGAGAAGATAAGGAACACACCCATTATCACGAAATCACATTAGGATTCTCTTTTTAACCTGTTCCTTAAAACACTAGTGCTTAGGAAATCTATTGGAGGCAGAAGCCGTCAAGGGTAGCTTAGGGTTAGTTTTAGGGTTAGGGTGAGGGTTAGGGTACGGCTTAGGGTACGGGTTCGGGGAGGGGTTCGGGTAGGGCGTAGGGTATGGGTTAGGGTTAGGGTTAGGGTTAGTGTTAGGGTTAGGGCTCGGTTTAGGGTACGGGATAGGATTAGGGTACGCGTTAGTGTTAGGGTAGGTGTTAGGGTTAGGGTACGCGATAGGGTGAGGTTAGTTATTAAACCTATCCCACTCTCTAGATACCCCTTAGTACGTAAAGGAATATTATTTGGGGGTCCAGCCATGGAGAAGAGTTTAGACACTAGGAGAAGATAAGGAACACACCCATTATCACGAAATCACATTAGGATTCTCTTTTTAACCTGTTCCTTAAAACACTAGTGCTTAGGAAATCTATTGGAGGCAGAAGCAGTCAAGGGTAGCTTAGGGTTAGGGTTAGGGTTAGGGTGAGGGTTAGGGTATGGCTTAGGGTACGGGTTCGGGGAGGGGTTCGGGTAGGGCGTAGGGTATGGGTTAGGGTTAGGGTTAGGGTTAGTGTTAGGGTTAGGGCTCGGTTTAGGGTACGGGTTAGGATTAGGGTATGCGTTAGGGTTAGGGTAGGGGTTATGGTTAGGGTACGCGTTAGGGTGGGCGTAGTTATTAAATCTATCACACTCTCTAGATACCCCTTAGCACGTAAAGGACTATTATTTGGGGGTCCAGCCATGGAGAAGAGTTTAGACACGAGGAGAAGATAAGGAACACACCCATTATCAAGAAATCACAATGTGATTCTCTTTTTAAACTGTTCCTTAAAACACTAGTGCTTAGGAAATCTATTGGAGGAAGAAGCAGTCAAGGGCAGCTTAGGGTTAGGGTTAGGGTTAGGGTGAGGGTTACGGTACGGCTTAGGGTACGGGTTCGGGGACGGGTTCGGGTAGGCCGTAGGGTATGGGTTAGGGTTAGGGTTAGGGTTAGTGTTAGGGTTAGGGCTCGGTTTAGGGTACGGTTTAGGATTAGGGTACGCGTTAGTGTTAGGGTAGTGGTTAGGGTTAGGGTACGCTTTAGGGTGAGGGTAGTTATTAAACCTATCCCACTCTCTAGATACCCCTTAGCACGTAAAGGAATATTATTTGGGGGTCCAGCCATGGAGAAGAATTTAGACACTAGGAGAAGATAAGGAACACACCCATTATCAAGAAATCACAATATGATTCTCTTTTTAAACTGTTCCTTAAAACACTAGTGCTTAGGAAATCTATTGTAGGCAGAAGCAGTCAAGGGTAGCTTAGGGTTAGGGTTAGGGTTAGGGTGAGGGTTAGGGTACGGCTTACGATACGGGTTCGGTGAGGGGTTCGGGTAGGGCATAGGGTATGGGTTAGGGTTAGGGATAGGGCTAGTGTTAGGGTTAGGGCTCGGTTTAGGGTACGGGTTAGGATTAGGGTACTCGTTAGGGTTAGGGTAGCGGTTAGGGTTAGGGTACGCGTTAGGGTGAGGGTAGTTATTAAACCTATCACACTCTCTAGATACCCCTTAGCACGTAAAGGAATATTATTTGGGCGTCGAGCCATGGAGAAGAGTTTAGACACTAGGAGAAGATAAGGAACACACCCATTATCACGAAATCACATTAGGATTCTCTTTTTAACTTGTTCCTTAAAACACTAGTGCTTAGGAAATCTATTGGAGGCAGAAGCAGTCAAGGGTAGCTTAGGGTTAGGGTTAGGGTTAGGGTGAGGGTTAGGGTACGGCTTAGGGTACGGGTTCGGTGAGGGGTTCGGGTAGGGCGTAGGGTATGGGTTAGGGTTAGTGTTAGGGCTAGTGTTAGGGTTAGGGCTTGGTTTAGGGTACGGGTTAGGATTAGGGTACGCGTTAGGGTTAGGGTAGGGGTTAGGGTTAGGGTACGCGTTAGGGTGAGGGTAGTTATTAAACCTATCCCACTCTCTAGATACCCCTTAGCACGTAAAGGAATATTATTTGGGGGTCCAGCCATGGAGAAGAGTTTAGACACGAGGAGAAGATAAGGAACACACACATTATCAAGAAATCACATTACGATTCTCTTTTTAACCTGTTCCTTAAAACACTAGTGCTTAGGAAATATATTGGAGGCAGAAGCCGTCAAGGGTAGCTTAGGGTTAGGGTTAGGGTTAGGGTGAGGGTTAGGGTACGGTTTAGGGTACGGGTTCAGGGAGGGGTTCGGGTAGGGCGTAGGGTATTGGTTAGGGTTAGGGTTAGAGTTAGTGTTAGGGTTAGGGCTCGGTTTAGGGTACGGGTTAGGGTTAGGGTACGCGCTAGGGTTAAGGTAGGGGTTAGGGTTAGGGTATGCGTTAGGGTGAGGGTAGTTATTAAACCTATCACACTCTCTAGATACCCCTTAGCACAGAAAGGAATATTATTTGGGGGTCCAGCCATGGAGAAGAGTTTAGACACGAGGAGAAGATAAGGAACACACCCATTATCAAGAAATCACATTAGGATTCTCTTTTTAACATGTTCCTTAAAACACTAGTGCTTAGGAAATCTATTGGAGGCAGAAGCCGTCAAGGGTAGCTTAGGGTTAGGGTTAGGGTTAGGGTGAGGGTTAGGGTACGGCTTAGGGTACGGGTTCGGGGAGGGGTTCGGGTAGGGCGTAGGGTATGGGTTAGGGTTAGGGTTAGGGTTAGTGTTAGGGTTAGGGCTCGGTTTAGGGTACGGGTTAGGATTAGGGTACTCGTTAGGGTTAGGGTAGGGGTTAGGGTTAGGGTACGCGTTAGGGTGAGGTTAGTTATTAAACCTATCACACTCTCTAGATACCACTTAGCACGTAAAGGAATATTATTTGGGGGTCCAGCCATGGAGAAGAGTTTAGACACTAGGAGAAGATAAGGAACACACCCATTATCACGAAATCACATTAGGATTCTCTTTTTAACCTGTTCCTTAAAACACTAGTGATTAGGAAATCTATTGGAGGCAGAAGCAGTCAAGGGTAGCTTAGGGTTAGGGTTAGGGTTAGGGTGAGGGTTAGGGTATGGCTTAGGGTACGGGTTCGGGGAGGGGTTCGGGTAGGGCGTAGGGTATGGGTTAGGGTTAGGGTTAGGGCTAGTGTTAGGGTTAGGGCTCGGTTTAGGTTACGGGTTAAGATTAGGGTACGCGCTAGGGTTAGGGTAGGGGTTAGGGTTAGGGTACGCGTTAGGGTGAGGGTAGTTATTAAACCTATCACACTATCTAGATACCCCTTAGCACATAAAGGAATATTATTTGGGGGTTCAGCCATGGAGAAGAGTTTAGACACGAGGAGAAAATAAGGAACACACCCATTATCAAGAAATCACATTAGGATTCTCTTTTTAACATGTTCCTTAAAACACTAGTGCTTAGGAAATCTATTGGAGGCACAAGCCGTCAAGGGTAGCTTAGGGTTAGGGTTAGGGTTAGGGTGAGGGTTAGGGTACGGCTTAGGGTACGGGTTCGGGGAGGGGTGCGGGTAGGGCGTAGGGTATGGGTAAGGGTTAGGGTTAGGGCTAGTGTTAGGGTTAGGGCTCGGTTTAGGGTACAGGTTAGGATTAGGGTACGCATTAGTGTTAGGGTAGGGGTTAGGGTTAGTGTACGCGTTAGGGTGAGGGTAGTTATTAAACCTATCCCACTCTCTACATACCCCTTAGCACGTACAGGAATATTATTGGGGGTCCAGCCATGGAGAAGAGTTTAGACACTAGGAGAAGATAAGGAACACACCCATTATCACGAAATCACATTAGGATTCTCTTTTTAACCTGTTCCTTAAAACACTAGTGCTTAGGAAATCTATTGGAGGCAGAAGCAGTCAAGGGTAGCTTAGGGTTAGGGTTAGGGTTAGGGTGAGGGTTAGGGTACGGCTTAGGTTACGGGTTCGGGGAGGGTTTCGTGTAGGGATTAGGGTATGGGTTAGGGTTAGGGTTAGGGTTAGTGTTAGGGTTAGGGCTCGGTTTAGGGTACGGGTTAGGATTAGGGTACGCGTTAGGGTTAGGGTAGGGGTTAGGGTTAGGGTACACGTTAGGGTGGGGGTTGTTATTAAACCTATCACACTCTCTAGATACCCCTTAGCACGTAAAGGAATATTATTTGGGGGTCCAGCCATGGAGAAGAGTTTAGACACTAGGAGAAGATAAGGAACACACCCATTATCACGAAATCACATTAGGATTCTCTTTTTAACCTGTTCCTTAAAACACTAGTGCTTAGGAAATCTATTGGAGGCAGAAGCCGTCAAGGGTAGCTTAGGGTTAGGGTTAGGGTTAGGGTGAGGGTTAGGGTACGGCTTAGGGTACGGGTTCGGGGAGGGGTTCGGGTAGGGCGTAGGGTATGGGTTAGGGTTAGGGTTAGGGTTAGTGTTAGGGTTAGGGCTCGGTTTAGGGTACGGGTTAGGGTTAGGGTACGCGCTAGGGTTAAGGTAGTGGTTAGGGTTAGGGTATGCGTTAGGGTGAGGGTAGTTATTAAACCTATCACACTCTCTAGATACCACTTAGCACAGAAAGGAATATTATTTGGGGGTCCAGCCATGGAGAAGAGTTTAGACACGAGGAGAAGATAAGGAACACACCCATTATCAAGAAATCACATTAGGATTCTCTTTTTAACATGTTCCTTAAAACACTAGTGCTTAGGAAATCTATTGGAGGCAGAAGCCGTCAAGGGTAGCTTAGGGTTAGGGTTAGGGTTAGGGTGAGGGTTAGGGTACGGCTTAGGGTACGGGTTCGGGGAGGGGTTCGGGTAGGGCGTAGGGTATGGGTTAGGGTTAGGGTTAGGGTTAGTGTTAGGGTTAGGGCTCGGTTTAGGGTACGGGTTAGGATTAGGGTACTCGTTAGGGTTAGGGTAGGGGTTAGGGTTAGGGTACGCGTTAGGGTGAGGTTAGTTATTAAACCTATCACACTCTCTAGATACCACTTAGCACGTAAAGGAATATTATTTGGGGGTCCAGCCATGGAGAAGAGTTTAGACACTAGGAGAAGATAAGGAACACACCCATTATCACGAAATCACATTAGGATTCTCTTTTTAACCTGTTCCTTAAAACACTAGTGATTAGGAAATCTATTGGAGGCAGAAGCAGTCAAGGGTAGCTTAGGGTTAGGGTTAGGGTTAGGGTGAGGGTTAGGGTATGGCTTAGGGTACGGGTTCGGGGAGGGGTTCGGGTAGGGCGTAGGGTATGGGTTAGGGTTAGGGTTAGGGCTAGTGTTAGGGTTAGGGCTCGGTTTAGGTTACGGGTTAAGATTAGGGTACGCGCTAGGGTTAGGGTAGGGGTTAGGGTTAGGGTACGCGTTAGGGTGAGGGTAGTTATTAAACCTATCACACTATCTAGATACCCCTTAGCACATAAAGGAATATTATTTGGGGGTTCAGCCATGGAGAAGAGTTTAGACACGAGGAGAAGATAAGGAACACACCCATTATCAAGAAATCACATTAGGATTCTCTTTTTAACATGTTCCTTAAAACACTAGTGCTTAGGAAATCTATTGGAGGCACAAGCCGTCAAGGGTAGCTTAGGGTTAGGGTTAGGGTTAGGGTGAGGGTTAGGGTACGGCTTAGGGTACGGGTTCGGGGAGGGGTTCGGGTAGGGCGTAGGGTATGGGTAAGGGTTAGGGTTAGGGCTAGTGTTAGGGTTAGGGCTCGGTTTAGGGTACAGGTTAGGATTAGGGTACGCGTGTTAGGGTAGGGGTTAGGGTTAGTGTACGCGTTAGGGTGAGGGTAGTTATTAAACCTATCCCACTCTCTACATACCCCTTAGCACGTACAGGAATATTATTGGGGGTCCAGCCATGGAGAAGAGTTTAGACACTAGGAGAAGATAAGGAACACACCCATTATCACGAAATCACATTAGGATTCTCTTTTTAACCTGTTCCTTAAAACACTAGTGCTTAGGAAATCTATTGGAGGCAGAAGCAGTCAAGGGTAGCTTAGGGTTAGGGTTAGGGTTAGGGTGAGGGTTAGGGTATGGCTTAGGGTACGGGTTCGGGGAGGGGTTCGGTTAGGGCGTAGGGTATGGGTTAGGGTTAGTGTTAGGGTTAGTGTTAGGGTTAGGGCTCGGTTTAGGGTACGGGTTAGGATTAGGGTACGCGTTAGGGTTAGGGTAGGGGTTAGGGTTAGGGTACGCGTTAGGGTGGGGGTTGTTATTAAACCTATCACACTCTCTAGATACCCCTTAGCACGTAAAGGAATATTATTTGGGGGTCCAGCCATGGAGAAGAGTTTAGACACTAGGAGAAGATAAGGAACACACCCATTATCACGAAATCACATTAGGATTCTCTTTTTAACCTGTTCCTTAAAACACTAGTGCTTAGGAAATCTATTGGAGGCAGAAGCCGTCAAGGGTAGCTTAGGGGTAGGGTTAGGGTTAGGGTGAGGGTTAGGGTACGGCTTAGGGTACGGGTTCGGGGAGGGGTTCGGGTAGGGCGTAGGGTATGGGTTAGGGTTAGGGTTAGGGTTAGTGTTAGGGTTAGGGCTCGGTTTAGGGTACGGGTTAGGATTAGGGTACGCGTTAGGGTTAGGGTAGGGTTTATGGTTAGGGTATGCGTTAGGGTGGGGGTAGTTATTAAATCTATCACACTCTCTAGATACCCCTTAGCACGTAAAGGACTATTATTTGGGGGTCCAGCCATGGAGAAGAGTTTAGACACGAGGAGAAGATAAGGAACACACCCATTATCAAGAAATCACAATGTGATTCTCTTTTTAAACTGTTCCTTAAAACACTAGTGCTTAGGAAATCTATTGGAGGCAGAAGCAGTCAAGGGTAGCTTAGGGTTAGGGTTAGGGTTAGGGTGAGGGTTACGGTACGGCTTAGGGTACGGGTTCGGGGAGCGGTTCGGGTAGGCCGTAGGGTATGGGTTAGGGTTAGGGTTAGGGTTAGTGTTAGGGTTAGGGCTCGGTTTAGGGTACGGGTTAGGATTAGGGTACGCGTTAGTGTTAGGGTAGTGGTTAGGGTTAGGGTACGCTTTAGGGTGAGGGTAGTTATTAAACCTATCCCACTCTCTAGATACACCTTAGCACGTAAAGGAATATTATTTGGGGGTCCAGCCATGGAGAAGAGTTTAGACACGAGGAGAAGATAAGGAAAACACCCATTATCAAGAAATCACATTAGGATTCTCTTTTAAACCTGTTCCTTAAATCACTAGTGCTTAGGAAATCTATTGGAGGCAGAAGCCGTCAAGGGTAGCTTAGGGTTAGGGTTAGGGTTAGGGTGAGGGTTAGGGTACGGCTTAGGGTACGGGTTCGGGGAGGGTTTCGGGTAGAGCGTAGGGTATGGGTTAGAGTTAGGGTTAGGGTTAGTGTTAGGGTTAGGGCTCGGTTTAGGGTACGGGTTAGGATTAGGGTACGCGTTAGTGTTAGGGTAGGGGTTAGGGTTAGGGTACGCTTTAGGGTGAGGGTAGTTATTAAACCTATACCACTCTCTAGATACCCCTTAGCACGTAAAGGAATATTATTTGGGGGTCCAGCCATGGAGAAGGGTTTAGACACTAGGAGAAGATAAGGAACACACCCATTATCAAGAAATCACATTAGGATTCTCTTTTTAACCTGTTCCTTAAAACACTAGTGCTTAGGAAATCTATTGGAGGCAGAAGCAGTCAAGGGTAGCTTAGGGTTAGGGTTAGGGTTAGGGTGAGGGTTAGGGTACGGCTTAGGGTACGGGTTCGGGGAGGGTTTCGGGTAGAGCGTAGGGTATGGGTTAGGGTTAGGGTTAGGGTTAGTGTTAGGTTTAGGGCTCGGTTTAGGGTACGGGTTAGGATTAGTGTACTCGTTAGGGATAGGGTAGCGGTTAGGGTTAGGGTACGCGTTAGGGTGAGGGTAGTTATTAAACCTATCACACTTTCTAGATACCCCTTAGCACGTAAAGGAATATTATTTGGGGGTCCAGCCATGGAGAAGAGTTTAGACACTAGGAGAAGATAAGGAACACACCCATTATCACGAAATCACATTAGGATTCTCTTTTTAACCTGTTCCTTAAAACACTAGTGCTTAGGAAATCTATTGGAGGCAGAAGCAGTCAAGGGTAGATTAGGGTTAGGGTTAGGGTTAGGGTGAGGGTTAGGGTACGGCTTAGGGTACGGGTTCGGGGAGGGGTTCGGGTAGGGCGTAGGGTATGGTTTAGGGTTAGGGTTAGGGCTAGTGTTAGGGTTAGGGCTCGGTTTAGGGTACGGGTTAGGATTAGGGTACGCGTTAGGGTTCGGGTAGGGGTTAGGGATAGGGTACGCCTTAGGGTGAGGGTAGTTATTAAACCTATCCCACTCTCTAGATACACCTTCGCACGTAAAGGAATATTATATGGGGGTCCAGCCATGGAGAAGAGTTTAGACACGAGGAGAAGATAAGGAACACACCCATTATCAAGAAATCACATTAGGATTCTCTTTTTAACCTGTTCCTTAAAACACTAGTGCTTAGGAAATCTATTGGAGGCAGAAGCAGTCAAGGGTAGCTTAGGGTTAGGGTTAGGGTTAGGGTGAGGGTTAGGGTACGGCTTACGATACGCGTTCGGTGAGGGGTTCGGGTAGGGCGTAGGGTATGGGTTAGGGTCAGGGATAGGGCTAGTGTTAGGGTTAGGGCTCGGTTTAGGGTACGGGTTAGGATTAGGGTATGCGTTAGGGTTAGGGTAGGGGTTAGGGTTAGGATACGCGTTAGGGTGAGGGTAGTTATTAAACCTATCCCACTCTCTAGATACCCCTTAGCACGTAAAGGAATATTATTTGGGGGTCCAGCCATGGAGAAGAGTTTAGACACGAGGAGAAGATAAGGAAATCACCCATTATCAAGAAATCACATTAGGATTCTCTTTTAAACCTGTTCCTTAAATCACTAGTGCTTAGGAAATCTATTGGAGGCAGAAGCCTTCAAGGGTAGCTTAGGGTTAGGGTTAGGGTTAGGGTGAGGGTTAGGGTACGGCTTAGGGTACGGGTTCGGGGAGGGGTTCGGGTAGGGCGTAGGGTATGGGTTAGAGTTAGGGTTAGGGTTAGTGTTAGGGTTAGGGCTCGGTTTAGGTTACGGGTTAGGATTAGGGTACGCGTTAGTGTTAGGGTAGGGGTTAGGGTTAGGGTACGCTTTAGGGTGAGGGTAGTTATTAAACCTATACCACTCTCTAGATACCCCTTAGCACGTAAAGGAATATTATTTGGGGGTCCAGCCATGGAGAAGGGTTTAGACACTAGGAGAAGATAAGGAACACACCCATTATCAAGAAATCACAATATGATTCTCTTTTTAAACTGTTCCTTAAAACACTAGTGGTTAGGAAATCTATTGGAGGCAGAAGCAGTCAAGGGTAGCTTAGGGTTAGGGTTAGGGTTACGGTGAGGGTTAGGGTACGGCTTAGGGTACGGGTTCGGGGAGGGGTTCGGGTAGGGCGTAGGGTATGGTTTAGGGTTAGGGTTAGGGCTAGTGTTAGGGTTAGGGCTCGGTTTAGGGTACGGTTTAGGATTAGGGTACGCGTTAGGGTTCAGGTAGGGGTTAGGGTTAGGGTACGCGTTAGGGTGAGGGTAGTTATTAAACCTATCCCACTCTCTAGATACCCCTTCGCACGTAAAGGAATATTATATGGGGGTCCAGCCATGGAGAAGAGTTTAGACACGAGGAGAAGATAAGGAACACACCCATTATCAAGAAATCACATTAGGATTCTCTTTTTAACCTGTTCCTTAAAACACTAGTGCTTAGGAAATCTATTGGAGGCAGAAGCCGTCAAGGGTAGCTTAGGGTTAGGGTTAGGGTTAGGGTGAGGGTTAGGGTACGGTTTAGGGTACGGGTTCAGGGAGGGGTTCGGGTAGGGCGTAGGGTATGGGTTAGGGTTAGGGTTAGAGTTAGTGTTAGGGTTAGGGCTCGGTTTAGGGTAGGGGTTAGGATTAGGGTACGCGCTAGGGTTAGGGTAGGGGTTAGGGTTAGGGTACGCGTTAGGGTGAGGGTAGTTATTAAACCTATCACACTCTCTAGATACCCCTTAGCACATAAAGGAATATTATTTGGGGGTCCAGCCATGGAAAAGAGTTTAGACACGAGGAGAAGATAAGGAACACACCCATTATCAAGAAATCACATTAGGATTCTCTTTTTAACATGTTCCTTAAAACACTAGTGCTTAGGAAATCTATTGGAGGCAGAAGCCGTCAAGGGTAGCTTAGGGTTAGGGTTAGGGTTAGGGTGAGGGTTAGGGTACGGCTTAGGGTACGGGTTCGGGGAGGGGTTCGGGTAGGGCGTAGGGTATGGGTTAGGGTTAGGGTTAGGGCTAGTGTTAGGGTTAGGGCTCGGTTTAGGGTACAGGTTAGGATTAGGGTACGCGTTAGGGTTAGGGTAGGGGTTAGGGTTAGGGTACGCGTTAGGGTGGGGTTAGTTATTAAACCTATCCCTCTCTCTAGATACCCCTTAGCACGTAAAGGAATATTATTTGGGGGTCCAGCCATGTAGAAGAGTTTAGACACTAGGAGAAGATAAAGAACACACCCATTATCACGAAATCACATTAGGATTCTCTTTTTAACCTGTTCCTTAAAACACTAGTGCTTAGGAAATCTATTGGAGGCAGAAGCAGTCAAGGGTAGCTTAGGGTTAGGGTTTGGGTTAGGGTGAGGGTTAGGGTACGGCTTAGGGTACGGGTTCGGGGAGGGGTTCGGGTAGGGCGTAAGGTATGGGTTAGGGTTAGGGTTAGAATTAGTGTTAGGGTTAGGGCTCGGTTTAGGGTACGGGTTAGGATTAGGGTGCGCGCTAGGGTTAGGGTAGGGGTTAGGGTTAGGGTACGCGTTAGGGTGAGGGTAGTTATTAAACCTATCACACTCTCTAGATACCCCTTAGCACATAAAGGAATATTATTTGGGGGTCCAGCCATGGAGAAGAGTTTAGACACGAGGAGAAGACAAGGAACACCCCCATTATCAAGAAATCACATTAGGATTCTCTTTTTAACTTGTTCCTTAAAACACTAGTGCTTAGGAAATCTATTGGAGGCAGAAGCATTCAAGGGTAGCTTAGGGTTAGGGTTAGGGTTAGGGTGAGGGTTAGGGTACGGCTTAGGGTACGGGTTCGGGGAGGGGTTCGGGTAGGCCGTAGGGTATGGGTTAGGGTTAGGGTTAGGGTTAGTGTTAGGGTTAGGGCTCGGTTAAGGGTACGGGTTAGGATTAGGGTACGCGTTAGTGATAGGGTAGTGGTTAGGGTTAGGGTACGCTTTAGGGTGATGGTAGTTATTAAACCTATCCCACTCTCTAGATACCCCTTAGCACGTAAAGGAATATTATTTGGGGGTCCAGCCATGGAGAAGAGTTTAGACACTAGGAGAAGATAAGGAACACACCCATTATCAAGAAATCACAATATGATTCTCTTTTTAAACTGTTCCTTAAAACACTAGTGCTTAGGAAATCTATTGGAGGCAGAAGCACTCAAGGGTAGCTTAGGGTTAGTTTTAGGTTTAGGGTGAGGGTTAGGGTACGGCTTAGGGTACGGGTTCGGGGAGGGTTTCGTGTAGGGCGTAGGGTATGGGTTAGGGTTAGGGTTAGGGTTAGTGTTAGGGTTAGGGCTCGGTTTAGGGTACGGGTTAGGATTAGGGTACGCGTTAGTGTTAGGGTAGTGGTTAGGGTTAGGGTACGCTTTAGGGTGAGGGTAGTTATTAAACCTATCCCAATCTCTAGATACCCCTTAGCACGTAAAGGAATATTATTTGGGGGTCCAGCCATGGAGAAGGGTTTAGACACTAGGAGAAGATAAGGAACACACCCATTATCAAGAAATCACAATATGATTCTCTTTTTAAACTGTTCCTTAAAACACTAGTGGTTAGGAAATCTATTGGAGGCAGAAGCAGTCAAGAGTAGCTTAGGGTTAGGGTTAGGGTTAGGGTGAGGGTTAGGGTACGGCTTAGGGTACGGGTTCGGGGAGGTGTTCGGGTAGGGCGTAGGGTATGGGTTAGGCTTAGGGCTAGTGTTAGGGTTAGGTCTCGGTTTAGGGTAAAGGTTAGGATTAGAGTATGCGTTAGGGTTAGGGTAGGGTTTACGGTTAGTGTACGCGTTAGGGTGAGGGTAGTTATTAAACCTATCCCACTCTCTAGATACCCCTTAGCACGTACAGGAATATTATAGGGGGTCCAGCCATGGAGAAGAGTTTAGACACTAGGAGAAGATAAGGAACACACCCATTATCACGAAATCACATTAGGATTCTCTTTTTAACCTGTTCCTTAAAACACTAGTGGTTAGGAAATCTATTGGAGGCAGAAGCAGTCAAGGGTAGCTTAGGGTTAGGGTTAGGGTTAGGGTGAGGGTTAGGGTACGGCTTAGGGTACGGGTTCGGGGAGGGGTTCGGGTAGGGCGTAGGGTATGGGTTAGGGTTAGGGTTAGGGTTAATGTTAGGGTTAGTGCTCGGTTTAGGGTACGGGTTAGGATTAGGGTACGCGTTAGGGTTAGGGCAGGGGTTAGGGTTAGGGTACGCGTTAGGGTGGGGGTAGTTATTAAACCTATCACACTCTCTAAATACCCCTTAGCACGTAAAGGAATATTATTTGGGGGTCCAGCCATGGAGAAGAGTTTAGACACGAGGAGAAGATAAGGAACACCCCCATTATCAAGAAATCACATTAGGATTCTCTTTTTAACTTGTTCCTTAAAACACTAGTGCTTAGGAAATCTATTGGAGGCAGAAGCAGTCAAGGGTAGCTTAGGGTTAGGGTTAGGGTTAGGGTGAGGGTTAGGGTACGGCTTAGGGTACGGGTTCGGGGAGGGGTTCGGGTAGGCCGTAGGGTATGGGTTAGGGTTAGGGTTAGGGTTAGTGTTAGGGTTAGGGCTCGGTTAAGGGTACGGGTTAGGATTAGGGTACGCGTTAGTGTTAGGGTAGTGGTTAGGGTTAGGGTACGCTTTAGGGTGAGGGTAGTTATTAAACCTATCCCACTCTCTAGATACCCCTTAGCACGTAAAGGAATATTATTTGGGGGTCCAGCCATGGAGAAGAGTTTAGACACTAGGAGAAGATAAGGAACACACCCATTATCAAGAAATCACAATATGATTCTCTTTTTAAACTGTTCCTTAAAACACTAGTGCTTAGGAAATCTATTGGAGGCAGAAGCAGTCAAGGGTAGCTTAGGGTTAGTTTTAGGGTTAGGGTGAGGGTTAGGGTACGGCTTAGGGTACGGGTTCGGGGAGGGTTTCGGGTAGGGCGTAGGGTATGGGTTAGGGTTAGGGTTAGGGTTAGTGTTAGGGTTAGGGCTCGGTTTAGGGTACGGGTTAGGATTAGGGTACGCATTAGTGTTAGGGTAGTGGTTAGGGTTAGGGTACGCTTTAGGGTGAGGGTAGTTATTAAACCTATCCCACTCTCTAGATACCCCTTAGCACGTAAAGGAATATTATTTGGGGGTCCAGCCATGGAGAAGGGTTTAGACACTAGGAGAAGATAAGGAACACACCCATTATCAAGAAATCACAATATGATTCTCTTTTTAAACTGTTCCTTAAAACACTAGTGGTTAGGAAATCTATTGGAGGCAGAAGCAGTCAAGGGTAGCTTAGGGTTAGGGTTAGGGTTAGGGTGAGGGTTAGGGTACGGCTTAGGGTACGGGTTCGGGGAGGGTTTCCGGTAGGGCGTAGGGTATGGGTTAGGGTTAGGGTTAGGTTTAGTGTTAGGGTTAGGGCTCGGTTTAGGGTACGGGTTAGGATTAGGGTACTCGATAGGGTTAGGGTTAGGGTTAGGGTGAGGGTTAGGGTATGGCTTAGGGTACGGGTTCGGGGAGGGTTCGGGTAGGGCGTAGGGTATGGGTTAGGGTTAGGGTTAGGGCTAGTGTTAGGGTTAGGGCTCGGTTTGGGGTACGGGTTAGGATTAGGGTACGCGTTAGGGTTAGTGTAGGGGTTAGGGTTAGGGTACACGTTAGGGTGAGGGTAGTTATTAAACCTATCACACTCTCTAGATACCCCTTAGCACGTAAAGGAATATTATTTGGGGGTCCAGCCATGGAAAAGAGTTTAGACAAGAGGAGAAGATAAGGAACACACCCATTATCAAGAAATCACATTAGGATTCTCTTTTTAACCTGTTCCTTAAATCACTAGTGCTTAGGAAATCTATTGGAGGCAGAAGCAGTCAAGGGTAGCTTAGGGTTAGGGTTAGGGTTAGGGTGAGGGTTAGGGTACGGTTTAGGGTACGGGTTCGGGGAGGGGTTCGGGTAGGGCGTAGGGTATGGTTTAGGGTTAGGGTTAGGGCTAGTGTTAGGGTTAGGGCTCGGTTTAGGGTACGGGTTAGGATTAGGGTACGCGTTAGGGTTCGGGTAGGCGTTAGGGTTAGGGTACGCGTTAGGGTGAGGGTAGTTATTAAACCTATCCCACTCTCTAGATACCCCTTAGCACGTAAAGGAATATTATATGGGGGTCCAGCCATGGAGAAGAGTTTAGACACGAGGAGAAGATAAGGAACACACCCATTATCAAGAAATCACATTAGGATTCTCTTTTTAACATGTTCCTTAAAACACTAGTGCTTAGGAAATCTATTGGAGGCAGAAGCCGTCAAGGGTAGCTTAGGGTTAGGGTTAGGGTTAGGGTGAGGGTTAGGGTACGGTTTAGGGTACGGGTTCAGGGAGGGGTTCGGGTAGGGCGTACGGTATGGGTTAGGGTTAGGGTTAGAGTTAGTGTTAGGGTTAGGGCTCGGTTTAGGGTAGGGGTTAGGATTAGGGTACGCGCTAGGTTTAGGGTAGGGGTTAGGATTAGAGTACGCGTTAGGGTGAGGGTAGTTATTAAACCTATCACACTCTCTAGATACCCCTTAGCACGTAAAGGAATATTATTTGGGGGTCCAGCCATGGAGAAGAGTTTAGACAAGAGGAGAAGATAAGGAACACACCCATTATCAAGAAATCACATTAGGATTCTCTTTTTAACCTGTTCCTTAAATCACTAGGGCTTAGGAAATCTATTGGAGGCAGAAGCCGTCTAGGGTAGCTTAGGGTTAGGGTTAGGGTTAGGGTTAGGGTGAGGGTTAGGGTACGGCTTAGGGTACGGGTTCGGGGAGGGATTCGGGTAGGGCGTAGGGTATGGGTTAGAGTTAGGGTTAGGGTTAGTGTTAGGGTTAGGGCTCGGTTAAGGGTTCGGGTTAGGATTAGGGTACGCGTTAGTGTTAAGGTAGGGGTTAGGGTTAGGGTACGCGTTAGGGTGAGGGTAGTTATTAAACCTATCCCACTCTCTAGATACCCCTTAGCACGTAAAGGAATATTATTTGGGGGTCCAGCCATGGAGAAGAGTTTAGACAGTAGGAGAAGATAAGGAACACACCCATTATCAAGAAATCACATTAGGATTCTCTTTTTAACCTGTTCCTTAAAACACTAGTGCTTAGGAAATCTATTGGAGGCAGAAGCAGTCAAGGGTAGCTTAGGGTTAGGGTTAGGGTTAGGGTGAGGGTTAGGGTACGGCTTAGGGTACGGGTTCGGGGAGGGGTTCGGGTAGGGCGTAGGGTATGGGTTAGGGTTAGGGTTAGGGCTAGTGTTAGGGTTAGGGCTCGGTTTAGGGTACGGGTTAGGATTAGGGTACGCGTTAGGTTTAGGGTAAGGGTTAGGGTTAGGGTACGCGTTAGGGTGAGGGTAGTTTTTAAACCTATCCCACTCTCTAGATACCCCTTAGCACGTAAAGGAATATTATTTGGGGGTCCAGCCATGGAGAAGTGTTTAGACACGAGGAGAAGATAAGGAACACACCCATTATCAAGAAATCACATTAGGATTCTCTTTTTAACCTGTTCCTTAAAACACTAGTGCTTAGGAAATCTATTGGAGGCAGAAGCAGTCAAGGGTAGCTTAGGGTTAGGGTTAGGGTTAGGGTGAGGGTTAGGGTTAGGGTACGGCTTAGGGTACGGGTTCGGGGAGGGGTTCGGGTAGGGCATAGGGTATGGGTTAGGGTTAGGGTTAGGGCTAGTGTTAGGGTTAGGGCTCGGTTTAGGGTACGGGTTCGGATTATGGTACGCGTTAGGGTTAGGGTAAGGGTTAGGGTTAGGGTACGCGTTAGGGTGAGGGTAGTTATTAAACCTATCCCACTCTCTAGATACCCCTTAGCACGTAAAGGAATATTATTTGGGGGTCCAGCCATGGAGAAGAGTTTAGACACGAGGAGAGGATAAGGAACACACCCATTATCAAGAAATCACATTAGGATTCTCTTTTTAACCTGTTCCTTAAAACACTAGTGCTTAGGAAATCTATTGGAGGCAGAAGCAGTCAAGGGTAGCTTAGGGTTAGGGTTAGGGTGAGGGTACGGCTTAGGGTACGGGTTCGGGGAGGGGTTCGGGTAGGGCGTAGGGTATGGGTTAGGTTTAGGGTTAGGGCTAGTGTTAGGGTTAGGGCTCGGTTTGGGGTACGGGTTAGGATTAGGGTATGCGTTAGTGTTAGGGTAGGGGTTAGGGTTAGGGTGCACGTTAGGGTGAGGATAGTTAATAAACCTATCACACTCTCTAGATACCCCTTAGCACGTAAAGGAATATTATTTGGGGGTCCAGCCATGGAAAAGAGTTTAGACAAGAGGAGAAGATAAGGAACACACCCATTATCAAGAAATCACATTAGGATTCTCTTTTTAACCTGTTCCTTAAATCACTAGTGCTTAGGAAATCTATTGGAGGCAGAAGCCGTCAAGGGTAGCTTAGGGTTAGGGTTAGGGTTAGGGTGAGGGTTAGAGTACGGCTTAGGGTACGGGTTCGGGGAGGGGTTCGGGTAGGGTGTAGGGTATGGGTTAGAGTTAGGGTTAGGTTTAGTGTTAGGGTTAGGGCTCGGTTTAGGGTACGGGTTAGGATTAGGGTACGCGTTAGGGTTAGGGTAAGGGTTAGGGTTAGGGTACGCGTTAGGGTGAGGGTAGTTATTAAACCTATCCCACTCTCTAGATACCCCTTACCACGTAAAGGAATATTATTTGGGGGTCCAGCCATGGAGAAGAGTTTAGACACGAGGAGAAGATAAGGAACACACCCATTATCAAGAAATCACATTAGGATTCTCTTTTCAACCTGTTCCTTAAAACACTAGTGCTTAGGAAATCTATTGGAGGCAGAAGCAGTCAAGGGTAGCTTAGGGTTAGGGTTAGGGTTAGGGTGAGGGTTAGGGTACGGCTTAGGGTACGGGTTCGGGGAGGGGTTCGGGTAGGGCGTAGGCTATGGGTTAGGGTTAGGGTTAGGGTTAGTGTTAGGGTTAGGGCTCGGTTTAGGGTACGGGTTAGGATTAGGGTACGCGTTAGTGTTAGGTTAGGGGTTAGGGTTAGGGTATGCGATAGGGTGAGGTTAGTTATTAAACCTATCCCACTCTCTAGATACCCTTTAGCACATAAAGGAATATTATTTGGGGGTCCAGCCATGGAGAAGAGTTTAGACACTAGGAGAAGATAAGGAACACACCCATTATCAAGAAATCACATTAGGATTCTCTTTTTAACCTGTTCCTTAAAACACTAGTGCTTAGGAAATCTATTGGAGGCAGAAGCAGTCAAGGGTAGCTTAGGGTTAGGGTTAGGGTTAGGGTGAGGGTTAGGGTATGGCTTAGGGTACGGGTTCGGGGAGGGGTTCTGTAGGGCGTAGGGTATGGGTTAGGTTTAGGGTTAGGGCTAGTGTTAGGGTTAGGGCTCGGTTTGGGGTACGGTTTAGGATTAGGGTACGCGTTAGGGTTAGGGTAAGGGTTAGGGTTAGGGTACGCGTTAGGGTTAGGGTAGGGGTTAGGGTTAAGGTGCACGTTAGGGTGAGGATAGTTAATAAACCTATCACACTCTCTAGATACCCCTTAGCACGTAAAGGAATATTATTTGGGGGTCCAGCCATGGAAAAGAGTTTAGACAAGAGGTGAAGATAAGGAACACACCCATTATCAAGAAATCACATTAGGATTCTCTTTTTAACCTGTTCCTTAAATCACTAGTGCTTAGGAAATCTATTGGAGGCAGAAGCCGTCAAGGGTAGCTTAGGGTTAGGGTTAGGGTAAGGGTGAGGGTTAGGGTACGGCTTAGGGTACGGGTTCGGGGAGGGGTTCGGGTGGGGCGTAGGGTATGGGTTAGAGTTAGGGTTAGGGTTAGTGTTAGGGTTAGGGCTCGGTTAAGGTTACGGGTTAGGATTAGGGTACGCGTTAGTGTTAGGTTCGGGGTTAGGGTTAGGGTACGCTTTAGGGTGAGGGTAGTTATTAAACCTATCCCACTCTCTAGATACCCCTTAGCACGTAAAGGAATATTATTTGGGGGTCCAGCCATGTAGAAGGGTTTAGACACTAGGAGAAGATAAGGAACACACCCATTATCAAGAAATCACAATATGATTCTCTTTTTAAACTGTTTCTTAAAACACTAGTGCTTAGGAAATCTATTGGAGGCAGAAGCAGTCAAGGGTAGCTTAGGGTTAGGGTTAGGGTTAGGGTGAGGGTTAGGGTACGGCTTAGGGTACGGGTTCGGGGAGGGATTCGGGTAGGGCGTAGGGTATGGGTTAGGGTTAGGATTAGTGTTAGGGTTAGGGCTCGGTTTAGGGTATGGGTTAGGATTAGGGTACTCGTTAGGGTTAGGGTAGCGGTTAGGGTTAGGTTACGCGTTAGCGTGAGGGTAGTTATTAAACCTATCCCACTCTCTAGATACCCCTTAGCACGTAAAGGAATATTATTTGGGGGTCCAGCCATGGAGAAGAGTTTAGACACGAGGAGAAGATAAGGAACACACCCATTATCAAGAAATCACATTAGGATTCTCTTTTTAACCTGTTCCTTAAAACACTAGTGCTTAGGAAATCTATTGGAGGCAGAAGCAGTCAAGGGTAGCTTAGGGTTAGGGTTAGGGTTAGGGTGAGGGTTAGGGTACGGCTTAGGGTACGGGTTCGGGGAGGGGTTCGGGTAGGGCATAGGGTATGGGTTAGGGTTAGGGTTAGGGCTAGTGTTAGGGTTAGGGCTCGGTTTAGGGTACGGGTTAGGATTAGGGTACGCGTTAGGGTTAGGGTAAGGGTTAGGGTTAGGGTACGCGTTAGGGTGAGGGTAGTTATTAAACCTATCCCACTCTCTAGATACCCCTTAGCACGTAAAGGAATATTATTTGGGGGTCCAGCCATGGAGAAGAGTTTAGACACGAGGAGAAGATAAGGAACACACCCATTATCAAGAAATCACATTAGGATTCTCTTTTTAACCTGTTCTTTAAAACACTAGTGCTTAGGAAATCTATTGGAGGCAGAAGCAGTCAAGGGTAGCTTAGGGTTAGGGTTAGGGTTAGGGTGAGGGTTAGGGTACGGCTTAGGGTACGGGTTCGGGGAGGGGTTTGGGTAGGGCGTAGGCTATGGGTTAGGGTTAGGGTTAGGGTTAGTGTTAGGGTTAGGGCTCGGTTTAGGGTACGGGTTAGGATTAGGGTACGCGTTAGTGTTAGGTTAGGGGTTAGGGTTAGGGTATGCGATAGTGTGAGGTTAGTTATTAAACCTATCCCACTCTCTAGATACCCTTTAGCACATAAAGGAATATTATTTGGGGGTCCAGCCATGGAAAAGAGTTTAGACAAGAGGAGAAGATAAGGAACACACCCATTATCAAGAAATCACATTAGGATTCTCTTTTTAACCTGTTCCTTAAATCACTAGTGCTTAGGAAATCTATTGGAGGCAGAAGCCGTCAAGGGTAGCTTAGGGTTAGGGTTAGGGTAAGGGTGAGGGTTAGGGTACGGCTTAGGGTACGGGTTCGGGGAGGGGTTCGGGTGGGGCGTAGGGTATGGGTTAGAGTTAGGGTTAGGGTTAGTGTTAGGGTTAGGGCTCGGTTAAGGGTACGGGTTAGGATTAGGGTACGCGTTAGTGTTAGGTTCGGGGTTAGGGTTAGGGTACGCTTTAGGGTGAGGGTAGTTATTAAACCTATCCCACTCTCTAGATACCCCTTAGCACGTAAAGGAATATTATTTGGGGGTCCAGCCATGTAGAAGGGTTTAGACACTAGGAGAAGATAAGGAACACACCCATTATCAAGAAATCACAATATGATTCTCTTTTTAAACTGTTTCTTAAAACACTAGTGCTTAGGAAATCTATTGGAGGCAGAAGCAGTCAAGGGTAGCTTAGGGTTAGGGTTAGGGTTAGGGTGAGGGTTAGGGTACGGCTTAGGGTACGGGTTCGGGGAGGGATTCGGGTAGGGCGTAGGGTATGGGTTAGGGTTAGGATTAGTGTTAGGGTTAGGGCTCGGTTTAGGGTATGGGTTAGGATTAGGGTACTCGTTAGGGTTAGGGTAGCGGTTAGGGTTAGGTTACGCGTTAGGGTGAGGGTAGTTATTAAACCTATCCCACTCTCTAGATACCCCTTAGCACGTAAAGGAATATTATTTGGGGGTCCAGCCATGGAGAAGAGTTTAGACACGAGGAGAAGATAAGGAACACACCCATTATCAAGAAATCACATTAGGATTCTCTTTTTAACCTGTTCCTTAAAACACTAGTGCTTAGGAAATCTATTGGAGGCAGAAGCAGTCAAGGGTAGCTTAGGGTTAGGGTTAGGGTTAGGGTGAGGGTTAGGGTACGGCTTAGGGTACGGGTTCGGGGAGGGGTTCGGGTAGGGCATAGGGTATGGGTTAGGGTTAGGGTTAGGGCTAGTGTTAGGGTTAGGGCTCGGTTTAGGGTACGGGTTAGGATTAGGGTACGCGTTAGGGTTAGGGTAAGGGTTAGGGTTAGGGTACGCGTTAGGGTGAGGGTAGTTATTAAACCTATCCCACTCTCTAGATACCCCTTAGCACGTAAAGGAATATTATTTGGGGGTCCAGCCATGGAGAAGAGTTTAGACACGAGGAGAAGATAAGGAACACACCCATTATCAAGAAATCACATTAGGATTCTCTTTTTAACCTGTTCTTTAAAACACTAGTGCTTAGGAAATCTATTGGAGGCAGAAGCAGTCAAGGGTAGCTTAGGGTTAGGGTTAGGGTTAGGGTGAGGGTTAGGGTACGGCTTAGGGTACGGGTTCGGGGAGGGGTTTGTGTAGGGCGTAGGCTATGGGTTAGGGTTAGGGTTAGGGTTAGTGTTAGGGTTAGGGCTCGGTTTAGGGTACGGGTTAGGATTAGGGTACGCGTTAGTGTTAGGTTAGGGGTTAGGGTTAGGGTATGCGATAGGGTGAGGTTAGTTATTAAACCTATCCCACTCTCTAGATACCCTTTAGCACATAAAGGAATATTATTTGGGGGTCCAGCCATGGAAAAGAGTTTAGACAAGAGGAGAAGATAAGGAACACACCCATTATCAAGAAATCACATTAGGATTCTCTTTTTAACCTGTTCCTTAAATCACTAGTGCTTAGGAAATCATTGGAGGCAGAAGCCGTCAATGGTAGCTTAGGGTTAGGGTTAGGGTTAGGGTGAGGGTTAGGGTACGGCTTAGGGTACGGGTTCGGGGAGGGGTTCGGGTAGGGCGTAGGGTATGGGTTAGAGTTAGGGTTAGGGTTAGTGTTAGGGTTAGGGCTCGGTTAAGGGTACGGGTTAGGATTAGGGTACCCGTTAGTGTTAGGTTCGGGGTTAGGGTTAGGGTACGCTTTAGGGTGAGGGTAGTTATTAAACCTATCCCACTCTCTAGATACCCCTTAGCACGTAAAGGAATATTATTTGTGGGTCCAGCCATGGAGAAGGGTTTAGACACTAGGAGAAGATAAGGAACACACCCATTATCAAGAAATCACAATATGATTCTCTTTTTAAACTGTTTCTTAAAACACTAGTGGTTAGGAAATCTATTGGAGGCAGAAGCAGTCAAGGGTAGCTTAGGGTTAGGGTTAGGGTTAGGGTGAGGGTTAGTGTACGGCTTAGGGTACGGGTTCGGTGAGGGGTTCGGGTACGGCGTAGGGTATGGGTTAGGGTTAGGGTTAGGGTTAGTGTTAGGGTTAGGGCTCGGTTTAGGGTACGGGTTAGGATTAGGGTACGTGTTAGTGTTTGGGTAGGGGTTAGGGTTAGGGTACGCATTAGGGTTAGGGTCGTTATTAAACCTATCCCACTCTCTAGATACCCCTTAGCACGTAAAGGAATATTATTTGGGGGTCCAGCCATGGAAAAGAGTTTAGACAAGAGGAGAAGATAAGGAACACACCCATTATCAAGAAATCACATTAGGATTCTCTTTTTAACCTGTTCCTTAAAACACTAGTGTTTAGGAAATCTATTGGAGGCAGAAGCAGTCAAGGGTAGCTTAGCATTAGGGTTAGGGTTAGGGTACGGCTTAGGGTACGGGTTAGGTGAGGGGTTCGGGTAGGGCGTAGGGTATGGGTTAGGGTTAGGGTTAGGGTTAGTGTTAGGGTTAGGGCTCGGTTTAGGGTACGGTTTAGGATTAGTGTATGCGTTAGTGTTAGGGTAGGGGTTAGGGTTAGGGTACGCATTAGGGTTAGGGTAGTTATTAAACCTATCCCACTCTGTAGATACCCCTTAGCACGTAAAGGAATATTATTTGGGGGTCCAGCCATGGAGAAGAGTTTAGACACGAGGAGAAGATAAAGCTCACACCCATTATCAAGAAATCACATTAGGATTCTCATTTTAACCTGTTCCTTAAAACACTAGTCCTTAGGAAATCTATTGGAGGCAGAAGCAGTCAAGGGTAGCTTAGGGTTACGGTTAGGGTGAGGGTGAGGGTTAGGGTTAGGGTTAGGGTATGGGTTCGGGGAGGGGTTCGGGTAGGGCGTAGAGTATGGTTTAGGGTTAGGTTTAGGGATAGGGTTAGTGTTAGGGTTAGGGCTCGGTTTTGGGTACGGGTTAGGATTAGGGTACACGTTAGGGTTAGGGTAGGGGTTAGGGTTAGGGTACGCGATAGGGTGAGGTTAGTTATTAAACCTATCCCACTCTCTAGATACCCCTTAGCACGTAAAGGAATATTATTTGGGGGTCCAGCCATGGAGAAGAGTTTAGACACTAGGAGAAGATAAGGAACACACCCATTATCAAGAAATCACATTAGGATTCTCTTTTTTACTTGTTCCTTAAAACACTAGTGCTTAGGAACTCTATTGGAGGCAGAAGCCGTCAAGGGTAGCTTAGGGTTAGGGTTAGGGTTAAGTTTAGGGTGAGGGTTACGGTACAGCTTCAGGCCCTCTTCTGGTTCCGGGGGGCAGGCTGAGCCTGTGGTTAATTCTTCTTCCTGATGGGAAAATAGAGTGACCTGTGCCTGTCCCAACACATAGAGCTAGTTTCTCATTGGTTCCCCTTCTTCCCATTCATCTTCAGAACAAATTGCAACCTGTACGGAACAGGAGGTTAAAGGTGCTGATGCTCCAAGTAGGGAGGTTGCTAGTAAAGTGGCTGGAATGGCGAACCGGAGCACAAGGAGGTGAGAAATGAGGTGCGTTTTAGAAACCTTTCCCGATCACACGGTGTACCATCTTCTGGGTTTCTCATGCATCTTTTCGATGTAGGAAGATGAGCTTGTACCTGGAGATTTGGGACCCATGGGCTGGGTACCACGCAGTATTACTTTAAAGGGTCTGCGTTGGCTCAACCAACCTCACCAAACCTCTCAGCCCCAAGAGTGTCCCCCCTTATGTCTCATCCAGCTGTGGGTCCAGATATGGTCAATCCAGGTTGCATCACAGCCCCTGAATGAATTGTGTGAGTATTTCTCTCTCTTTCACTGTCTTTGTTTCATGGGTTTTTAAAAGTAATTTATTTTTATAATGGGGTTTAGCTGCTTTTCACTGCTGTGTTTATGCCGCTTTACACCCACTTGACTCACTTACAGAGAGATATCAATACATAGGTTTGAAGATTCTTACTAGTCAGAAATATTTTTGTGCGATGAATAGGGGGTGTTGAGTCCAGTTCACTGAGCAAGGAGTAAGTGTTGTCTATTACATATTGGGTTTATGGAACGGTATGTTGGCTAATTTGAAACCCTTGTTTTATGCATCACCCCACCTCACCTTTCCCGTTAAGCAGCCATATTGTGTTTTCTAAATGTGTGATTCTCTTCTGTTTTGTAATTCAGTTCAAGTGTAACGGATTTTACATTCCCTCTATAAGTGATATCTTATGATAAGTGTCTTTTTCTGTGTGACTTATTTCACTTAGAATCGTTGTACCTAAATCCACTCATCATGCTGCTACTAACATTATGACATTGATGTCATGCCTGAGAGATATCCCATTCTACATAAGGACCTCAAATTCTTTATCAATTTTTCGCTTTCCTGGGCTATTTAAGATGTAATGAAGTGGAGGTTCCTGTCAACAGAGCAGCCATAAACTTTGGGGTGCCTGTGTCTTGCTGATTTTTAGTTTTCCCAATTTATACACCCATGAGTGGAAGTGCCCTATGCTCTCTAAGCTGTGTTTTTTCGATGTTTCAGGACACACCGTACACTTCTCCAGAGTGGCTGTTGGCAATTTACATCCCACCCATCAGCGTAGCAAGGCTCCCATTTCTCCATGGCCTGTCCTGCATTTCTGGTTTTGATACATTTTTCAGCATGGCCCTTTTGACCGATGGGAAGCGAGACTTCTTTGTAGTGCTGATTTGCCTTGCCAGGTTGTTTGGTTGGCCAAAACGGGCGTATGTGTTTTTTTCTGAATATATTCAGGAAAAAACGCATACGCCCTTTTTGGCCAAGGGCATCACTGTCGACGTTTTGCCGCTTTTCATGGGCTTTCAAGGCGATTCGAATCTACCTCCTGAAATCTGTTTCCTGCAATTCTGCCTTGCTTTCAAATCCTCTTCGTTGCCTTCCCTCAATTTATTTGTGGACTAGAGTTATCATTTATAACTGCGCAGGTTTTGTGAATTGCAGTGCCCCTGACCTGAATTTTTCAACTCGCTTTTTTGGGAGCTGGCCGCAAAAGTGCAGGATTGCTTCAGGCCCTCTTCTGGTTCCGGGGGCCAGGCTGAGCCTGTGGTTAATTCTTCTTCCTGATGGGAAAATAGAGTGATGTGTGCCTGTCCCAACATGTAGAGCTAGTCTCTCATTGGTTCCCCTTCTTCCCATGCATCCTCAGGACAAATTGCAACCTGTACGGAACAGGAGGTTAAAGGTGCTTATGCTCCAAGTAGGGAGATTGTTAGTCATGGGGCTGGAATGGCGAACCGGAGCACAAGGAGATGACAAATGAGGTGCGTTTTAGAAACCTTTCCCGATCACACGGTGTACCATCTTCTGGGTTTCTCATGCATGTTTTCGATGTAGGAAGATGCCCTTGTACCGGGAGATTTGGGACCCATGGGATGGGTACCACGCAGTATTACTTTAATAGGTCTGCATTTGCTCACCCAACCTCACCAAACCTCTCAGCCCCAAGAGTGTCCACCCTTATGTCTCATCCAGCTGTGGGTATAGATATGGTCAATACAGGTTGTATCACAGCCCCTGACCGAATTGTGTAAGAATTTCTCTCTCTTTCATTGTCTTTGTTTCATGGGTGTTTTAAAGAAATTTATTTTTATAATGGGGTTTAGCTTCTTTTCACTGCTCTGTTTATGCCGCTTTACACCCACTTGACTCACTTACGGAGAGATATCAATACCTAGGTTTTAAGATTCTTACTTGTCAGATATATTCTTGTGCGGTGAATAGCGGGTGTTGAGTCCAGTTCACTGAGCAAGGAGTAGTTCTTGTCTATTACATATTGGGTTTATGGAACGGTATATGAACTAATTTGAAACCCTTCTTTCATGTATCACACCACCTCACCTTTCCCGTTAAGCAGTCATAGTGTGTCTTCTAAAAGTGTGACTCTGTTCTGTTTTGTAATTCAGTTCAAGTGTGACGGTTTTTACATTCCCTCTATAAGTGATATCTTATGATAAGTGTCTTTTTCTGTGTGACTTATTTCACTTAGAATCGTCGAAACTAAATCCACTCCTCATGCTGCTACTCGCGTTAAGACATTGATTTCATGGCTGAGTGATATTCCATTGTACATAAGAAGCAAAACTTCTTTATCCATTTTTCTGTTTCCTAGGATATTTAAGGTGTAATGAAGTGGAGGTTCTTGTCAACAGAGCAACCCTTAACTTTGGGTTGCCTGTGTCTTGTTGATTTTTAGATTTCCCAATTTATACGCCCATGCGTGGAAGTGCCCCATTCTCTGTAGCTGTGTTTTTTAGATGTTTTTGGAAACACCATACCCTTCTGCAGAGTCGCCATTGGCAATTTACATCCCGCCCATTAGTGTAACAAGGCTCCCTTTCCTCCTTGTCCTCTCCTGCATTTCTTGTTTTTACACTTTTTTAGGAAGTTCCTTTTGACCGATGGGAAGTGAGACTCCTTTGTAGTGCTGATTTGCATTTCCGGCTTGCTTGGTTGGCCAAAAAGGGCCTATGCGTTTTTTTCTGAATTTATTCAGGAAAAAATGCATACGCCCTTTTTGGCCAAGGGCATCCTTGTCGACGTTTGGCCGCTTTTCATGTGCTTTAGTGGCGATTCGATTCTAACTCCTGAAATTTGTTTCCTGCAATTCTGCCTTGCTTTCCAATCCTTTTCGTTGCCTTCCCTCAATATAGTTTTGGACGATAGTTATAATTTAAAACTCTGCAGGTTTATGAATTGCAGTGCCCCTGAGCTCCATTTTTCAACTCGCTTTTTGGGAGCTTCCCGCAGAGCCGCTGGTTTGCTTCTGGCCCTACTCTGGTTCTCAGTGGCAGGCTAAGCCTTTGCTTAATTCTTCTTCCTGATTGGAAATTAGAGTGACATGTGCCTGTCCGAGCATCTAGGGCTTGGCTCTCCTTGTTTCTCCTCCTTCCCCTTCTTCCTTTGGACAAATTCCAAATTCTGTGCAACTGGATGTTGAAGGTGCTGACATCCTCAAGTGGGGAGGTTTTAAGGAAAATGGCTGGAGGGGTGAATCCAACAACCAGGAAATTAGGAGTTTTGGCTCCTTTTCCAAAATCTTCCTGATCCAACCGTGTTCCATCTTCTGTGTGTCACTAGCATGTTTTAGCTGTAGGAAAGGTCCCGTGTACGTAAGGAGAACACCAGGGATTTTTCCAAATCAGTGTCTCCCCGATCTCCAATCTGGGGAATTTTTAAGCTACTGGTACATGTGTGTTCATTAAGGGACTTGGGCCGTAGGCAGAGTCCGAACTTTAGATGATTGAAGTCTTCAGGCTCAGAAACGCTCACCATCGGCCTCCTTTAGTTTCCATTTTATCTGTAGTTGATAGATGATGTTGATATAGATATCTATTGTTTTTCAGATTATTTCCCCTTAGGGGTCATTAAAAAATATTGAGTATAGTTCCCTGTGCTATACAGTAGTTCCTTGTTGATGATATATTTTATACATAGCAGTGTGTATATGTTAATCCGAAACTGTTAATTTATCCCTCCTCCCACCTTTCCCCTTTGGTAATAAAAAAATATAAGATTTTATACTTCTCAGAAATCTAGGAGCTGAAAGAGAGGTATCATTTTCAATGGAAAATCATTCAAAACAAGGTTGAAACTTCAACCAAGATTATTAGATGTACATCCTTGGAAAGAAATCACTGCATTTCACTACTGTTGACCTGACAAATAAGACAAACCCCTCCACTGAGCTTGCTTATAATAAAGTGATGGAAATATCAAATGGAAGTGTTAGAAACATCTTATTTTACACGAGCCTTATACACTGCTCTATGTTAATTACAGTTTGGCTCACACATCTGTTCATTGAAGTTACAATGTTCTCAAATTCTGTTACTGATCCTGCAGAGTGGGCCCCAACAAGGGTCTCCCTGCCCAGTGTCATTGGAGCCAACAGATCGAGACTGACTTTGGTTCAGAAGCAAAGGAAAACTTTATATTTTAATCAGAGAATGGAGAGGTGAGAGTGTGTGCTCCCCTGCGGGTTGTGGGCCGGGCTGCTGTGTAGGGATCCTGTCAGCATCAGCGGGAGGGAGGGGGCGGAACTCTCGAGGGCCGGGTTGGCTGGAGCTCAGGTTCTATGTCGCAGAGTCTGCACAGGGCCCCACGAGCTGAGGTGTCGGCCCAGCCATTTTGCACTAGGAAATCGGGTCTGAAGTGCCGGGTGTGGGACCTCTGCATGTGGAAACCTAGGAGCAAGTGAAATTAGACAAAGTACAAAGGAAAAAATGGTTAGACTTTATTTTATTGCCCAGATTCTATTTTTATCTCCCAGGAATTTTTAATGGGCTTTGCCAGTGACAAAGCCCTCCTCTGCCTTTTGTCCCATTCCTCATTCGTGGGGCGCTGAGGGTGCAGACACCTCTTCTGTAAATGCTTCGTGCTGAGTTGGGTGTCCTCATACCTGGGGGGAGGGGCAGGACTTCTCTCCAGCAGCCTCCAGGTGAGGTTGATTGTCCCCAGGCCTCCTCCCTCACTGCTCGTCTGCCTGAGCACCAGCATTGGAAGTTTCATAGATTCTAATGACCTTTAAGGGTCCAGGAAAGAGATGTTCAGAGACGTTGCGGGGCGGGTGGGCGGTTTTACCCTGCTCCACATTGGTTCGACCCCCTTAGGCTGACGGTTTCTGCCAGCCTAGATGCTCTGACCAGTAGTCTGCGCTTTCTTCAGTTAGGCCACTGAATTAACGTACAAACAGCACCAGGTGTCAGAGCCCTGCTTGCTCAACTCCCAGACACTCCAGGGCTGGTGGTGATCCAGGACCATGACGGCCACTCAGTCAACGGCCTTTTGAAGTAGGAGGAGTACAGCCGGTCTCATTGGCCTCCGTCACCGCAGTGTCTGTAGGCTTTTCTATGGTGGCAGCGTTATTTACGGTTCCCCTGCCAAGTTTATTAGCTCCGCTCTGGGTGCAGTAAGTCCTGTAAGCAATAGTCTGCTCTTTTGGGGCACACTCTTGTTGTTTTCTGAGAGAAGCTCCAGGTCAAGTGATGGTCACACGAGTCGTCATGGGGGCCCATTGCCCCCAGTTGTCTCTCCGGAGGTTGGTGTTGGAGGGCCTCCTCACTCGAGGTCATTGTGCCCACGGAGCAATCCCTGCAACTTCAGGGCATGGTGGGTGGTTAGGATCACCAAGTGGCGTCCTTTACCCTTAGGAGGGAGCTGGCCTTGCGGGCTGCTGATTTCCAGGTTTTTAGATACCCCCAGTATCCTGGTCGGATGGGGTGGCTGGTCAATGCCTGGAGGGCATTCTTGCATTGTTCCATTTCAAGTGGTCCCAGTTTTTGCACTAATACTCCAAGGGCGATTTGCCTTGGACCAGGAATGTAAAGGTCAAAGGGTTTAGCTAACTTAGGGAGGTCCAGGGCAAGGGTCTGAATTGACTGCACTTTCCCTTCTTGAAGGGCCGCTTCTGGATTCTATTCAAAAGGATCATCATCTTTTCCTTTCAGTGTTTCATATAGAGGCCCAGCTATTAGACTGTAGTTAGGGATCCAGATGCAGCAAACCCCGGTCTCCCCAGGATCCCCTAAGCTGTCTTCTAGATTCAGGAAGGGTGAGGCAGCAAATGGCTTCTTCCCTTTCCTGGGGTGGGCTTCTCCGACCTTCTGTATGAATGAAACCCAGGAAGGTCACCTTAGTTTGTGATATTTGAGCCTTTTTCTTGGACACCTTCTATCTTTTATTGGCTAGGTAGTTCAGAGGCCTCCTTAGTCGGGCTGGTGATCAGAATGTCATCTGCATATTGAAGGAGGGTTCCCTTCTCCAGAGGTAGATCTTTTAGGTCTTTAGCTAACGTTTCCCAAAAGATGGTGTGGGAATTTTTGAACCCCTGGGGCAGGACGGCCCAGCAGCATTGCTTTTGTTGTATGTTGAGTCCTGCCACTCACAGCCAAAATTTCTTGTGACTCTGGGACTAATGGAATACAGAAGAAGGCATCATTGAAGTCTAATACAGAATACCATGTCCTGCTGGATGGTAGAATGACCAGCAGGGTGTAGGAATTTGGAACTACTAGATGTATATCCTCTGTGGCTTCACTGACTGTCCTGGCGTCCTCTACCAGGTACCCAGCAGCCCACGGGGCTCTTGTGGTCGGGCCCCTCACAGGATATGGAGCTCACCTGGGCAGGTACCCAGCTGCCCATGGGGCTCTCGGTGTTAGGCCACTCCCAGGATATGGAGCTCACCTGGGCAGGTACCCAGCAGCCCATGGGGCCCTCATGGTCAGGCCCCTCCCAGGTTATGGAGCTCACCTGGGCAGGTACGCAGCAGCCCACAGGGCTCTCGTGGGCAGGCCCCTCCCTGGATATGGAGCTCCCCTGGACAGGTACCCTGGCAGGGCTGGGCACACAGGAACCGTGCACATAGCCCTCATTGCAGAGCACCCCCAGCACAACTGTAGCTCAGAGCTGACACAGAGCACCTCAGAGCAGAGCTTGAACTAACAAACAGCAGCTCCAACAGGTCTGTGACCCTAGGCTTCACTCTGTGCAGCCTCCCTCTGCCTGGTCTTCCAGGGGCTTCCACTGCATCCGGGGCACCAGGCCTCTGTCTGCACCCACCACCCCTCCTCTCCCTGACTCCTGGGTTCCTCTCATTAGCAGAGGGTCTTCTTGAAGTTGTCTCCCACTCATGGACCAGATGAAATGATTAGAAAACAAGCCAGGGCTGCCGCCCCTTATCTATCCTGACTCTCGGGACCCTACACCTGTTCCTTGGATCTGGCCGGTGCAGCAAGGCCCATTTTCTGCAACTCTGAGCCCCTGAGGGGCGAGGATTGGCTGACCTTGGCAGCCTGACCTGGCCGGCCAGCCCTTCCCAGGTGTGCCTGGGTTGAGGTCAATATAAACACCCCTCCAGGCAGCAAAAGCCTCTGCAGCTGTGCCTGACGCCATATTCTCTGCCCCGTCAGCAGTCTCGGGGTTGGGATGGTGGGAGGGAGTAGGGCCCGTGGCTCTATGAGTGGCCCGGTGTGACTGGGGCTCTGCTGGACTTCCTGAAGGAGTTGCCCTGCTGCCACCTGCTAAAGAAGAGGATGTGTCACCCATACTTGCTGCTGGAATTTCTCCCCGGGCAGAGGTGAGGAAGGAAAAAAGCAGTGGGGGCCGGGACAGGAGGGGTACCTCAGGCAGGGAAATGGAAAGCTTCCAGACGAGTGCCCAGGGCCAGGACCATCCTGGCTGGCCTGCAGGCACCAAGTCGGCCTGCGTGTCCAAGCCCCTTCCTCTAGCTTTTAAAGTCTTTGCACACATTCAGGTGTTTTACCTGGGAAGGGTGGGAAAAGTTCAGCAGCAACTGGCCTGGGGCTCAGCTCACATTTACTCAGAGACGCCTCCTCACGGTCCCCCAGCTTTGCAATGAGGACGCTCCTTGTGTTGGGGCTGCTGGCTGCATGGGAAATGATTCCCCACCTGTGACCAACTTCAGAATTGTTTACCACTGGAGCAAGTGCCCTGATAGGGTTTTCCTCTGTATGACCAGTGGGTTCTGTTTTTTTTTTTTCTTTTTTGGTTCAAGGTAAATTTTATTCCTCTTTTTGTATTTATGGATATAAGCATGGAAATAATTCATTCATATAAATACGTCTATGGGAAGGACAGAACTTTTTTTTCTGTTTTATTTTTTTAAGTATTAATTATTTTTTAATTTTTGAATTTATTTTATTCATTTTTTTATACAGCAGGTTCTTATTGGTTATCTATTTTATACATATAAGTGTATATATGTCAATCCCAGGCTCGCAATTCATCCCACCACCACCACCCTGCCACTTTCCCCCCTTGGTGTCCATACATTTGTTCTCTACATCTGTGTCTCTATTTCTGCCTTGCAAACCGGCTCATCTGTACCATTTTTCTAGGTTCCACATGTATGCGTTAATATACGATATTTGTTTTTCTCTTTCTGACTTACTTCACTCTGTATGACAGTCTCTAGATCTATCCACGTCTCTACAAATGACCCAATTTCATTCCTTTTTATGGCTGAGAAATATTGCATTTTATATATGTAGCACATCTTTTCCGTTCATCTGTCTATGGGCATTTAGGTTGCTTCCATGACCTGGCTATTGTAAATAGTGCTGCAGTGAACATTGTGGTGAATATGTCTTTTTGAATTATGGTTTTCTCTGGGTATATGGCCAGTAGTGGGATTGCTGGGTCACACGGTAATTCTATTTTTAGTTTTTTAAGGAACCTCCATACTGTTCTCCATAGTGACTGTATCAACTTACATTCCCACAAATAGTGTAAGAGGGTTCCCTTTTCTCCACACCCTCTCCAGCATTTGTTGTTTGTAGATTTTCTGATGATGCCCATTCTAACTCGTGTGAGGTGATAACTCATTGTAGTTTTGGTTTATATTTCTCTAATAATTAGTGATGTTGAGCAGCTTTTCATGTGCTTCTTGGTCATCTGTATGTCTTCTTGGGACAAATGTCTATTTACGTCATCTGCCCATTTTTGGATTGGGTTGTTTGTTTTTTTACTGTTGAGCTGCATGAGCTGTTTATATACATTGGAGATTAATCCTTTGTCCATTGATTCGTTTGCAAATATTTTCTCCCATTCTGAGGGTTGTCTTTTCGTCTTGTTTGTAGTTTCCTTTGCTTTGCAAAAGCTTTTAGGTTTCATTTGCTCCCATTTGTTTATTATTGTTTCTTATTCCATTACTCTAGGAGGTGGATCAAAAAAGACCTTGCTGTGATTTATGTCAAAGAGTATTCTTCCTATGTTTTCCTCTAAGAGTTTTCTAGTGTCCGGTCTTACATTTTGGTCTCTAATGCATTTTGAGTTTATTTTTTGTGTATGGTGTTAGGGAGTGTTCTAATTTCATTCTTTTACATGTAGCTGTCCATTTTTCCCAGCACCACTTATTGAAGAGACTGTCTTTTCTCCATTGTATATCCTTGCCTCCTTTGTCATAGATTAGTGGGTCATAGGTGTGTAGGTTTATCTCTGGGCTTTCCTTTTTTTTTTTTTTTCTTTTACATCTTTAATGGAGTATAATTGCTTTACAATTGTGTGTTAGTTTCTGCTGTATAAAAAACTGAATCAGCTATGCGTATACATATAACACCATATCCCCTCCCTCTTGCACCTCCCTCTCACTCCCTTATCCCACCCTTTTAGGTGGTCACAAAGCACAGAGCTGGTCTCCCTGTGCTATGTGGCTGCTTCCCAGTAGCTATCAATTTTACATTTGGTACTGTATATATGTCCATACCACTCTCTCACTTTGTCCCAGCTTACCCTACCCCCTCCCCATGTCCTCAAGTCCTTTCTCTACGTCTGTGTCCTTAATCCTTTCCTGCCCCTAGGTTCTACATAAACTTTTTTTTTTAGATTCCATATATATGTGTTAGCATACGGTGTTTGTTTTTCTCTTTCTGACTTACTTCACTCTGTAGGACAGACTCTAGATCCATCCACCTCACTAAAAATAACTCAATTTCGTTTCTTTTTATGGCTGAATCATGTTCCATTGTATATATGTGCCACATCTTCTTTATCCATTTATCTGTTGATGGACACTTAGGTTGCTTCCATGTCCTGGCTATTGTAAATAGAGCTACAGTGAACATTGTGGTACATGACTCTTTTTGAATTATGGTTTTCTCAGGGTAAATGTCCAGGAGTGGGTTTGCTGGGTTGTATGGTAGTTCTATTTTTAGTTTTTAAGGAACCTTCATACCGTTCTCCCTAGTGGCTATATCAATTTACATTCCCACCAACAGTGCAAGAGGGTTCCCTTTTCTCCAATTAATGCCTCTCCAGCATTTATTGTTGGTAGATTTTTTGATGATGGCCATTCTGACTGGTGTGAGGTGATACCTCGCTGTAGTTTTGATTTGCATTTCTCTAATGATTAGTGATGTTCAGCATCTTTCATGTGTTTGTTGGCAACCTGTATATCTTCTTTGGAGAAATGTCTATTTAGGTCTTCTGCCCATTTTTGGATTGGGTTGTTTGGTTTTGTGATATTGAGCTACATGAGCTGCTTTTTGGAGATTAATCCTTTGCCATTTGCTTCATTTGAAAATATTTTCTCCCATTCTGATGGTTGTCTTTTCATCTTGCTTATGTTTTCCTTTGCTGTGCAAAAGAATTTATGTTTCATTAGGTCCCATTTTTTTATTTTTGTTTTTATTTCCATTTCTCTAGGAGGTGGGTCAAAAAGGATCTTGCTGTGATTTATGTCATAGACTGTTCTGCTTATGTTTTCCTCTAAGACTTTTATAGTGGCTGGTCTTATATTTAGGTCTCTAATCCATTTTGAGTTTATTTTTGTGTATGGTGTTAGGGAGTGTTCTAATTTCATTCTTTTACATGTAGCTGTCCAGTTTTCCCAGCACCACTTACTGAAGACACTGTCTTTTCTCCGTTGTATACCCTTGCCTCCTTTGTCATAGATTAGTTAACCATAGGTATGTGGGTTTATCTCTGTGCTTTCTATCCTGTTCTATTGACCTATATTTCTGTTTTTGTGTCAGTACCATATTATCTTGATTACTGTAGCTTTGTAATATAGTCTGAAGTCTGGAAGTCTGATTCCTCCAGCTCTTTTTTTTCCCCCTGAAGACTGCTTTGGCTATCCAAGGTCTTTTGTGTCTCCCTACAAATTTTAAGATTTTTTTTTCTTGTTCCGTAGAAAATGCCAAAGGTATTTTGATCGGGATTGCATTAAATCTGTAGATTGCTTTGGGTAGTATAGTCATTTTCACAATATTGATTCTTCTAATCCAAGAACATGGTATATGTCTCCATCTGTTTATATCATCTTTGATTTCTTTCATCAGTGTCTTATAGTTTTCTGAGTACAGGTCTTTTACTTCCTTAGGTAGGTTTATTCCTAGGTATTTTATTCTTTTTGTTGCAGTGGTAATGGGATTGTTTCCTTAATTTCTCTTTCTGATCTTTCATTGTTAGTGTATAGGAATGCAAGCAATTTCTGTGCATTAATTTTGTATCCTGCAACTTTACCAGATTCATTGATTAGCTCCAGTGGTTTTCTGGTGGCATCTTTAGGATTCTCTATCTATGATATCATGTCATCTGCAAACAGTGACAATTGTACTTCTTCTTTTCCTTTTTGTATTCCTTTTATTTCTTTTTCTTCTCTGATTGCCATGGCTAGGACTTCCAAAACTATGTTGAATAGCAGTGGTGAGAGTGGACATCCTCGTCTTGTTCCTGATCTTAGAGGAAACGCTTGCAGTTTTTCACCATTGAGAATGGTGTTTGCTGCGGGTTTGTCATATATGGCCTTTATTATGTTGAGGTAGTTTCCCTCTATGCCCACACTCTGCAGAGTTTTTATCATAAATGGGTGTTGAATTTTCACAAAATCTTTTCCTTCATCTATTGAGATGATCATATGGTTTTATTCTACAATTTGTTAATATGGTGTATTCACATTGATTTGTGTATATTGAAGAATCCTTGCATCCCTGGGATACACCCCACTTGATCATGGTGTATGATCCTTTTAATGTGTTGTTCGATTCTGTTTGCTAGTATTTGGTTGAGGATTTTTACATCTATATTCATCAGTGATATTGGTCTATAATTTTCTTTCCTTGTAGTATCTCTGTCTGATTTTGGTATCAGGGTGATGGTGGTCTCATAGAATGAGTTTGGGAGTGTTCCTTCCCCTGCAATTGTTTTGAAGAATTTGAGAAGGTTGGGTGTTAGCTCTTCTCTAAATGTTTGATAGAATTCACCTGTGATGCCATCCGGTTCTGGACTTTTGTTTGTTGGAAGATTTTTAATCACAGTTTCAATTTCATTGCTTGTGATAGGTTTGTTCATATTTTCTATTTCTTCCTGGTTCAGTCTTGGAAGGTTATCCCTTTCTAAGAATTTGTCCATTTCTTCCAGGTTGTCCATTTTATTGGCATAGATTTGCTTGTAGTAGTCTCTTAGGATGCTTTGTATTCCTGTGGTGTCTGTTGTAACTTCTCCTTTTTCACTTCTAATTTTGTTGATTTGAGTCCTCTCCCTCTTTTTCTTGAGTCTGGCTAAAGGTTGATCATTATTGCTTATCTTCTGAAAGAACCAGCTTTTAGTTTTATTGATCTTTGCTTTCATTTTCTTTGTTTCTATTTCATTTATTTCTGCTCTGATCTTTAAGATTTCTTTCCTTCTACTAACTTTGGGTTTTGTTCTTCTTTCTCTAGTTCCTCTAGGTGTAAGGTTAGATTGTTTATTTGAGATTTTTCTTGTTTCTTGAGGTAGGCTTGTATTGCTATAAACTTCCCTCTTAGAACTGCTTTTGCTGCATCCCATAGGTTTTGGATCATCGTGTTTTTGTTGTCATTTGTCTCTAGGTAGTTTTTGATTTCCTCTTTGATTTCTTCAGTGATCTCTTGGTTATTTAGTAACGTATTGTTTAGCCTCCATGTGTTTGTGTTTTTTACGGTATTTTTCCATGTAATTGATTTCTAATCTCATAGCATTGTGGTTGGAACAGCTGCTTGACATGATTTCAGTTTTCTTAAATTTACTGAGGCTTTGTGACCCAAGATGTGATCTATCTTGGAGAATGTTCCGTGTGCAGTTAAGAAGAACGTGTAATCTGCTGTTTTTGGATGGAATGTCCTATAAATATCAATTAACTCTATCTGGTCTATTGTGTCATTTAAAGCTTGTGTTTCCTTATTAATTTTCTGTCTGGCTGATCTCCACTGGTGTAAGTGAGCTGTTAAAGTCCCCCACTATTATTGTGTTACTGTTGATTTCCTCTTTTATAGCTGTTAGCGGTTGCCTTATACATTGAGGTGCTCCTATGTTGGGTACATATATATTTATAATTGTTATATCTTCTTCTTGGATTGATCCCTTGACCATTATGTACTGTCTTTCCTTGTCTCTTGTAACATTCTTTATTTTAAAGTCTATTTTATCTGATATGAGTATTGCTACTCCAGCTTTCTTTTGATTTTCATTTGCATAGAATATATTTTTCCATCGCCTCACTTTCAGTCTGTGTGTGTCCCTAGGTCTGAAATGGGTCTCTTGTAGACAGCATATATATGGGTCTTGTTTTTGTATCCATTCAGCGAGCCTGTGTCTTTTGGTTGGAACATTTAGTGCATTCACGTTTAAGGTAATTATCGATATGTATGTTCCTATTACTATTTTCTTAATTGTTATGGGGTTGTCTTGGTGGGTCCTTTTCTTCTCTTGTGTTTCCCACTTAGAGAAGTTCCTTTAGCATTTGGGGTAGAGCTGGTTTCATGGTGCTGAATTCTCTTAGCTTTTGCTTGTCTGTAAGGCTTTTGATTTCTCCATCAAATCTGAATGAGACCTTTGCAGGGTGGAGTACTCTTGGTTGTAGGTTCTTCCCTTTCATCACTTTAAATTGATCATGCCACTCCCTTCTGGCTTGTAGATTTTCTGCTGAGAAATCAGCTGTTATCCTTATGGGAGTTCCCTTGTATGTTATTTGTCATTTTTCCCTTGCTGCTTTCAATAATTTTTCTTTGTCGTTAATTTTTGTCAATTTGATTACTATGTGTCTTGTCATTTTTCTCCTTCGGTTTATCCTGCCTGGGACTCTCTGTGCTTCTGGACTTGGGTGGCTATTTCTTTTCCCATGCTAGGGAAGTTTTTGACCATAATCTCTTCAAATATATTCTCGGGTCCTTTCTCTCTCTTCTCCTTCTGGGACCCCTATCATGCGAATGTTGTTGTGTTTAATGTTGTCCCAGAGGACTCTTGGGGTGTCTTCATTTATTTTCATTCTTTTTCTTTATTCTGTTCCATGGCAGTGATTCCCACCTTTCTGTCTTCCAGGTCACTTATCCGTTCTTCTGCCACAGTTATTCTGCTACTGATTCCTTCTAGTATATTTTTCATTTCAGTTATTACATTGTTCACCTCTGTTTGTTTGTTCTTTAATTCTTCTAGGTGTTTGTTCCTTAATTCTTCTAGGTCTTTGTTAAGCATTTTTTGTGTCTTCTCCATCTTTGCCTCCTTTCTTTTTCCAAGGTCTTGGCTCAACTTCACTATCATTATTCTGAATTCTTTTTCGGGAAGGTTCCCTATCTCCACGTCATTTCGTTTTTTTTTTTTCTGGGGTTTTTATCTTGTTCCTTGATCTGGTATAAAGTCCTCTGCCTTTTCATTTTGTCTATCTTTCTGTGAATGTGGTTTTCCTTCCACAGGCTGCAGAATTGTAGTTCTTCTTGCTTCTGCTGTCTGCTCTCTGGTGGATGAGTCTATCTTAGAGGCTTGTGCAAGCTTCCTGATGGGAGGGACTGGTGGTGGGTAGAGCTGGGTGTTGCTTTGGTGGGCAGAGCTTTAATCCGCTTGTCTGTGGATTAAATAAAACTTTAATAAAAAGTTTAATCCGCTTGTCTGCTGATGCATGGGGCTGGGTTCCCTCCCTGTTGGTGGTTTGGCCTGAGGTGACCCAGCACTGGAGCCTACCTTGCTCTTGGTGGGGCTAATGGCGGACTCTGGGAGGGCTCACACCAAGGAGTATTTCCCAGAACTTCTGCTGCCATTGTCGTTGTCCTCACGGTGAGCCACAGCCACAGCCACCACCTGCCTCTGCAGGAGACCCTCTAAAAGTAGCAGGTAGTTCTGATCATTCTCCTACAGGGTCACTGCTCCTTCCCCTGGGTCCTGATGTGCACACTACTTTGTTTGTGCCCTCCATGAGTGGAGTATCTGAGTGGAGTTGAGACTCTGAGACTCTGCGTGGAGTCGCACAGACTCTGGGTCCTGTGAAGCTTCGATGTTTTGTGGTTCTAGAAATCCTATAGGAGACGGTCCACAGTAGGTGAAGCTAACGTTGTCAGTAGAGGTGTTGAAGCCAAAGATCTGCAGTTCCGACTAGAGGTGCCCATGTACATACAGGACAAAATCATCTTGTGTGAATGTAGTTCAGGCATGTTTAAGATGAATGCAGTCATGTTAATGCCTACCATATTCTATCTTGAGCCTCTCCTCAGGGACCCCCTCCTCAGTTCCTGAGGCTCCTGTAAGTCATGTGCAGGGGACTGGAGAGTGAGCTCTGTCCAGTCTGAGCCCTGAGTTACCCTGTGTGTATCTTAGGATACTTTGTATTTCTGTGGTGTCTGTCTGTTGTAACATCATCTCTTTCATTTCAGATTTATTTGGGCCCTCTCTTTTTAAAAAAACATACTACTCTTGTCTTTTATTCTTTACAGAAGTTTAATAAGTGTTTGATCTACTATCCTTACCCTATGTATACTTTTTGCAGTGAGATTTTTACTTTTCTTTGTTTCCTTGTTACTATCAATAATTAGTGAGACTTCTTTTAAGCTACCTTCAACATTGCTTATAAAGCTGCTTTATTAGTGATGACAGAGCCTTAATGGAATTCATGCTCTGGTTGTAAATTAGAATGCAATGTGCCAGCAAAAAGCCCCTTAAGTTTATGTCTCACTACTTCTTGTTTTTTTTTAATCTAATTTTTATTTTTTGTCAGAGCAAATTTGATTAAAATGTTTTGTTTCTTCTAGGTGTGCAAGATGTGGTTCTTTTAAACATATACATATATCTATTCTTCTTTGGATCATTTTCCCATGTAGGTTATGACACAATGTTGAGCAGTCTTGTCTTGGTATTACATAGGTCTTTGGTGATTACATATTTCACATGTGTTTCTATATCTATCTTAACCCCAATATCCTAATGTATCCAATCCTCACACCTTTCCATTTGGTGAACCATAAGTTTGTTTAATGAATCTGTGATTGCATTTCTCTGTGGAAATATCTTCATTGGTATGAATTTTTAGCTAAGACCTATAAGTGATATTATAGGATATGTGTCTTTGGCTTTCTGACTTAGTACAATTTGCCTGATTACCTCAAGAATCATACATGGTGCTGTAAATGGCATTGTTTCATTTTTTTCCCTGGCTAATATTCCATCTGTACGTGTACCAGTTCTTCTTTGGCCACGCACCTCTTGATGGACTTTCTGGTTGCCTCCATGTCTTGGCTATTGTAATACTGCTGCAATGCATATTTGCTTGGCTGTGTCTTTCCAGTTCTATCTTATGTTATAGGCCAAGGAGTGGGCTTGCTGTATCATATGGTAGCTCAGTGTGTACGTTTTAAAGGCACCACCATTCAGTTCTCATTAGTGGCTCTTTCCAGGTTACGTCCCACTTAAAATTGAGGGTATGCATTTCTCCAAAACACCTTCAATATTTATTGTTTGTAGTTTTCTTGCTGATGGTTATTCTAACAGGTGCGAGCTGATACCTCTCTGTGGTTGAATTTGCATGTGTCCCAAAATCTTTTGAAATTGAGCTTTAAAGCATGCCCTTTCTATTTATCAAACTGTGATTACAGCTTAGTTCTTCAAAGTGTTTTATTAAAGTAAGTGTCACATTTTGAAAATTTTTGGCCATTATCTCCCTCAAGACATTTTGAAGGCAGGTTTCATTTACAGCCCTGAAGTACTTGTTCATATGAAGTGACCATTAGCACAGATTTGAAAGCTGCTTTGGCAGGTAACGGCCGGAGGGCGGCAGCCTTTCCACATTCCCCAATCTGGTAACTAGGGAAGGAGCCTTCAGCCCCAAAAGTGTCCACCCTTATGTCTCATCCAGCTGTGGATCTAGATATGGTCAATCTAGGTTGCATCACAGCCCCTGAATGAATTGTGTGAGAATTTCTCTGTCTTTCAACGTCTTTGTTTCATGGGTATTTAAAAGTAGTTTATTTTTATAATGGGGTTTAGCTGCTTTTCACTGCTGTGTTTATGCCGCTTTACACCCACTTGACTCACTTACAGAGAGATATCAATACATAGGGTTTAAGATTCTTACTAGTCAGATATAGTCTTGTGCGGTGAATAGGGGGTGTTGAGTCCAGTTCAGTGAGCAAGGAGTAGGTTTTGTCTATTACATATTGGGTTTATGGAACGGTATCTGAGCTAATTTGAAACCCTTGTTTCATGCATCACCCCACCTCACCTTTCCCGTTAAGCAGCCATAGTGTGTTTTCTAAATGTGTGACTCTGTTCTGTTTTGTAAATCAGTTCAAGTGTAACGGTTTTTACAATCCCTCTATAAGTGATACCTTTTGATAAGTGTCTTTTTCTGTGTGACTTATTTCACTTAGAATCATCGTACCTACATCCACTCATCATGCTGCTAGTAGCCTTAGGACATTGATTTCATGGATGAGTCATATTCCATTGTACATAAGTACCACAACTTCTTTATCCATTTTCCTCTTTCCTGGGATATTTAAGGTGTACCGAAGTGGAGGTTCTTGAAAACAGAGCAGCCCTAAAATTTGGGGTGCCTGTGTCTTGCTGATTTTTAGTTTTCCCAAGTTATACAGCCATGAGTGGAAGTGCCCTATGCTCTCTAAGCTGTTTCCTAGATGTTTGAGGACACACCATACACTTCTCCACAGAGGCTGTTGGCAATTTTCATCCCGCCCAAGAGCGTAACGAGGTTCTCATTTCTCCATGGCCTGTCCTGCATTTCTGGTTTTTACACTTTTTTAGGATGACGCTTTTGACCGATGGGAAGTGAGACTTCTTTGTAGTGCTGATTTGCATTTACAGCTTGCTTGGTTGGCCCAAAAGGGCGTATGCGTTTTTTCCTGTATATATTCAGGAAAAAACGCATACGCCCTTTTGGGACAAGTGCGCCGTTTTCGACGTTTTGAAGCTTTTCATGTGCTTTAGGGGCGATTCGTATCTACCTCCTGAAATCAGTTTCCTGCAATTTTCCCTTGCTTTGAAATCCTCTTCGCTGCCTTCCTTCAATATATTTTTGGACGAGAGTTATCATTTATAACTCTGCAGGTTTGTGAATTGCAGTGACCGTGAACTCTATTTTTCAACTCGCTTTTTGGGAGCTGGCCGCAAATCCGCGGGATTGCTTCAGGCCCTATTCTGGTTCTAGGGAGCAGGCCAAGGCTGCGTTTAATTCTTCTTCCTGTTGGGAAATTAGAGTGACCTGTGCATTTACCAACACTTAGAGCTAGTCTCTCATTGGTTCCCCCGATTCCCGTTCATCCTCACGGCAATTTGCAACCTGGATGAAACAGGGGGTGAAAGGTGCTGATTCTCCAAGTGGGGAGATTGTTAGTAAAGTGGCAGGAATGGCAATACAGAGCACCAGGAGATGAGAAATGAGGTGCCTTTTAGAAACCTTTCTCGATCACATGATGTACCATTCTCTGGGTTTCCCATGCATATTTTTGGTGTAGGAAGATTCCGTTGAACCTGGAGATTTGGGACTCATGGAATGAGTACCAGGCAGTATTAATTTAAAGGATCTGCGATTGCTCACCCAACCTCACCAATCCTGTCAGCCCCAAGAGTGTCCAGCCTTATGTCTCATCCAGCTGTAGGTCTGAATGTGGTCTGTCCAGGTTGCATCACAGCCCCTGAATGAATTGTGTGAGAATTTCTCTCTCTTTCACTGTCTTTGTTTCATGGGTATTTAAAAGTAGTTTATTTTTATAATGGGGTTTAGCTGCTTTTCACGGCTGTGTTTATGCCGCTTTACACCCCCTTGACTCACTTACAGAGAGATATCAATGCATAGGTTTGAAGATTCTTACTAGTCAGATATATTCTTGTGTGGTGATAGGGGGTGTTGAGTCCAGTTCACTGGGCAAGGAGTAGGTCTTGTCTATTATATATTGGGTTTATGGAACGATATGTGAGCTAATTTGAAACCCTTGTTTTATGCATCACGCCACCTCACCTTTACAGGTAAGCAGCCATACTATGTTTTCTAAATGAGTGACTCTGTTCTGTTTTGTAATTCAGTTCAAGTGTAGCGGTTTTTACATTCCCTCTATAAGTGATATCTTATGATAAGTGTCCTTTTCTGCGTGACTTATTTCACTTAGAATCATAGTACCTAAATGACTCATCTTGCTGCTCCTAGCCTTATGACATTGATTTCATGGCTGAGTGATATTCTATTGTACATAAGTACGAAAACTTCTTATCCATTTTTCACTTTCCTGGGATATTAAAAGGTGTTCCGAAGTGGAGGTTCTTGTCAACAGAGGAGCCCTAAACTTTGGGGTGCCTGTGTCTTGCTGATTTTTAGTTTTCCCAATTTATACACCCATGAGTGGAAGTGCCCTATGCTCTCTAAGCTGTGTTTTTTAGATGTTTCAGGACACATCATACACTTCTCCAGAGTGGCTGTTGGCAATTTACATCCCACCCATCAGCATAGCAAGGCTCCCATTTCTCCATGGCCTGTCCTGCATTTCTGGTTTTGACACTTTTTTCAGCATGGCCCTTTTGACCGATGGGAAGCAAGACTACTTTGTAGCGCTGATTTGCCTTTCCAGGTTGCTTGGTTGGCCAAAAAGGGTGTATGCGTTTTTTCCTGAATATATTCTGGAAAAAAAGTATACGCCCTTTTTGGCCAAGGGCATCACTGTCGACGTTTTGCTGCTTTCCATGTGCTTTCAAGGTGATTCAAACCTACCTCCTGAAAACTGTTTCCTGCAATTCTGCCTTGCTTTCAAAGCCTCTTCGTTGACTTCCCTCAATTTATTTGTGGATGAGAGTTATCATTTGTAACTCTGCAGGTTTGTGAATTGCACTGCCCCTGAGCTCCTTTTTTCAACTCGCTTTTTTGGGAGCTGGACGCAAAAGCGCAGGATTGCTTCAAGCCCTATTCTGGTTCCATGGGCCAGGCTGAGCCTGTGGTTAATTCTTCTTCCTGATGGGAAAATAGAGTGACCTGTGCCTGTCCCAACACCTAGAGCTAGTCTCTCATTGGTTCCCCCTCTTCCCGTTCATCCTCAGGACAAATTGCAACCTGTACGGAACTGGAGGTTAAAGGTGCTGATGCTCCAATTAGGGAGATTGCTAGTAAAGGGCTGGAACGGCGAACCAGAGCACAAGGAGATAGGAAATCAGGTGCGTTTTAGAAACCTTTCCCGATCACACCGTGTACCATCTTCTGGGTTTCTCATGCATGTTTTCGACGTAGGAAGATGCCCTTGAACCTGGAGATTTGGGACCCATGGGATGGGTACCATGCAGTATTACTTTAAAGGGTCTGCGTTGGCTCACCCAAGCTCACCAAACCTCTCAGCCCCAAGAGTGTCCACCCTTATGTCTCAATCAGCTGTGGGTCTAGATTTGGTCAATCCAGGTTGCATCACAGCCCCTGAACGAATTTTGTAAGAATTTCTCTCTCTTTCACTGTCTTTGTTTCACGGGTTTTGAAAAGTAATTTATTTTTATAATGGGGTTTAGCTGCTTTTCACGGCTGTGTTTATGCCGCTTTACACCCCATTGACTTACTGACAGAGAGATATCAGTACATAGGTTTAAAGATTCTTACTAGTCAGATATATTCCTGTGTGGTGAATGGGGGGTGTTGAGTCCAGTTCACTGAGTAAGGAGTAGGTCTTTTTTATTACATATTGGGTTTCTGGCACGGTATCTGAGCTAATTTGAAACCCTTGTTTTATGCATCACCCCACCTCACCTTTCCCGTTCAGCAGCCATAGTATGTTTTCTAAACGTGTGATTCTGTTCTGTTTTGTAATTCAGTTCAAGTGTAGCGGTTTTTACATTCCCTCTATAAGTGATATCTTATGATAAGTGTCTTTTTCTGTGTGACTTATTTCACTTAGAATCATCGTACCTACATCCACTCATCATGCTGCTAGTAGCCTTAGGACATTGATTTCATGGATGAGTCATATTCCATTGTACATAAGTACCACAACTTCTTTATCCATTTTCCTCTTTCCTGGGATATTTAAGGTGTACCGAAGTGGAGGTTCTTGAAAACAGAGCAGCCCTAAAATTTGGGGTGCCTGTGTCTTGCTGATTTTTAGTTTTCCCAAGTTATACAGCCATGAGTGGAAGTGCCCTATGCTCTCTAAGCTGTTTCCTAGATGTTTGAGGACACACCATACACTTCTCCACAGAGGCTGTTGGCAATTTTCATCCCGCCCAAGAGCGTAACGAGGTTCTCATTTCTCCATGGCCTGTCCTGCATTTCTGGTTTTTACACTTTTTTAGGATGACGCTTTTGACCGATGGGAAGTGAGACTTCTTTGTAGTGCTGATTTGCATTTACAGCTTGCTTGGTTGGCCCAAAAGGGCGTATGCGTTTTTTCCTGTATATATTCAGGAAAAAACGCATACGCCCTTTTGGGACAAGTGCGCCGTTTTCGACGTTTTGAAGCTTTTCATGTGCTTTAGGGGCGATTCGTATCTACCTCCTGAAATCAGTTTCCTGCAATTTTCCCTTGCTTTGAAATCCTCTTCGCTGCCTTCCTTCAATATATTTTTGGACGAGAGTTATCATTTATAACTCTGCAGGTTTGTGAATTGCAGTGACCGTGAACTCTATTTTTCAACTCGCTTTTTGGGAGCTGGCCGCAAATCCGCGGGATTGCTTCAGGCCCTATTCTGGTTCTAGGGAGCAGGCCAAGGCTGCGTTTAATTCTTCTTCCTGTTGGGAAATTAGAGTGACCTGTGCATTTACCAACACTTAGAGCTAGTCTCTCATTGGTTCCCCCGATTCCCGTTCATCCTCACGGCAATTTGCAACCTGGATGAAACAGGGGGTGAAAGGTGCTGATTCTCCAAGTGGGGAGATTGTTAGTAAAGTGGCAGGAATGGCAATACAGAGCACCAGGAGATGAGAAATGAGGTGCCTTTTAGAAACCTTTCTCGATCACATGATGTACCATTCTCTGGGTTTCCCATGCATATTTTTGGTGTAGGAAGATTCCGTTGAACCTGGAGATTTGGGACTCATGGAATGAGTACCAGGCAGTATTAATTTAAAGGATCTGCGATTGCTCACCCAACCTCACCAATCCTGTCAGCCCCAAGAGTGTCCAGCCTTATGTCTCATCCAGCTGTAGGTCTGAATGTGGTCTGTCCAGGTTGCATCACAGCCCCTGAATGAATTGTGTGAGAATTTCTCTCTCTTTCACTGTCTTTGTTTCATGGGTATTTAAAAGTAGTTTATTTTTATAATGGGGTTTAGCTGCTTTTCACGGCTGTGTTTATGCCGCTTTACACCCCCTTGACTCACTTACAGAGAGATATCAATGCATAGGTTTGAAGATTCTTACTAGTCAGATATATTCTTGTGTGGTGATAGGGGGTGTTGAGTCCAGTTCACTGGGCAAGGAGTAGGTCTTGTCTATTATATATTGGGTTTATGGAACGATATGTGAGCTAATTTGAAACCCTTGTTTTATGCATCACGCCACCTCACCTTTACAGGTAAGCAGCCATACTATGTTTTCTAAATGAGTGACTCTGTTCTGTTTTGTAATTCAGTTCAAGTGTAGCGGTTTTTACATTCCCTCTATAAGTGATATCTTATGATAAGTGTCCTTTTCTGCGTGACTTATTTCACTTAGAATCATAGTACCTAAATGACTCATCTTGCTGCTCCTAGCCTTATGACATTGATTTCATGGCTGAGTGATATTCTATTGTACATAAGTACGAAAACTTCTTATCCATTTTTCACTTTCCTGGGATATTAAAAGGTGTTCCGAAGTGGAGGTTCTTGTCAACAGAGGAGCCCTAAACTTTGGGGTGCCTGTGTCTTGCTGATTTTTAGTTTTCCCAATTTATACACCCATGAGTGGAAGTGCCCTATGCTCTCTAAGCTGTGTTTTTTAGATGTTTCAGGACACATCATACACTTCTCCAGAGTGGCTGTTGGCAATTTACATCCCACCCATCAGCATAGCAAGGCTCCCATTTCTCCATGGCCTGTCCTGCATTTCTGGTTTTGACACTTTTTTCAGCATGGCCCTTTTGACCGATGGGAAGCAAGACTACTTTGTAGCGCTGATTTGCCTTTCCAGGTTGCTTGGTTGGCCAAAAAGGGTGTATGCGTTTTTTCCTGAATATATTCTGGAAAAAAAGTATACGCCCTTTTTGGCCAAGGGCATCACTGTCGACGTTTTGCTGCTTTCCATGTGCTTTCAAGGTGATTCAAACCTACCTCCTGAAAACTGTTTCCTGCAATTCTGCCTTGCTTTCAAAGCCTCTTCGTTGACTTCCCTCAATTTATTTGTGGATGAGAGTTATCATTTGTAACTCTGCAGGTTTGTGAATTGCACTGCCCCTGAGCTCCTTTTTTCAACTCGCTTTTTTGGGAGCTGGACGCAAAAGCGCAGGATTGCTTCAAGCCCTATTCTGGTTCCATGGGCCAGGCTGAGCCTGTGGTTAATTCTTCTTCCTGATGGGAAAATAGAGTGACCTGTGCCTGTCCCAACACCTAGAGCTAGTCTCTCATTGGTTCCCCCTCTTCCCGTTCATCCTCAGGACAAATTGCAACCTGTACGGAACTGGAGGTTAAAGGTGCTGATGCTCCAATTAGGGAGATTGCTAGTAAAGGGCTGGAACGGCGAACCAGAGCACAAGGAGATAGGAAATCAGGTGCGTTTTAGAAACCTTTCCCGATCACACCGTGTACCATCTTCTGGGTTTCTCATGCATGTTTTCGACGTAGGAAGATGCCCTTGAACCTGGAGATTTGGGACCCATGGGATGGGTACCATGCAGTATTACTTTAAAGGGTCTGCGTTGGCTCACCCAAGCTCACCAAACCTCTCAGCCCCAAGAGTGTCCACCCTTATGTCTCAATCAGCTGTGGGTCTAGATTTGGTCAATCCAGGTTGCATCACAGCCCCTGAACGAATTTTGTAAGAATTTCTCTCTCTTTCACTGTCTTTGTTTCACGGGTTTTGAAAAGTAATTTATTTTTATAATGGGGTTTAGCTGCTTTTCACGGCTGTGTTTATGCCGCTTTACACCCCATTGACTTACTGACAGAGAGATATCAGTACATAGGTTTAAAGATTCTTACTAGTCAGATATATTCCTGTGTGGTGAATGGGGGGTGTTGAGTCCAGTTCACTGAGTAAGGAGTAGGTCTTTTTTATTACATATTGGGTTTCTGGCACGGTATCTGAGCTAATTTGAAACCCTTGTTTTATGCATCACCCCACCTCACCTTTCCCGTTCAGCAGCCATAGTATGTTTTCTAAACGTGTGATTCTGTTCTGTTTTGTAATTCAGTTCAAGTGTAGCGGTTTTTACATTCCCTCTATAAGTGATATCTTATGATAAGTGTCTTTTTCTGTGTGACTTATTTCACTTAGAATCGTCGGACCTAAATCCACTCATCATGCTGCTACTAGCCTTATGACGTTGATTTCATGGCTGAGTGATATTCCATTGTACATGAGGAACACAACTTCTTTATCCATTTTACTCTTTCTTACGATATTTAAGGTGTAATAAAGTGGAGGTTCCTGTCTATAGAACAGCCGTAAACTTTGGAGTGCCTGCGTCTTGCTGATTTTTAGTTTTCCCAATTTATACGCCCATGAGTGGAAGTGCCCTATGCTCTCTAAGCTGTGTTTTTTAGATGTTTCACGACACACCGTACACTTCTCCAGAGTGGCTGTTGGCAATTTACATCCCACCCATCAGCGTCGCAAGGCTCCCATTTCTCCATGGCCGGTCCTGCATTTCTGGTTTTGACACATTTTTCCGCATGGCCCTTTTGCCCGATGGGAAGCGAGACTTCTTTGGAGCGCTGATTTGCCTTTCCAGATTGCTTGGTTGGCCAAAAAGGGCGTATGCGTTTTTTCCTGAATATATTCAGGAAAAAACGCATACGCCCTTTTTGGCCAAGGGCATCGTTGTCCACGTTTTGCCTCTTTTCATGTGCTTTGAAGCTTATTCGAATCTACCTCCTGAAAACTTTTTCCTGGAATTCGGCCTTGCATTCAAATCCTCTTCGTTGCCTTCCCTCAATATATTTGTGGACGAGAGTTATCATTTTTAACTCTGCAGGTTTGTGAATTGCAGTGCCCATGAGCTCCATTTTTCAACTCGCTTTTTTGGGAGCTGGATGCAAAAGTGCAGGATTGCTTCAGGCCCTCTTCTGGTTCTGGGGAGCAGGCTGAGCTTGTGGTTAATTATTCTTCCTGATGGGAAAATAGAGTGACCTGTGCCTGTCCCAACACCTACAGCTAGTCTCTCATTGGTTCGCCCTCTTCCCGTTCATCCTCAGGACAAATTGCAACCTGTACGGAACAGGAGGTTAAAGGTGCTGATTCTCCAAGGAGGGAGATGGCTAGTAAAGCGGCTGGAATGGCGAACCCGAGCACAAGGAGATGAGAAAAGAGGTGCGTTTTAGAAACCTTTCCCGATCACATGGTGTACCATCTTCTGGGTTTCTCATGCATGTTTTCGATGTAGGTAGATGCCCTTTAACCTAGAGATTTGGGACCCATGGGATGGGTACCATGCAGTATTACTTTAAAGGGTCTGCGTTGGCTCACCCAACCTCACCAAACCTTTCAGCCCCAAGAGTGTCCACCCTTATGTCTCAATCAGCTGTGGGTCTAGTTATGGTCAATCCAGGTTCCATCACAGCCCCTGAACGAATTTTGTAAGAATTTCTCTCTCTTCCACTGTCTTTGTTTCACGGGTTTTGAAAAGTAATTTATTTTTATAATGGGGTTTAGCTGCTTTTCACGGCTGTGTTTATGCCGCTTTACACCCCCTTGACTCACTTACAGAGAGATATCAGTACATAGGTTTGACGATTCTTACTAGTCAGATATATTCTTGTGCGGTGAATAGGGGGTGTTGAGTCCAGTTCACTGAGCAAGGAGTAGGTCTTGTCTATTACATATTGGGTTTATGGAACGGTATCTGAGCTAATTTGAAACCCTTGTTTTATGCATCACCCCACCTCACCTTTCCGCTTCAGCAGCCATAGTGTGTTTTCTGAACGTGTGACTCTGTTCTGTTTTGTAATTCAGTTCAAGTGTAGCGGTTTTTACATTCCCTCTATAAGTGATATCTTATGATAAGTGTCTGTTTCTGTGTGACTTATTTCACTTAGAATCGTCGGACCTAAATCCACTCATCGTGCTGCTACTAGCCTTATGACGTTGATTTCATGGCTGAGTGATATTCCATTATACATGAGGACCACAACTTCTTTATCCATTTTTCTCTTTCCTAGGATATTTAAGGTGTAATGAAGTGGGGGTGTTTGTCAACAGAGCAGCCCTAAACTTTGGTGTGCCTGTGTCTTGCTGATTTTAGTTTTCCCAATTTATACGCCCATGAGTGGAAGTGCCCTATACTCTCCAAGCTGTGTTTTTTAGATGTTTCAGAACACACCGTACACTTCTCCAGAGTGGCTGTTGGCAATTTACATCCCGCCCATCAGCGTAGCAAGGCTCCCATTTCTCCATGGCCGGTCCTGCATTTCTGGTTTGGACACTTTTTTCCGCATGGCCCTTTTGCCCGCTGGGAAGCGAGACTTCTTTGGAGCGCTGATTTGCCTTTCCAGGTTACTTGGTTGGCCAAAAAGGGCGTATGCGTTTTTTCCTGAATATATTCAGGAAAAAACGCATACGCCCTTTTTGGCCAAGGGCATCACTGTCCACGTTTTGCCGCTTTTCATGGGCTTTCAAGGCGATTCGAATCTACCTCCTGAAATCTGTTTCCTGCAATTCTGCCTTGCTTTCAAATCCTCTTCGTTGCCTTCCCTCAATATATTTGTGGACAAGAGTTATCATTTTTAACTCTGCAGGTTTGTGAATTGCAGTGCCCATGAGCTCCATTTTTCAACTCGCTATTTTGGGAGCTGGACGCAAAAGTGCAGGATTGCTTCAGGCCCTCTTCTGGTTCTGGGGGGCAGGCTGAGCTTGTGGTTAATTCTTCTTCCTGATGGGAAAATAGAGTGACCTGTGCCTGTCCCAACACCTAGAGCTAGTCTCTCATTGGTTCGCCCTCTTCCCGTTCATCCTCAGGACAAATTGCAACCTGTACGGAACAGGAGGTTAAAGGTGCTGATTCTCCAAGGAGGGAGATGGCTAGTAAAGCGGCTGGAATGGCGAACCCGAGCACAAGGAGATGAGAAATGAGGTGCGTTTTAGAAACCTTTCCCGATCACATGGTGTACCACCTTTTGGGTTTCTCATGCATGTTTTCGATGTAGGAAGATGCCCTTTAACCTAGAGATTTGGGACCCATGGGATGGGTACCATGCAGTATTACTTTAAAGGGTCTGCGTTGGCTCACACAACCTCACCAAACCTTTCAGCCCCAAGAGTGTCCACCCTTATGTCTCAATCAGCTGTGGGTCTAGATATGGTCAATCCAGGTTGCATCACAACCCCTGAACGAATTTTGTAAGAATTTCTCTCTCTTCCACTGTCTTTGTTTCACGGGTTTTGAAAAGTAATTTATTTTTATAATGGGGTTTAGCTGCTTTTCACGGCTGTGTTTATGCCGCTTTACACCCCCTTGACTCACTTACAGAGAGATATCAGTACATAGGTTTGACGATTCTTACTAGTCAGATATATTCTTGTGCGGTGAATAGGGGGTGTTGAGTCCAGTTCACTGAGCAAGGAGTAGGTCTTGTCTATTACATATTGGGTTTATGGAACGGTATCTGAGCTAATTTGAAACCCTTGTTTTATGCATCACCCCACCTCACCTTTCCGCTTCAGCAGCCATAGTGTGTTTTCTGAACGTGTGACTCTGTTCTGTTTTGTAATTCAGTTCAAGTGTAGCGGTTTTTACATTCCCTCTATAAGTGATATCTTATGATAAGTGTCTGTTTCTGTGTGACTTATTTCACTTAGAATCGTCGGACCTAAATCCACTCATCGTGCTGCTACTAGCCTTATGACGTTGATTTCATGGCTGAGTGATATTCCATTATACATGAGGACCACAACTTCTTTATCCATTTTTCTCTTTCCTAGGATATTTAAGGTGTAATGAAGTGGGGGTGTTTGTCAACAGAGCAGCCCTAAACTTTGGTGTGCCTGTGTCTTGCTGATTTTAGTTTTCCCAATTTATACGCCCATGAGTGGAAGTGCCCTATACTCTCCAAGCTGTGTTTTTTAGATGTTTCAGAACACACCGTACACTTCTCCAGAGTGGCTGTTGGCAATTTACATCCCGCCCATCAGCGTAGCAAGGCTCCCATTTCTCCATGGCCGGTCCTGCATTTCTGGTTTGGACACTTTTTTCCGCATGGCCCTTTTGCCCGCTGGGAAGCGAGACTTCTTTGGAGCGCTGATTTGCCTTTCCAGGTTACTTGGTTGGCCAAAAAGGGCGTATGCGTTTTTTCCTGAATATATTCAGGAAAAAACGCATACGCCCTTTTTGGCCAAGGGCATCACTGTCCACGTTTTGCCGCTTTTCATGGGCTTTCAAGGCGATTCGAATCTACCTCCTGAAATCTGTTTCCTGCAATTCTGCCTTGCTTTCAAATCCTCTTCGTTGCCTTCCCTCAATATATTTGTGGACGAGAGTTATCATTTTTAACTCTGCAGGTTTGTGAATTGCAGTGCCCATGAGCTCCATTTTTCAACTCGCTTTTTTGGGAGCTGGATGCAAAAGTGCAGGATTGCTTCAGGCCCTCTTCTGGTTCTGGGGAGCAGGCTGAGCTTGTGGTTAATTCTTCTTCCTGATGGGAAAATAGAGTGACCTGTGCCTGTCCCAACACCTACAGCTAGTCTCTCATTGGTTCGCCCTCTTCCCGTTCATCCTCAGGACAAATTGCAACCTGTACGGAACAGGAGGTTAAAGGTGCTGATTCTCCAAGGAGGGAGATGGCTAGTAAAGCGGCTGGAATGGCGAACCCGAGCACAAGGAGATGAGAAATGAGGTGCGTTTTAGAAACCTTTCCCGATCACATGGTGTACCATCTTCTGGGTTTCTCATGCATGTTTTCGATGTAGGTAGATGCCCTTTAACCTAGAGATTTGGGACCCATGGGATGGGTACCATGCAGTATTACTTTAAAGGGTCTGCGTTGGCTCACCCAACCTCACCAAACCTTTCAGCCCCAAGAGTGTCCACCCTTATGTCTCAATCAGCTGTGGGTCTAGTTATGGTCAATCCAGGTTCCATCACAGCCCCTGAACGAATTTTGTAAGAATTTCTCTCTCTTCCACTGTCTTTGTTTCACGGGTTTTGAAAAGTAATTTATTTTTATAATGGGGTTTAGCTGCTTTTCACGGCTGTGTTTATGCCGCTTTACACCCCCTTGACTCACTTACAGAGAGATATCAGTACATAGGTTTGACGATTCTTACTAGTCAGATATATTCTTGTGCGGTGAATAGGGGGTGTTGAGTCCAGTTCACTGAGCAAGGAGTAGGTCTTGTCTATTACATATTGGGTTTATGGAACGGTATCTGAGCTAATTTGAAACCCTTGTTTTATGCATCACCCCACCTCACCTTTCCGCTTCAGCAGCCATAGTGTGTTTTCTGAACGTGTGACTCTGTTCTGTTTTGTAATTCAGTTCAAGTGTAGCGGTTTTTACATTCCCTCTATAAGTGATATCTTATGATAAGTGTCTGTTTCTGTGTGACTTATTTCACTTAGAATCGTCGGACCTAAATCCACTCATCGTGCTGCTACTAGCCTTATGACGTTGATTTCATGGCTGAGTGATATTCCATTATACATGAGGACCACAACTTCTTTATCCATTTTTCTCTTTCCTAGGATATTTAAGGTGTAATGAAGTGGGGGTGTTTGTCAACAGAGCAGCCCTAAACTTTGGTGTGCCTGTGTCTTGCTGATTTTAGTTTTCCCAATTTATACGCCCATGAGTGGAAGTGCCCTATACTCTCCAAGCTGTGTTTTTTAGATGTTTCAGAACACACCGTACACTTCTCCAGAGTGGCTGTTGGCAATTTACATCCCGCCCATCAGCGTAGCAAGGCTCCCATTTCTCCATGGCCGGTCCTGCATTTCTGGTTTGGACACTTTTTTCCGCATGGCCCTTTTGCCCGCTGGGAAGCGAGACTTCTTTGGAGCGCTGATTTGCCTTTCCAGGTTACTTGGTTGGCCAAAAAGGGCGTATGCGTTTTTTCCTGAATATATTCAGGAAAAAACGCATACGCCCTTTTTGGCCAAGGGCATCACTGTCCACGTTTTGCCGCTTTTCATGGGCTTTCAAGGCGATTCGAATCTACCTCCTGAAATCTGTTTCCTGCAATTCTGCCTTGCTTTCAAATCCTCTTCGTTGCCTTCCCTCAATATATTTGTGGACGAGAGTTATCATTTTTAACTCTGCAGGTTTGTGAATTGCAGTGCCCATGAGCTCCATTTTTCAACTCGCTTTTTTGGGAGCTGGATGCAAAAGTGCAGGATTGCTTCAGGCCCTCTTCTGGTTCTGGGGAGCAGGCTGAGCTTGTGGTTAATTCTTCTTCCTGATGGGAAAATAGAGTGACCTGTGCCTGTCCCAACACCTACAGCTAGTCTCTCATTGGTTCGCCCTCTTCCCGTTCATCCTCAGGACAAATTGCAACCTGTACGGAACAGGAGGTTAAAGGTGCTGATTCTCCAAGGAGGGAGATGGCTAGTAAAGCGGCTGGAATGGCGAACCCGAGCACAAGGAGATGAGAAATGAGGTGCGTTTTAGAAACCTTTCCCGATCACATGGTGTACCATCTTCTGGGTTTCTCATGCATGTTTTCGATGTAGGTAGATGCCCTTTAACCTAGAGATTTGGGACCCATGGGATGGGTACCATGCAGTATTACTTGAAAGGGTCTGCGTTGGCTCACCCAACCTCACCAAACCTTTCAGCCCCAAGAGTGTCCACCCTTATGTCTCAATCAGCTGTGGGTCTAGTTATGGTCAATCCAGGTTCCATCACAGCCCCTGAACGAATTTTGTAAGAATTTCTCTCTCTTCCACTGTCTTTGTTTCACGGGTTTTGAAAAGTAATTTATTTTTATAATGGGGTTTAGCTGCTTTTCACGGCTGTGTTTATGCCGCTTTACACCCCCTTGACTCACTTACAGAGAGATATCAGTACATAGGTTTGACGATTCTTACTAGTCAGATATATTCTTGTGCGGTGAATAGGGGGTGTTGAGTCCAGTTCACTGAGCAAGGAGTAGGTCTTGTCTATTACATATTGGGTTTATGGAACGGTATCTGAGCTAATTTGAAACCCTTGTTTTATGCATCACCCCACCTCACCTTTCCGCTTCAGCAGCCATAGTGTGTTTTCTGAACGTGTGACTCTGTTCTGTTTTGTAATTCAGTTCAAGTGTAGCGGTTTTTACATTCCCTCTATAAGTGATATCTTATGATAAGTGTCTGTTTCTGTGTGACTTATTTCTCTTAGAATCGTCGGACCTAAATCCACTCATCGTGCTGCTACTAGCCTTATGACGTTGATTTCATGGCTGAGTGATATTCCATTATACATGAGGACCACAACTTCTTTATCCATTTTTCTCTTTCCTAGGATATTTAAGGTGTAATGAAGTGGGGGTGTTTGTCAACAGAGCAGCCCTAAACTTTGGTGTGCCTGTGTCTTGCTGATTTTAGTTTTCCCAATTTATACGCCCATGAGTGGAAGTGCCCTATACTCTCCAAGCTGTGTTTTTTAGATGTTTCAGAACACACCGTACACTTCTCCAGAGTGGCTGTTGGCAATTTACATCCCGCCCATCAGCGTAGCAAGGCTCCCATTTCTCCATGGCCGGTCCTGCATTTCTGGTTTGGACACTTTTTTCCGCATGGCCCTTTTGCCCGCTGGGAAGCGAGACTTCTTTGGAGCGCTGATTTGCCTTTCCAGGTTACTTGGTTGGCCAAAAAGGGCGTATGCGTTTTTTCCTGAATATATTCAAGAAAAAACGCATACGCCCTTTTTGGCCAAGGGCATCACTGTCCACGTTTTGCCGCTTTTCATGGGCTTTCAAGGCGATTCGAATCTACCTCCTGAAATCTGTTTCCTGCAATTCTGCCTTGCTTTCAAATCCTCTTCGTTGCCTTCCCTCAATATATTTGTGGACGAGAGTTATCATTTTTAACTCTGCAGGTTTGTGAATTGCAGTGCCCATGAGCTCCATTTTTCAACTCGCTATTTTGGGAGCTGGACGCAAAAGTGCAGAATTGCTTCAGGCCCTCTTCTGGTTCTGGGGGGCAGGCTGAGCTTGTGGTTAATTCTTCTTCCTGATGGGAAAATAGAGTGACCTGTGCCTGTCCCAACACCTACAGCTAGTCTCTCATTGGTTCGCCCTCTTCCCGTTCATCCTCAGGACAAATTGCAACCTGTACGGAACAGGAGGTTAAAGGTGCTGATTCTCCAAGGAGGGAGATGGCTAGTAAAGCGGCTGGAATGGCGAACCCGAGCACAAGGAGATGAGAAATGAGGTGCGTTTTAGAAACCTTTCCCGATCACATGGTGTACCATCTTCTGGGTTTCTCATGCATGTTTTCGATGTAGGTAGATGCCCTTTAACCTAGAGATTTGGGACCCATGGGATGGGTACCATGCAGTATTACTTTAAAGGGTCTGCGTTGGCTCACCCAACCTCACCAAACCTTTCAGCCCCAAGAGTGTCCACCCTTATGTCTCAATCAGCTGTGGGTCTAGTTATGGTCAATCCAGGTTCCATCACAGCCCCTGAACGAATTTTGTAAGAATTTCTCTCTCTTCCACTGTCTTTGTTTCACGGGTTTTGAAAAGTAATTTATTTTTATAATGGGGTTTAGCTGCTTTTCACGGCTGTGTTTATGCCGCTTTACACCCCCTTGACTCACTTACAGAGAGATATCAGTACATAGGTTTGACGATTCTTACTAGTCAGATATATTCTTGTGCGGTGAATAGGGGGTGTTGAGTCCAGTTCACTGAGCAAGGAGTAGGTCTTGTCTATTACATATTGGGTTTATGGAACGGTATCTGAGCTAATTTGAAACCCTTGTTTTATGCATCACCCCACCTCACCTTTCCGCTTCAGCAGCCATAGTGTGTTTTCTGAACGTGTGACTCTGTTCTGTTTTGTAATTCAGTTCAAGTGTAGCGGTTTTTACATTCCCTCTATAAGTGATATCTTATGATAAGTGTCTGTTTCTGTGTGACTTATTTCACTTAGAATCGTCGGACCTAAATCCACTCATCGTGCTGCTACTAGCCTTATGACGTTGATTTCATGGCTGAGTGATATTCCATTATACATGAGGACCACAACTTCTTTATCCATTTTTCTCTTTCCTAGGATATTTAAGGTGTAATGAAGTGGGGGTGTTTGTCAACAGAGCAGCCCTAAACTTTGGTGTGCCTGTGTCTTGCTGATTTTAGTTTTCCCAATTTATACGCCCATGAGTGGAAGTGCCCTATACTCTCCAAGCTGTGTTTTTTAGATGTTTCAGAACACACCGTACACTTCTCCAGAGTGGCTGTTGGCAATTTACATCCCGCCCATCAGCGTAGCAAGGCTCCCATTTCTCCATGGCCGGTCCTGCATTTCTGGTTTGGACACTTTTTTCCGCATGGCCCTTTTGCCCGCTGGGAAGCGAGACTTCTTTGGAGCGCTGATTTGCCTTTCCAGGTTACTTGGTTGGCCAAAAAGGGCGTATGCGTTTTTTCCTGAATATATTCAAGAAAAAACGCATACGCCCTTTTTGGCCAAGGGCATCACTGTCCACGTTTTGCCGCTTTTCATGGGCTTTCAAGGCGATTCGAATCTACCTCCTGAAATCTGTTTCCTGCAATTCTGCCTTGCTTTCAAATCCTCTTCGTTGCCTTCCCTCAATATATTTGTGGACGAGAGTTATCATTTTTAACTCTGCAGGTTTGTGAATTGCAGTGCCCATGAGCTCCATTTTTCAACTCGCTATTTTGGGAGCTGGACGCAAAAGTGCAGAATTGCTTCAGGCCCTCTTCTGGTTCTGGGGGGCAGGCTGAGCTTGTGGTTAATTCTTCTTCCTGATGGGAAAATAGAGTGACCTGTGCCTGTCCCAACACCTAGAGCTAGTCTCTCATTGGTTCGCCCTCTTCCCGTTCATCCTCAGGACAAATTGCAACCTGTACGGAACAGGAGGTTAAAGGTGCTGATTCTCCAAGGAGGGAGATGGCTAGTAAAGCGGCTGGAATGGCGAACCCGAGCACAAGGAGATGAGAAATGAGGTGCGTTATAGAAACCTTTCCCGATCACATGGTGTACCATCTTCTGGGTTTCTCATGCATGTTTTCGATGTAGGTAGATGCCCTTTAACCTAGAGATTTGGGACCCATGGGATGGGTACCATGCAGTATTACTTTAAAGGGTCTGCGTTGGCTCACACAACCTCACCAAACCTTTCAGCCCCAAGAGTGTCCACCCTTATGTCTCAATCAGCTGTGGGTCTAGTTATGGTCAATCCAGGTTCCATCACAGCCCCTGAACGAATTTTGTAAGAATTTCTCTCTCTTCCACTGTCTTTGTTTCACGGGTTTTGAAAAGTAATTTATTTTTATAATGGGGTTTAGCTGCTTTTCACGGCTGTGTTTATGCCGCTTTACACCCCCTTGACTCACTTACAGATAGATATCAGTACATAGGTTTGACGATTCTTACTAGTCAGATATATTCTTGTGCGGTGAATAGGGGGTGTTGAGTCCAGTTCACTGAGCAAGGAGTAGGTCTTGTCTATTACATATTGGGTTTATGGAACGGTATCTGAGCTAATTTGAAACCCTTGTTTTATGCATCACCCCACCTCACCTTTCCGCTTCAGCAGCCATAGTGTGTTTTCTGAACGTGTGACTCTGTTCTGTTTTGTAATTCAGTTCAAGTGTAGCGGTTTTTACATACCCTCTATAAGTGATATCTTATGATAAGTGTCTGTTTCTGTGTGACTTATTTCACTTAGAATCGTCGGACCTAAATCCACTCATCGTGCTGCTACTAGCCTTATGACGTTGATTTCATGGCTGAGTGATATTCCATTATACATGAGGACCACAACTTCTTTATCCATTTTTCTCTTTCCTAGGATATTTAAGGTGTAATGAAGTGGGGGTGTTTGTCAACAGAGCAGCCCTAAACTTTGGTGTGCCTGTGTCTTGCTGATTTTAGTTTTCCCAATTTATACGCCCATGAGTGGAAGTGCCCTATACTCTCCAAGCTGTGTTTTTTAGATGTTTCAGAACACACCGTACACTTCTCCAGAGTGGCTGTTGGCAATTTACATCCCGCCCATCAGCGTAGCAAGGCTCCCATTTCTCCATGGCCGGTCCTGCATTTCTGGTTTGGACACTTTTTTCCGCATGGCCCTTTTGCCCGCTGGGAAGCGAGACTTCTTTGGAGCGCTGATTTGCCTTTCCAGGTTACTTGGTTGGCCAAAAAAGGCGTATGCGTTTTTTCCTGAATATATTCAAGAAAAAACGCATACGCCCTTTTTGGCCAAGGGCATCACTGTCCACGTTTTGCCGCTTTTCATGGGCTTTCAAGGCGATTCGAATCTACCTCCTGAAATCTGTTTCCTGCAATTCTGCCTTGCTTTCAAATCCTCTTCGTTGCCTTCCCTCAATATATTTGTGGACGAGAGTTATCATTTTTAACTCTGCAGGTTTGTGAATTGCAGTGCCCATGAGCTCCATTTTTCAACTCGCTATTTTGGGAGCTGGACGCAAAAGTGCAGAATTGCTTCAGGCCCTCTTCTGGTTCTGGGGGGCAGGCTGAGCTTGTGGTTAATTCTTCTTCCTGATGGGAAAATAGAGTGACCTGTGCCTGTCCCAACACCTAGAGCTAGTCTCTCATTGGTTCGCCCTCTTCCCGTTCATCCTCAGGACAAATTGCAACCTGTACGGAACAGGAGGTTAAAGGTGCTGATTCTCCAAGGAGGGAGATGGCTAGTAAAGCGGCTGGAATGGCGAACCCGAGCACAAGGAGATGAGAAATGAGGTGCGTTTTAGAAACCTTTCCCGATCACATGTTGTACCATCTTTTGGGTTTCTCATGCATGTTTTCGATGTAGGAAGATGCCCTTTAACCTAGAGATTTGGGACCCATGGGATGGGTACCATGCAGTATTACTTTAAAGGGTCTGCGTTGGCTCACACAACCTCACCAAACCTTTCAGCCCCAAGAGTGTCCACCCTTATGTCTCAATAAGCTGTGGGTCTAGATATGGTCAATCCAGGTTGCATCACAACCCCTGAACGAATTTTGTAAGAATTTCTCTCTCTTCCACTGTCTTTGTTTCACGGGTTTTGAAAAGTAATTTATTTTTATAATGGGGTTTAGCTGCTTTTCACGGCTGTGTTTATGCCGCTTTACACCCCCTTGACTCACTTACAGAGAGATATCAGTACATAGGTTTGACGATTCTTACTAGTCAGATATATTCTTGTGCGGTGAATAGGGGGTGTTGAGTCCAGTTCACTGAGCAAGGAGTAGGTCTTGTCTATTACATATTGGGTTTATGGAATGGTATCTGAGCTAATTTGAAACCCTTGTTTTATGCATCACCCCACCTCACCTTTCCGCTTCAGCAGCCATAGTGTGTTTTCTGAACGTGTGACTCTGTTCTGTTTTGTAATTCAGTTCAAGTGTAGCGGTTTTTACATTCCCTCTATAAGTGATATCTTATGATAAGTGTCTGTTTCTGTGTGACTTATTTCACTTAGAATCGTCGGACCTAAATCCACTCATCGTGCTGCTACTAGCCTTATGACGTTGATTTCATGGCTGAGTGATATTCCATTATACATGAGGACCACAACTTCTTTATCCATTTTTCTCTTTCCTAGGATATTTAAGGTGTAATGAAGTGGGGGTGTTTGTCAACAGAGCAGCCCTAAACTTTGGTGTGCCTGTGTCTTGCTGATTTTAGTTTTCCCAATTTATACGCCCATGAGTGGAAGTGCCCTATACTCTCCAAGCTGTGTTTTTTAGATGTTTCAGAACACACCGTACACTTCTCCAGAGTGGCTGTTGGCAATTTACATCCCGCCCATCAGCGTAGCAAGGCTCCCATTTCTCCATGGCCGGTCCTGCATTTCTGGTTTGGACACTTTTTTCCGCATGGCCCTTTTGCCCGCTGGGAAGCGAGACTTCTTTGGAGCGCTGATTTGCCTTTCCAGGTTACTTGGTTGGCCAAAAAGGGCGTATGCGTTTTTTCCTGAATATATTCAGGAAAAAACGCATACGCCCTTTTTGGCCAAGGGCATCACTGTCCACGTTTTGCCGCTTTTCATGGGCTTTCAAGGCGATTCGAATCTACCTCCTGAAATCTGTTTCCTGCAATTCTGCCTTGCTTTCAAATCCTCTTCGTTGCCTTCCCTCAATATATTTGTGGACGAGAGTTATCATTTTTAACTCTGCAGGTTTGTGAATTGCAGTGCCCCTGAGCTCCATTTTTCAACTCGCTTTTTTGGGAGCTGGATGCAAAAGTGCAGGATTGCTTCAGGCCCTCTTCTGGTTCTGGGGAGCAGGCTGAGCTTGTGGTTAATTCTTCTTCCTGATGGGAAAATAGAGTGACCTGTGCCTGTCCCAACACCTACAGCTAGTCTCTCATTGGTTCGCCCTCTTCCCGTTCATCCTCAGGACAAATTGCAACCTGTACGGAACAGGAGGTTAAAGGTGCTGATTCTCCAAGGAGGGAGATGGCTAGTAAAGCGGCTGGAATGGCGAACCCGAGCACAAGGAGATGAGAAATGAGGTGCGTTTTAGAAACCTTTCCCGATCACATGGTGTACCATCTTCTGGGTTTCTCATGCATGTTTTCGATGTAGGTAGATGCCCTTTAACCTAGAGATTTGGGACCCATGGGATGGGTACCATGCAGTATTACTTTAAAGGGTCTGCGTTGGCTCACCCAACCTCACCAAACCTTTCAGCCCCAAGAGTGTCCACCCTTATGTCTCAATCAGCTGTGGGTCTAGATATGGTCAATCCAGGTTGCATCACAACACCTGAACGAATTTTGTAAGAATTTCTCTCTCTTCCACTGTCTTTGTTTCACGGGTTTTGAAAAGTAATTTATTTTTATAATGGGGTTTAGCTGCTTTTCACGGCTGTGTTTATGCCGCTTTACACCCCCTTGACTCACTTACAGAGAGATATCAGTACATAGGTTTGACGATTCTTACTAGTCAGATATATTCTTTTGCGGTGAATAGGGGGTGTTGAGTCCAGTTCACTGAGCAAGGAGTAGGTCTTGTCTATTACATATTGGGTTTATGGAACGGTATCTGAGCTAATTTGAAACCCTTGTTTTATGCATCACCCCACCTCACCTTTCCGCTTCAGCAGCCATAATGTGTTTTCTGAACGTGTGACTCTGTTCTGTTTTGTAATTCAGTTCAAGTGTAGCGGTTTTTACATTCCCTCTATAAGTGATACCTTATGATAAGTGTCTGTTTCTGTGTGACTTATTTCACTTAGAATCGTCGGACCTAAATCCACTCATCGTGCTGCTACTAGCCTTATGACGTTGATTTCATGGCTGAGTGATATTCCATTATACATGAGGACCACAACTTCTTTATCCATTTTTCTCTTTCCTAGGATATTTAAGGTGTAATGAAGTGGGGGTGTTTGTCAACAGAGCAGCCCTAAACTTTGGTGTGCCTGTGTCTTGCTGATTTTAGTTTTCCCAATTTATACGCCCATGAGTGGAAGTGCCCTATACTCTCCAAGCTGTGTTTTTTAGATGTTTCAGAACACACCGTACACTTCTCCAGAGTGGCTGTTGGCAATTTACATCCCGCCCATCAGCGTAGCAAGGCTCCCATTTCTCCATGGCCGGTCCTGCATTTCTGGTTTGGACACTTTTTTCCGCATGGCCCTTTTGCCCGCTGGGAAGCGAGACTTCTTTGGAGCGCTGATTTGCCTTTCCAGGTTACTTGGTTGGCCAAAAAGGGCGTATGCGTTTTTTCCTGAATATATTCAGGAAAAAACGCATACGCCCTTTTTGGCCAAGGGCATCACTGTCCACGTTTTGCCGCTTTTCATGGGCTTTCAAGGCGATTCGAATCTACCTCCTGAAATCTGTTTCCTGCAATTCTGCCTTGCTTTCAAATCCTCTTCGTTGCCTTCCCTCAATATATTTGTGGACGAGAGTTATCATTTTTAACTCTGCAGGTTTGTGAATTGCAGTGCCCATGAGCTCCATTTTTCAACTCGCTATTTTGGGAGCTGGACGCAAAAGTGCAGGATTGCTTCAGGCCCTCTTCTGGTTCTGGGGGGCAGGCTGAGCTTGTGGTTAATTCTTCTTCCTGATGGGAAAATAGAGTGACCTGTGCCTGTCCCAACACCTAGAGCTAGTCTCTCATTGGTTCGCCCTCTTCCCGTTCATCCTCAGGACAAATTGCAACCTGTACGGAACAGGAGGTTAAAGGTGCTGATTCTCCAAGGAGGGAGATGGCTAGTAAAGCGGCTGGAATGGCGAACCCGAGCACAAGGAGATGAGAAATGAGGTGCGTTTTAGAAACCTTTCCCGATCACATGGTGTACCATCTTTTGGGTTTCTCATGCATGTTTTCGATGTAGGAAGATGCCCTTTAACCTAGAGATTTGGGACCCATGGGATGGGTACCATGCAGTATTACTTTAAAGGGTCTGCGTTGGCTCACACAACCTCACCAAACCTTTCAGCCCCAAGAGTGTCCACCCTTATGTCTCAATAAGCTGTGGGTCTAGATATGGTCAATCCAGGTTGCATCACAACCCCTGAACGAATTTTGTAAGAATTTCTCTCTCTTCCACTGTCTTTGTTTCACGGGTTTTGAAAAGTAATTTATTTTTATAATGGGGTTTAGCTGCTTTTCACGGCTGTGTTTATGCCGCTTTACACCCCCTTGACTCACTTACAGAGAGATATCAGTACATAGGTTTGACGATTCTTACTAGTCAGATATATTCTTGTGCGGTGAATAGGGGGTGTTGAGTCCAGTTCACTGAGCAAGGAGTAGGTCTTGTCTATTACATATTGGGTTTATGGAACGGTATCTGAGCTAATTTGAAACCCTTGTTTTATGCATCACCCCACCTCACCTTTCCGCTTCAGCAGCCATAGTGTGTTTTCTGAACGTGTGACTCTGTTCTGTTTTGTAATTCAGTTCAAGTGTAGCGGTTTTTACATTCCCTCTATAAGTGATATCTTATGATAAGTGTCTGTTTCTGTGTGACTTATTTCACTTAGAATCGTCGGACCTAAATCCACTCATCGTGCTGCTACTAGCCTTATGACGTTGATTTCATGGCTGAGTGATATTCCATTATACATGAGGACCACAACTTCTTTAACCATTTTTCTCTTTCCTAGGATATTTAAGGTGTAATGAAGTGGGGGTGTTTGTCAACAGAGCAGCCCTAAACTTTGGTGTGCCTGTGTCTTGCTGATTTTAGTTTTCCCAATTTATACGCCCATGAGTGGAAGTGCCCTATACTCTCCAAGCTGTGTTTTTTAGATGTTTCAGAACACACCGTACACTTCTCCAGAGTGGCTGTTGGCAATTTACATCCCGCCCATCAGCGTAGCAAGGCTCCCATTTCTCCATGGCCGGTCCTGCATTTCTGGTTTGGACACTTTTTTCCGCATGGCCCTTTTGCCCGCTGGGAAGCGAGACTTCTTTGGAGCGCTGATTTGCCTTTCCAGCTTACTTGGTTGGCCAAAAAGGGCGTATGCGTTTTTTCCTGAATATATTCAGGAAAAAACGCATACGCCCTTTTTGGCCAAGGGCATCACTGTCCACGTTTTGCCGCTTTTCATGGGCTTTCAAGGCGATTCGAATCTACCTCCTGAAATCTGTTTCCTGCAATTCTGCCTTGCTTTCAAATCCTCTTCGTTGCCTTCCCTCAATATATTTGTGGACGAGAGTTATCATTTTTAACTCTGCATGTTTGTGAATTGCAGTGCCCATGAGCTCCATTTTTCAACTCGCTTTTTTGGGAGCTGGACGCAAAAGTGAAGGATTGCTTCAGGCCCTCTTCTGGTTCTGGGGGGCAGGCTGAGCTTGTGCTTAATTCTTCTTCCTGATGGGAAAATAGAGTGACCTGTGTCTGTCCCAACACCTAGAGCTAGTCTCTCATTGGTTCCCCCTCTTCCCGTTCAACCTCAGGACAAGTTGCAACCTGTACTGAACAGGAGGTTAAAGGTGCTGATTCTCCAAGGAGGGAGATGGCTAGTAAATCGGCTGGAATGGCGAACCCGAGCAAAGGAGATGAGAAATGAGGTGCGTTTTAGAAACCTTTCCCGATCACACGGTGTACCATCTCCTGGGTTTCTCACGCCTGTTTTCGATGTAGGAAGATGCCCTTGAACCTGGAGATTTGGGACCCATGGGATGGGTACCATGCAGTACTACTTGAAAGGGTCTGCGTTGGCTCACCCAACCTCACCGAACCTCTCAGCCCCAAGAGTGTCCACCCTTATGTCTCAATCAGCTGTGGGTCTAGATATGGTCAATCCAGGTTGCATCACAGCCCCTGAACGAATTTTGTAAGAATTTCTCTCTCTTTCACTGTCTTTGTTTCCCGGGTTTTGAAAAGTAATTTATTTTTATAATGGGGTTTAGCTGCTTTTCACGGCTGTGTTTATGCCGCTTTACACCCCCTTGACTCACTTACAGAGAGATATCAATACATAGGTTTGAAGATTCTTACTAGTCAGATATATTCTTGTGCGGTGAATAGGGGGTGTTGAGTCCAGTTCACTGAGCAAGGAATAGGTCTTGTCTCTTACATATTGGGTTTATGGAACGGTATCGGAGCTAATTTGAAACCCTTGTTTTATGCATCACCCCACCTCACCTTTCCCGTTCAGCAGCCATAGTGTGTTTCCTAAACGTGTGACTCTCTTCTGTTTTGTAATTCAGTTCAAGTGCAGCGGTTTTTACATTCCCTCTCGAAGTGATATCTTATGATAAGTGTCTTTTTCTGTGTGACTTATTTCACTTAAAATCGTCGTATCTAAATCCACTCATCGTGCTGCTACTAGCCTTATGACATTGATTTCATGGCTGAGTGATATTCCATTGTACAGGAGGACCACAACTTCTTTATCCATTTTTCTCTTTCCTAGGATATTTCAGGTGTAATGAAGTGGGGGTTCTTGTCAACAGAGCAGCCCTAAACTTTGGGGTGCCTGTGTCTTGCTGATTTTTAGTTTTCCCAATTTATACGGCCATGAGTGGAAGTGCCCTATGCTCTCCAAGCTGTGTTTTTTAGATGTTTCAGGACACACCGTACACTTATTCAGAGTGGCTGTTGGCAATTTACATCCCACCCATCAGCGTAGCAAGGCTCCCATTTCTCCATGGCCGGTCCTGCATTTCTGGTTTGGACACTTTTTTCCGCATGGCCCTTTTGCCCGCTGGGAAGCGAGACTTCTTTGGAGCGCTGATTGGTCTTTCCAGGTTGCTTGGTTGGCCAAAAAGGGCGTATGCGTTTTTTCCTGAATATATTCAGGAAAAAACGCATACGCCCTTTTTGGCCAAGGGCATCATTGTCCACGTTTTGCCGCTTTTCATGTGCTTTCAAGGCGATTCGAATCTACCTCCTGAAATCTGTTTCCTGCAATTCTGCCTTGCTTTCAAAGCCTCTTCGTTGCCTTCCCTTAATATATTTGTGGACGAGAGGTATCATTTAAAACTCTGCAGGTTTGTGAATTGCAGTGCCCCTGAGCTCCATTTTTCAACTCGCTTTTTTGGGAGCTGGCCGCAAAAGCGCAGGATTGCTTCAGGCCCTCTTCTGGTTCTGGGGGGCAGGCTGAGCTTGTGCTTAATTCTTCTTCCTGATGGGAAAATAGAGTGACCTGTGCCTGTCCCAACACCTAGAGCTAGTCTCTCATTGGTTCCCCCTCTTCCCGTTCATCCTCAGGACAAATTGCAACCTGTACGGAACAGGAGGTTAAAGGTGCTGATTCTCCAAGGAGGGAGATGGCTAGTAAATCGGCTGGAATGGCGAACCCGAGCAAAGGAGATGAGAAATGAGGTGCGTTTTAGAAACCATTCCCGATCACACGGTGTACCATCTTCTGGGTTTCTCATGCCTGTTTTCGATGTAGGAAGATGCCCTTGAACCTGGAGATTTGGGACGCATGGGATGGGTACCATGCAGTATTACTTGAAAGGGTCTGCGTTGGCTCACCCAACCTCACCGAACCTCTCAGCCCCAAGAGTGTCCACCCTTATGTCTCAATCAGCTGTGGGTCTAGATTTGGTCAATCCAGGTTGCATCACAGCCCCTGAACGAATTTTGTAAGAATTTCTCTCTCTTTCACTGTCTTTGTTTCACGGGTTTTGAAAAGTAATTTATTTTTATAATGGGGTTTAGCTGCTTTTCACGGCTGTGTTTATGCCGCTTTACACCCCCTTGACTCACTTACAGAGAGATATCAATACATAGGTTTGAAGATTCTTACTAGTCAGATATATTCTTGTGCGGTGAATAGGGGGTGTTGAGTCCAGTTCACTGAGCAAGGAATAGGTCTTGTCTCTTACATATTGGGTTTATGGAACGGTATCGGAGCTAATTTGAAACCCTTGTTTTATGCATCACCCCACCTCACCTTTCCCGTTTAGCAGCCATAGTGTGTTTCCTAAACGTGTGACTCTGTTCTGTTTTGTAATTCAGTTCAAGTGTAGCGGTTTTTACATTCCCTCTAGAAGTGATATCTTATGATAAGTGTCTTTTTCTGTGTGACTTATTTCACTTAGAATCGTCGTACCTAAATCCACTCATCGTGCTGCTACTAGCCTTATGACGTTGATTTCATGGCTGAGTGATATTCCATTGTACAGGAGGACCACAACTTCTTTATCCATTTTTCTCTTTCCTAGGATATTTCAGGTGTAATGAAGTGGGGGTTCTTGTCAACAGAGCAGCCCTAAACTTTGGGGTGCCTGTGTCTTGCTGATTTTTAGTTTTCCCAATTTATACGGCCATGAGTGGAAGTGCCCTATGCTCTCCAAGCTGTGTTTTTTAGATGTTTCAGGACACACCGTACACTTCTCCAGAGTGGCTGTTGGCAATTTACATCCCACCCATCAGCGTAGCAAGGCTCCCATTTCTCCATGGCCGGTCCTGCATTTCTGGTTTGGACACTTTTTTCCGCATGGCCCTTTTGCCCGCTGGGAAGCGAGACTTCTTTGGAGCGCTGATTGGCCTTTCCAGGTTGCTTGGTTGGCCAAAAAGGGCGTATGCGTTTTTTCCTGAATATATTCAGGAAAAAACGCATACGCCCTTTTTGGCCAAGGGCATCATTGTCCACGTTTTGCCGCTTTTCATGTGCTTTCAAGGCGATTCGAATCTACCTCCTGAAATCTGTTTCCTGCAATTCTGCCTTGCTTTCAAAGCCTCTTCGTTGCCTTCCCTTAATATATTTGTGGACGAGAGGTATCATTTAAAACTCTGCAGGTTTGTGAATTGCAGTGCCCCTGAGCTCCATTTTTCAACTCGCTTTTTTGGGAGCTGGCCGCAAAAGCGCAGGATTGCTTCAGGCCCTCTTCTCGTTCTGGGGGGCAGGCTGAGCTTGTGCTTAATTCTTCTTCCTGATGGGAAAATAGAGTGACCTGTGCCTGTCCCAACACCTAGAGCTAGTCTCTCATTGGTTCCCCCTCTTCCCGTTCATCCTCAGGACAAATTGCAACCTGTACGGAACAGGAGGTTAAAGGTGCTGATTCTCCAAGGAGGGAGATGGCTAGTAAAGCGGCTGGAATGGCGAACCCGAGCAAAGGAGATGAGAAATGAGGTGCGTTTTAGAAACCTTTCCCGATCACACGGTGTACCATCTTCTGGGTTTCTCATGCCTGTTTTCGATGTAGGAAGATGCCCTTGAACCTGGAGATTTGGGACCCATGGGATGGGTACCATGCAGTATTACTTGAAAGGGTCTGCGTTGGCTCACCCAACCTCACCGAACCTCTCAGCCCCAAGAGTGTCCACCCTTATGTCTCAATCAGCTGTGGGTCTAGATTTGGTCAATCCAGGTTGCATCACAGCCCCTGAACGAATTTTGTAAGAATTTCTCTCTCTTTCACTGTCTTTGTTTCACGGGTTTTGAAAAGTAATTTATTTTTATAATGGGGTTTAGCTGCTTTTCACGGCTGTGTTTATGCCGCTTTACACCCCCTTGACTCACTTACAGAGAGATATCAATACATAGGTTTGAAGATTCTTACTAGTCAGATATATTCTTGTGCGGTGAATAGGGGGTGTTGAGTCCAGTTCACTGAGCAAGGAATAGGTCTTGTCTCTTACATATTGGGTTTATGGAACGGTATCGGAGCTAATTTGAAACCCTTGTTTTATGCATCACCCCACCTCACCTTTCCCGTTTAGCAGCCATAGTGTGTTTCCTAAACGTGTGACTCTGTTCTGTTTTGTAATTCAGTTCAAGTGTAGCGGTTTTTACATTCCCTCTAGAAGTGATATCTTATGATAAGTGTCTTTTTCTGTGTGACTTATTTCACTTAGAATCGTCGTACCTAAATCCACTCATCGTGCTGCTACTAGCCTTATGACGTTGATTTCATGGCTGAGTGATATTCCATTGTACAGGAGGACCACAACTTCTTTATCCATTTTTCTCTTTCCTAGGATATTTCAGGTGTAATGAAGTGGGGGTTCTTGTCAACAGAGCAGCCCTAAACTTTGGGGTGCCTGTGTCTTGCTGATTTTTAGTTTTCCCAATTTATACGGCCATGAGTGGAAGTGCCCTATGCTCTCCAAGCTGTGTTTTTTAGATGTTTCAGGACACACCGTACACTTCTCCAGAGTGGCTGTTGGCAATTTACATCCCACCCATCAGCGTAGCAAGGCTCCCATTTCTCCATGGCCGGTCCTGCATTTCTGGTTTGGACACTTTTTTCCGCATGGCCCTTTTGCCCGCTGGGAAGCGAGACTTCTTTGGAGCGCTGATTGGCCTTTCCAGGTTGCTTGGTTGGCCAAAAAGGGCGTATGCGTTTTTTCCTGAATATATTCAGGAAAAAACGCATACGCCCTTTTTGGCCAAGGGCATCATTGTCCACGTTTTGCCGCTTTTCATGTGCTTTCAAGGCGATTCGAATCTACCTCCTGAAATCTGTTTCCTGCAATTCTGCCTTGCTTTCAAAGCCTCTTCGTTGCCTTCCCTTAATATATTTGTGGACGAGAGGTATCATTTAAAACTCTGCAGGTTTGTGAATTGCAGGGCCCCTGACCTCCATTTTTCAACTCGCTTTTTTGGGAGCTGGCCGCAAAAGCGCAGGATTGCTTCAGGCCCTCTTCTGGTTCTGGGGGGCAGGCTGAGCTTGTGCTTAATTCTTCTTCCTGATGGGAAAATAGAGTGACCTGTGCCTGTCCCAACACCTAGAGCTAGTCTCTCATTGGTTCCCCCTCTTCCCGTTCAACCTCAGGACAAGTTGCAACCTGTACTGAACAGGAGGTTAAAGGTGCTGATTCTCCAAGGAGGGAGATGGCTAGTAAATCGGCTGGAATGGCGAACCCGAGCAAAGGAGATGAGAAATGAGGTGCGTTTTAGAAACCTTTCCCGATCACACGGTGTACCATCTTCTGGGTTTCTCATGCCTGTTTTCGATGTAGGAAGATGCCCTTGAACCTGGAGATTTGGGACCCATGGGATGGGTACCATGCAGTACTACTTGAAAGGGTCTGCGTTGGCTCACCCAACCTCACCGAACCTCTCAGCCCCAAGAGTGTCCACCCTTATGTCTCAATCAGCTGTGGGTCTAGATATGGTCAATCCAGGTTGCATCACAGCCCCTGAACGAATTTTGTAAGAATTTCTCTCTCTTTCACTGTCTTTGTTTCCCGGGTTTTGAAAAGTAATTTATTTTTATAATGGGGTTTAGCTGCTTTTCACGGCTGTGTTTATGCCGCTTTACACCCCCTTGACTCACTTACAGAGAGATATCAATACATAGGTTTGAAGATTCTTACTAGTCAGATATATTCTTGTGCGGTGAATAGGGGGTGTTGAGTCCAGTTCACTGAGCAAGGAATAGGTCTTGTCTCTTACATATTGGGTTTATGGAACGGTATCGGAGCTAATTTGAAACCCTTGTTTTATGCATCACCCCACCTCACCTTTCCCGTTCAGCAGCCATAGTGTGTTTCCTAAACGTGTGACTCTCTTCTGTTTTGTAATTCAGTTCAAGTGCAGCGGTTTTTACATTCCCTCTCGAAGTGATATCTTATGATAAGTGTCTTTTTCTGTGTGACTTATTTCACTTAAAATCGTCGTACCTAAATCCACTCATCGTGCTGCTACTAGCCTTATGACATTGATTTCATGGCTGAGTGATATTCCATTGTACAGGAGGACCACAACTTCTTTATCCATTTTTCTCTTTCCTAGGATATTTCAGGTGTAATGAAGTGGGGGTTCTTGTCAACAGAGCAGCCCTAAACTTTGGGGTGCCTGTGTCTTGCTGATTTTTAGTTTTCCCAATTTATACGGCCATGAGTGGAAGTGCCCTATGCTCTCCAAGCTGTGTTTTTTAGATGTTTCAGGACACACCGTACACTTCTTCAGAGTGGCTGTTGGCAATTTACATCCCACCCATCAGCGTAGCAAGGCTCCCATTTCTCCATGGCCGGTCCTGCATTTCTGGTTTGGACACTTTTTTCCGCATGGCCCTTTTGCCCGCTGGGAAGCGAGACTTCTTTGGAGCGCTGATTGGCCTTTCCAGGTTGCTTGGTTGGCCAAAAAGGGCGTATGCGTTTTTTCCTGAATATATTCAGGAAAAAACGCATACGCCCTTTTTGGCCAAGGGCATCATTGTCCACGTTTTGCCGCTTTTCATGTGCTTTCAAGGCGATTCGAATCTACCTCCTGAAATCTGTTTCCTGCAATTCTGCCTTGCTTTCAAAGCCTCTTCGTTGCCTTCCCTTAATATATTTGTGGACGAGAGGTATCATTTAAAACTCTGCAGGTTTGTGAATTGCAGGGCCCCTGAGCTCCATTTTTCAACTCGCTTTTTTGGGAGCTGGCCGCAAAAGCGCAGGATTGCTTCAGGCCCTCTTCTGGTTCTGGGGGGCAGGCTGAGCTTGTGCTTAATTCTTCTTCCTGATGGGAAAATAGAGTGACCTGTGCCTGTCCCAACACCTAGAGCTAGTCTCTCATTGGTTCCCCCTCTTCCCGTTCAACCTCAGGACAAGTTGCAACCTGTACTGAACAGGAGGTTAAAGGTGCTGATTCTCCAAGGAGGGAGATGGCTAGTAAATCGGCTGGAATGGCGAACCCGAGCAAAGGAGATGAGAAATGAGGTGCGTTTTAGAAACCTTTCCCGATCACACGGTGTACCATCTTCTGGGTTTCTCATGCCTGTTTTCGATGTAGGAAGATGCCCTTGAACCTGGAGATTTGGGACCCATGGGATGGGTACCATGCAGTACTACTTGAAAGGGTCTGCGTTGGCTCACCCAACCTCACCGAACCTCTCAGCCCCAAGAGTGTCCACCCTTATGTCTCAATCAGCTGTGGGTCTAGATATGGTCAATCCAGGTTGCATCACAGCCCCTGAACGAATTTTGTAAGAATTTCTCTCTCTTTCACTGTCTTTGTTTCCCGGGTTTTGAAAAGTAATTTATTTTTATAATGGGGTTTAGCTGCTTTTCACGGCTGTGTTTATGCCGCTTTACACCCCCTTGACTCACTTACAGAGAGATATCAATACATAGGTTTGAAGATTCTTACTAGTCAGATATATTCTTGTGCGGTGAATAGGGGGTGTTGAGTCCAGTTCACTGAGCAAGGAATAGGTCTTGTCTCTTACATATTGGGTTTATGGAACGGTATCGGAGCTAATTTGAAACCCTTGTTTTATGCATCACCCCACCTCACCTTTCCCGTTCAGCAGCCATAGTGTGTTTCCTAAACGTGTGACTCTCTTCTGTTTTGTAATTCAGTTCAAGTGCAGCGGTTTTTACATTCCCTCTCGAAGTGATATCTTATGATAAGTGTCTTTTTCTGTGTGACTTATTTCACTTAAAATCGTCGTACCTAAATCCACTCATCGTGCTGCTACTAGCCTTATGACATTGATTTCATGGCTGAGTGATATTCCATTGTACAGGAGGACCACAACTTCTTTATCCATTTTTCTCTTTCCTAGGATATTTCAGGTGTAATGAAGTGGGGGTTCTTGTCAACAGAGCAGCCCTAAACTTTGGGGTGCCTGTGTCTTGCTGATTTTTAGTTTTCCCAATTTATACGGCCATGAGTGGAAGTGCCCTATGCTCTCCAAGCTGTGTTTTTTAGATGTTTCAGGACACACCGTACACTTCTTCAGAGTGGCTGTTGGCAATTTACATCCCACCCATCAGCGTAGCAAGGCTCCCATTTCTCCATGGCCGGTCCTGCATTTCTGGTTTGGACACTTTTTTCCGCATGGCCCTTTTGCCCGCTGGGAAGCGAGACTTCTTTGGAGCGCTGATTGGCCTTTCCAGGTTGCTTGGTTGGCCAAAAAGGGCGTATGCGTTTTTTCCTGAATATATTCAGGAAAAAACGCATACGCCCTTTTTGGCCAAGGGCATCATTGTCCACGTTTTGCCGCTTTTCATGTGCTTTCAAGGCGATTCGAATCTACCTCCTGAAATCTGTTTCCTGCAATTCTGCCTTGCTTTCAAAGCCTCTTCGTTGCCTTCCCTTAATATATTTGTGGACGAGAGGTATCATTTAAAACTCTGCAGGTTTGTGAATTGCAGTGCCCCTGAGCTCCATTTTTCAACTCGCTTTTTTGGGAGCTGGCCGCAAAAGCGCAGGATTGCTTCAGGCCCTCTTCTGGTTCTGGGGGGCAGGCTGAGCTTGTGCTTAATTCTTCTTCCTGATGGGAAAATAGAGTGACCTGTGCCTGTCCCAACACCTAGAGCTAGTCTCTCATTGGTTCCCCCTCTTCCCGTTCATCCTCAGGACAAATTGCAACCTGTACGGAACAGGAGGTTAAAGGTGCTGATTCTCCAAGGAGGGAGATGGCTAGTAAAGCGGCTGGAATGGCGAACCCGAGCAAAGGAGATGAGAAATGAGGTGCGTTTTAGAAACCTTTCCCGATCACACGGTGTACCATCTTCTGGGTTTCTCATGCCTGTTTTCGATGTAGGAAGATGCCCTTGAACCTGGAGATTTGGGACCCATGGGATGGGTACCATGCAGTATTACTTGAAAGGATCTGCCTTGGCTCACCCAACCTCACAGAACCTCTCAGCCCCAAGAGTGTCCACCCTTATGTCTCAATCAGCTGTGGGTCTAGATATGGTCAATCCAGGTTGCATCACAGCCCCTGAACGAATTTTGTAAGAATTTCCCTCTCTTTCACTGTCTTTGTTTCACGGGTTTTGAAAAGTAATTTATTTTTATAATGGGGTTTAGCTGCTTTTCACGGCTGTGTTTATGCCGCTTTACACCCCCTTGAGTCACTTACAGAGAGATATCAATACATAGGTTTGAAGATTCTTACTAGTCAGATATATTCTTGTGCGGTGAATAGGGGGTGTTGAGTCCAGTTCACTGAAAAAGGAATAGGTCTTGTCTCTTACATATTGGGTTTATGGAACGGTATCTGAGCTAATTTGAAACCCTTGTTTTATGCATCACCCCACCTCACCTTTCCCGTTCAGCAGCCATAGTGTGTTTCCTAAATGTGTGACTCTGTTCTGTTTTGTAATTCAGTTCAAGTGTAGCGGTTTTTACATTCCCTCTATAAGTGATATCTTATGATAAGTGTCTGTTTCTGTGTGACTTATTTCACTTAGAATCGTCGGACCTAAATCCACTCATCGTGCTGCTACTAGCCTTATGACGTTGATTTCATGGCTGAGTGATATTCCATTATACATGTGGACCACAACTTCTTTATCCATTTTTCTCTTTCCTAGGATATTTAAGGTGTAATGAAGTGGGGGTGTTTGTCAACAGAGCAGCCCTAAACTTTGGTGTGCCTGTGTCTTGCTGATTTTAGTTTTCCCAATTTATACGCCCATGAGTGGAAGTGCCCTATACTCTCCAAGCTGTGTTTTTTAGATGTTTCAGAACACACCGTACACTTCTCCAGAGTGGCTGTTGGCAATTTACATCCCGCCCATCAGCGTAGCAAGACTCCCATTTCTCCATGGCCGGTCCTGCATTTCTGGTTTGGACACTTTTTTCCGCATGGCCCTTTTGCCCGCTGGGAAGCGAGACTTCTTTGGAGCGCTGATTTGCCTTTCCAGGTTACTTGGTTGGCCAAAAATGGCGTATGCGTTTTTTCCTGAATATATTCAGGAAAAAACGCATACGCCCTTTTTGGCCAAGGGCATCACTGTCCACGTTTTGCCGCTTTTAATGGGCTTTCAAGGCGATTCGAATCTACCTCCTGAAATCTGTTTCCTGCAATTCTGCCTTGCTTTCAAAGCCTCTTCGTTGCCTTCCCTCAATATATTTGTGGACGAGAGTTATCATTTTTAACTCTGCAGGTTTGTGAATTGCGGTGCCCATGAGCTCCATTTTTCAACTCGCTTTTTTGGGAGCTGGACGCAAATGTGCAGGATTGCTTCAGGCCCTCTTCTGGTTCTGGGGGGCAGGCTGAGCTTGTGGTTAATTCTTCTTCCTGATGGGAAAATAGAGTGACCTGTGCCTGTCCCAACACCTAGAGCTAGTCTCTCATTGGTTCGCCCTCTTCCCGTTCATCCTCAGGACAAATTGCAACCTGTACGGAACAGGAGGTTAAAGGTGCTGATTCTCCAAGGAGGGAGATGGCTAGTAAAGCGGCTGGAATGGCGAACCCGAGCACAAGGAGATGAGAAATGAGGTGCGTTTTAGAAACCTTTCCCGATCACACGGTGTACCATCTTCTGGGTTTCTCATGCCTGTTTTCGATGTAGGAAGATGCCCTTGAACCTGGAGATTTGGGACCCATGGGATGGGTACCATGCAGTATTACTTGAAAGGGTCTGCCTTGGCTCACCCAACCTCACCGAACCTCTCAGCCCCAAGAGTGTCCACCCTTATGTCTCAATCAGCTGTGGGTCTAGATATGGTCAATCCAGGTTGCATCACAGCCCCTGAACGAATTTTGTAAGAATTTCTCTCTCTTTCACTGCCTTTGTTTCACGGGTTTTGAAAAGTAATTTATTTTTATAATAGGGTTTAGCTGCTTTTCACGGCTGTGTTTATGCCGCTTTACACCCCCTTGACTCACTTACAGAGAGATATCTATACATAGGTTTGAAGATTCTTACTAGTCAGATATATTCTTGTGCGGTGAATAGGGGGTGTTGAGTCCAGTTCACTGAGCAAGGAATAGGTCTTGTCTGTTACATATTGGGTTTATGGAACGGTATCGGAGCTAATTTGAAACCCTTGTTTTATGCATCACCCCACCTCACCTTTCCCGTTCAGCAGCCATAGTGTGTTTCCTAAACGTGTGACTCTCTTCTGTTTTGTAATTCAGTTCAAGTGCAGCGGTTTTTACATTCCCTCTCGAAGTGATATCTTATGATAAGTGTCTTTTTCTGTGTGACTTATTTCACTTAAAATCGTCGTACCTAAATCCACTCATCGTGCTGCTACTAGCCTTATGACATTGATTTCATGGCTGAGTGATATTCCATTGTACAGGAGGACCACAACTTCTTTATCCATTTTTCTCTTTCCTAGGATATTTCAGGTGTAATGAAGTGGGGGTTCTTGTCAACAGAGCAGCCCTAAACTTTGGGGTGCCTGTGTCTTGCTGATTTTTAGTTTTCCCAATTTATACGGCCATGAGTGGAAGTGCCCTATGCTCTCCAAGCTGTGTTTTTTAGATGTTTCAGGACACACCGTACACTTCTTCAGAGTGGCTGTTGGCAATTTACATCCCACCCATCAGCGTAGCAAGGCTCCCATTTCTCCATGGCCGGTCCTGCATTTCTGGTTTGGACACTTTTTTCCGCATGGCCCTTTTGCCCGCTGGGAAGCGAGACTTCTTTGGAGCGCTGATTGGCCTTTCCAGGTTGCTTGGTTGGCCAAAAAGGGCGTATGCGTTTTTTCCTGAATATATTCAGGAAAAAACACATACGCCCTTTTTGGCCAAGGGCATCATTGTCCACGTTTTGCCGCTTTTCATGTGCTTTCAAGGCGATTCGAATCTACCTCCTGAAATCTGTTTCCTGCAATTCTGCCTTGCTTTCAAAGCCTCTTCGTTGCCTTCCCTTAATATATTTGTGGACGAGAGGTATCATTTAAAACTCTGCAGGTTTGTGAATTGCAGTGCCCCTGAGCTCCATTTTTCAACTCGCTTTTTTGGGAGCTGGCCGCAAAAGCGCAGGATTGCTTCAGGCCCTCTTCTGGTTCTGGGGGGCAGGCTGAGCTTGTGCTTAATTCTTCTTCCTGATGGGAAAATAGAGTGACCTGTGCCTGTCCCAACACCTAGAGCTAGTCTCTCATTGGTTCCCCCTCTTCCCGTTCATCCTCAGGACAAATTGCAACCTGTACGGAACAGGAGGTTAAAGGTGCTGATTCTCCAAGGAGGGAGATGGCTAGTAAAGCGGCTGGAATGGCGAACCCGAGCAAAGGAGATGAGAAATGAGGTGCGTTTTAGAAACCTTTCCCGATCACACGGTGTACCATCTTCTGGGTTTCTCATGCCTGTTTTCGATGTAGGAAGATGCCCTTGAACCTGGAGATTTGGGACCCATGGGATGGGTACCATGCAGTATTACTTGAAAGGATCTGCCTTGGCTCACCCAACCTCACAGAACCTCTCAGCCCCAAGAGTGTCCACCCTTATGGCTCAATCAGCTGTGGGTCTAGATATGGTCAATCCAGGTTGCATCACAGCCCCTGAACGAATTTTGTAAGAATTTCCCTCTCTTTCACTGTCTTTGTTTCACGGGTTTTGAAAAGTAATTTATTTTTATAATAGGGTTTAGCTGCTTTTCACGGCTGTGTTTATGCCGCTTTACACCCCCTTGACTCACTTACAGAGAGATATCAATACATAGGTTTGAAGATTCTTACTAGTCAGATATATTCTTGTGCGGTGAATAGGGGGTGTTGAGTCCAGTTCACTGAAAAAGGAATAGGTCTTGTCTCTTACATATTGGGTTTATGGAACGGTATCTGAGCTAATTTGAAACCCTTGTTTTATGCATCACCCCACCTCACCTTTCCCGTTCAGCAGCCATAGTGTGTTTCCTAAACGTGTGACTCTGTTCTGTTTTGCAATTCAGTTCAAGTGTAGCGGTTTTTACATTCCCTCTAGAAGTGATATCTTATGATAAGTGTCTTTTTCTGTGTGACTTATTTCACTTAGAATCGTCGTACCTAAATCCACTCATCGTGCTGCTACTAGCCTTATGACGTTGATTTCATGGCTGAGTGATATTCCATTGTACAGGAGGACCACAACTTCTTTATCCATTTTTCTCTTTCCTAGGATATTTCAGGTGTAATGAAGTGGGGGTTCTTGTCAACAGAGCAGCCCTAAACTTTGGGGTGCCTGTGTCTTGCTGATTTTTAGTTTTCCCAATTTATACGCCCATGAGTGGAAGTGCCCTATGCTCTCCAAGCTGTGTTTTTTAGATGTTTCAGGACACACCGTACACTTCTCCAGAGTGGCTGTTGGCAATTTACATCCCACCCATCAGCGTAGCAAGGCTCCCATTTCTCCATGGCCGGTCCTGCATTTCTGGTTTGGACACTTTTTTCCGCATGGCCCTTTTGCCCGCTGGGAAGCGAGACTTCTTTGGAGCGCTGATTGGCCTTTCCAGGTTGCTTGGTTGGCCAAAAAGGGCGTATGCGTGTTTTCCTGAATATATTCAGGAAAAAACGCATACGCCCTTTTTGGCCAAGGGCATCACTGTCCACGTTTTGCCGCTTTTCATGGGCTTTCAAGGCGATTCGAATCTACCTCCTGAAATCTGTTTCCTGCAATTCTGCCTTGCTTTCAAAGCCTCTTCGTTGCCTTCCCTCAATATATTTGTGGACGAGAGTTATCATTTTTAACTCTGCAGGTTTGTGAATTGCAGTGCCCATGAGCTCCATTTTTCAACTCGCTTTTTTGGGAGCTGGACGCAAAAGTGCAGGATTGCTTCAGGCCCTCTTCTGGTTCTGGGGGGGCAGGCTGAGCTTGTGGTTAATTCTTCTTCCTGATGGGAAAATAGAGTGACCTGTGCCTTTCCCAACACCTAGAGCTAGTCTCTCATTGGTTCGCCCTCTTCCCGTTCATCCTCAGGACAAATTGCAACCTGTACGGAACAGGAGGTTAAAGGTGCTGATTCTCCAAGGAGGGAGATGGCTAGTAAAGCGGCTGGAATGGCGAACCCGAGCACAAGGAGATGAGAAATGAGGTGCGTTTTAGAAACCTTTCCCGATCACACGGTGTACCATCTTCTGGGTTTCTCATGCCTGTTTTCGATGTAGGAAGATGCCCTTGAACCTGGAGATTTGGGACCCATGGGATGGGTACCATGCAGTATTACTTGAAAGGGTCTGCCTTGGCTCACCCAACCTCACCGAACCTCTCAGCCACAAGAGTGTCCACCCTTATGTCTCAATCAGCTGTGGGTCTAGATATGGTCAATCCAGGTTGCATCACAGCCCCTGAACGAATTTTGTAAGAATTTCTCTCTCTTTCACTGCCTTTGTTTCACGGGTTTTGAAAAGTAATTTATTTTTATAATAGGGTTTAGCTGCTTTTCACGGCTGTGTTTATGCCGCTTTACACCCCCTTGACTCACTTACAGAGAGATATCAATACATAGGTTTGAAGATTCTTACTAGTCAGATATATTCTTGTGCGGTGAATAGGGGGTGTCGAGTCCAGTTCACTGAAAAAGGAATAGGTCTTGTCTCTTACATATTGGGTTTATGGAACGGTATCTGAGCTAATTTGAAACCCTTGTTTTATGCATCACCCCACCTCACCTTTCCCGTTCAGCAGCCATAGTGTGTTTCCTAAACGTGTGACTCTGTTCTGTTTTGCAATTCAGTTCAAGTGTAGCGGTTTTTACATTCCCTCTAGAAGTGATATCTTATGATAAGTGTCTTTTTCTGTGTGACTTATTTCACTTAGAATCGTCGTACCTAAATCCACTCATCGTGCTGCTACTAGCCTTATGACGTTGATTTCATGGCTGAGTGATATTCCATTGTACAGGAGGACCCCAACTTCTTTATCCATTTTTCTCTTTCGTAGGATATTTAAGGTGTAATGAAGTGGGGGTTCTTGTCAACAGAGTAGCCCTAAACTTTGGGGTGCCTGTGTCTTGCTGATTTTTAGTTTTCCCAATTTATACGGCCATGAGTGGAAGTGCCCTATGCTCTCCAAGCTGTGTTTTTTAGATGTTTCAGGACACACCGTACACTTCTCCAGAGTGGCTGTTGGCAATTTACATCCCACCCATCAGCGTAGCAAGGCTCCCATTTCTCCATGGCCGGTCCTGCATTTCTGGTTGGACACTTTTTTCCGCATGGCCCTTTTGCCCGCTGGGAAGCGAGACTTCTTTGGAGCGCTGATTGGCCTTTCCAGGTTGCTTGGTTGGCCAAAAAGGGCGTATGCGTTTTTTCCTGAATATATTCAGGAAAAAACGCATACGCCCTTTTTGGCCAAGGGCATCATTGTCCACGTTTTGCCGCTTTTCATGTGCTTTCAAGGCGATTCGAATCTACCTCCTGAAATCTGTTTCCTGCAATTCTGCCTTGCTTTCAAAGCCTCTTCGTTGCCTTCCCTTAATATATTTGTGGACGAGAGGTATCATTTAAAACTCTGCAGGTTTGTGAATTGCAGTGCCCCTGAGCTCCATTTTTCAACTCGCTTTTTTGGGAGCTGGCCGCAAAAGCGCAGGATTGCTTCAGGCCCTCTTCTGGTTCTGGGGGGCAGGCTGAGCTTGTGCTTAATTCTTCTTCCTGATGGGAAAATAGAGTGACCTGTGCCTGTCCCAACACCTAGAGCTAGTCTCTCATTGGTTCCCCCTCTTCCCGTTCATCCTCAGGACAAATTGCAACCTGTACGGAACAGGAGGTTAAAGGTGCTGATTCTCCAAGGAGGGAGATGGCTAGTAAATCGGCTGGAATGGCGAACCCGAGCAAAGGAGATGAGAAATGAGGTGCGTTTTAGAAACCTTTCCCGATCACACGGTGTACCATCTTCTGGGTTTCTCATGCCTGTTTTCGACGTAGGAAGATGCCCTTGAACCTGGAGATTTGGGACCCATGGGATGGGTAACATGCAGTATTACTTGAAAGGGTCTGCGTTGGCTCACCCAACCTCACCGAACCTCTCAGCCCCAAGAGTGTCCACCCTTATGTCTCAATCAGCTGTGGGTCTAGATATGGTCAATCCAGGTTGCATCACAGCCCCTGAACGAATTTTGTAAGAATTTCTCTCTCTTTCACTGTCTTTGTTTCACGGGTTTTGAAAAGTAATTTATTTTTATAATGGGGTTTAGCTGCTTTTCACGGCTGTGTTTATGCCGCTTTACACCCCCTTGACTCACTTACAGAGAGATATCAATACATAGGTTTGAAGATTCTTACTAGTCAGATATATTCTTGTGCGGTGAATAGGGGGTGTCGAGTCCAGTTCACTGAAAAAGGAATAGGTCTTGTCTCTTACATATTGGGTTTATGGAACGGTATCTGAGCTAATTTGAAACCCTTGTTTTATGCATCACCCCACCTCACCTTTCCCGTTCAGCAGCCATAGTGTGTTTCCTAAACGTGTGACTCTGTTCTGTTTTGCAATTCAGTTCAAGTGTAGCGGTTTTTACATTCCCTCTAGAAGTGATATCTTATGATAAGTGTCTTTTTCTGTGTGACTTATTTCACTTAGAATCGTCGTACCTAAATCCACTCATCGTGCTGCTACTAGCCTTATGACGTTGATTTCATGGCTGAGTGATATTCCATTGTACAGGAGGACCACAACTTCTTTATCCATTTTTCTCTTTCCTAGGATATTTCAGGTGTAATGAAGTGGGGGTTCTTGTCAACAGAGCAGCCCTAAACTTTGGGGTGCCTGTGTCTTGCTGATTTTTAGTTTTCCCAATTTATACGGCCATGAGTGGAAGTGCCCTATGCTCTCCAAGCTGTGTTTTTTAGATGTTTCAGGACACACCGTACACTTCTCCAGAGTGGCTGTTGGCAATTTACATCCCACCCATCAGCGTAGCAAGGCTCCCATTTCTCCATGGCCGGTCCTGCATTTCTGGTTTGGACACTTTTTTCCGCATGGCCCTTTTGCCCGCTGGGAAGCGAGACTTCTTTGGAGCGCTGATTGGCCTTTCCAGGTTGCTTGGTTGGCCAAAAAGGGCGTATGCGTGTTTTCCTGAATATATTCAGGAAAAAACGCATACGCCCTTTTTGGCCAAGGGCATCATTGTCCACGTTTTGCCGCTTTTCATGTGCTTTCAAGGCGATTCGAATCTACCTCCTGAAATCTGTTTCCTGCAATTCTGCCTTGCTTTCAAAGCCTCTTCGTTGCCTTCCCTTAATATATTTGTGGACGAGAGGTATCATTTAAAACTCTGCAGGTTTGTGAATTGCAGTGCCCCTGAGCTCCATTTTTCAACTCGCTTTTTTGGGAGCTGGCCGCAAAAGCGCAGGATTGCTTCAGGCCCTCTTCTGGTTCTGGGGGGCAGGCTGAGCTTGTGCTTAATTCTTCTTCCTGATGGGAAAATAGAGTGACCTGTGCCTGTCCCAACACCTAGAGCTAGTCTCTCATTGGTTCCCCCTCTTCCCCTTCATCCTCAGGACAAATTGCAACCTGTACGGAACAGGAGGTTAAAGGTGCTGATTCTCCAAGGAGGGAGATGGCTAGTAAATCGGCTAGAATGGCGAACCCGAGCAAAGGAGATGAGAAATGAGGTGCGTTTTAGAAACCTTTCCCGATCACACGGTGTACCATCTTCTGGGTTTCTCATGCCTTTTTTCTATGTAGGAAGATGCCCTTGAACCTGGAGATTTGGGACCCATGGGATGGGTACCATGCAGTATTACTTGAAAGGGTCTGCGTTGGCTCACCCAACCTCACCGAACCTCTCAGCCCCAAGAGTGTCCACCCTTATGTCTCAATCAGCTGTGGGTCTAGATTTGGTCAATCCAGGTTGCATCACAGCCCCTGAACGAATTTTGTAAGAATTTCTCTCTCTTTCACTGTCTTTGTTTCACGGGTTTTGAAAAGTAATTTATTTTTATAATGGGGTTTAGCTGCTTTTCACGGCTGTGTTTATGCCGCTTTACACCCCCTTGACTCACTTACAGAGAGATATCAATACATAGGTTTGAAGATTCTTACTAGTCAGATATATTCTTGTGCGGTGAATAGGGGGTGTTGAGTCCAGTTCACTGAGCAAGGAATAGGTCTTGTCTCTTACATATTGGGTTTATGGAACGGTATCTGAGCTAATTTGAAACCCTTGTTTTATGCATCACCCCACCTCACCTTTCCCGTTTAGCAGCCATAGTGTGTTTCCTAAACGTGGGACTCTGTTCTGTTTTGTAATTCAGTTCAAGTGTAGCGGTTTTTACATTCCCTCTAGAAGTGATATCTTATGATAAGTGTCTTTTTCTGTGTGACTTATTTCACTTAGAATCGTCGTACCTAAATCCACTCATCGTGCTGCTACTAGCCTTATGACGTTGATTTCATGGCTGAGTGATATTCCATTGTACAGGAGGACCACAACTTCTTTATCCATTTTTCTCTTTCCTAGGATATTTCAGGTGTAATGAAGTGGGGGTTCTTGTCAACAGAGCAGCCCTAAACTTTGGGGTGCCTGTGTCTTGCTGATTTTTAGTTTTCCCAATTTATACGGCCATGAGTGGAAGTGCCCTATGCTCTCCAAGCTGTGTTTTTTAGATGTTTCAGGACACACCGTACACTTCTCCAGCGTGGCTGTTGGCAATTTACATCCCACCCATCAGCGTAGCAAGGCTCCCATTTCTCCATGGCCGGTCCTGCATTTCTGGTTTGGACACTTTTTTCCGCATGGCCCTTTTGCCCGCTGGGAAGCGAGACTTCTTTGGAGCGCTGATTGGCCTTTCCAGGTTGCTTGGTTGGCCAAAAAGGGCGTATGCGTTTTTTCCTGAATATATTCAGGAAAAAACGCATACGCCCTTTTTGGCCAAGGGCATCATTGTCCACGTTTTGCCGCTTTTCATGTGCTTTCAAGGCGATTCGAATCTACCTCCTGAAATCTGTTTCCTGCAATTCTGCCTTGCTTTCAAAGCCTCTTCGTTGCCTTCCCTTAATATATTTGTGGACGAGAGGTATCATTTAAAACTCTGCAGGTTTGTGAATTGCAGTGCCCCTGAGCTCCATTTTTCAACTCGCTTTTTTGGGAGCTGGCCGCAAAAGCGCAGGATTGCTTCAGGCCCTCTTCTGGTTCTGGGGGGCAGGCTGAGCTTGTGCTTAATTCTTCTTCCTGATGGGAAAATAGAGTGACCTGTGCCTGTCCCAACACCTAGAGCTAGTCTCTCATTGGTTCCCCCTCTTCCCCTTCATCCTCAGGACAAATTGCAACCTGTACGGAACAGGAGGTTAAAGGTGCTGATTCTCCAAGGAGGGAGATGGCTAGTAAATCGGCTGGAATGGCGAACCCGAGCAAAGGAGATGAGAAATGAGGTGCGTTTTAGAAACCTTTCCCGATCACACGGTGTACCATCTTCTTGGTTTCTCATGCCTTTTTTCTATGTAGGAAGATGCCCTTGAACCTGGAGATTTGGGACCCATGGGATGGGTACCATGCAGTACTACTTGAAAGGGTCTGCGTTGGCTCACCCAACCTCACCGAACCTCTCAGCCCCAAGAGTGTCCACCCTTATGTCTCAATCAGCTGTGGGTCTAGATATGGTCAATCCAGGTTGCATCACAGCCCCTGAACGAATTTTGTAAGAATTTCTCTCTCTTTCACTGTCTTTGTTTCACGGGTTTTGAAAAGTAATTTATTTTTATAATGGGGTTTAGCTGCTTTTCACGGCTGTGTTTATGCCGCTTTACACCCCCTTGACTCACTTACAGAGAGATATCAATGCATAGGTTTGAAGATTCTTACTAGTCAGATATATTCTTGTGCGGTGAATAGGGGGTGTTGAGTCCAGTTCACTGAAAAAGGAATAGGTCTTGTCTCTTACATATTGGGTTTATGGAACGGTATCGGAGCTAATTTGAAACCCTTGTTTTATGCATCACCCCACCTCACCTTTCCCGTTCAGCAGCCATAGTGTGTTTCCTAAACGTGTGACTCTCTTCTGTTTTGTAATTCAGTTCAAGTGCAGCGGTTTTTACATTCCCTCTCGAAGTGATATCTTATGATAAGTGTCTTTTTCTGTGTGACTTATTTCACTTAAAATCGTCGTACCTAAATCCACTCATCGTGCTGCTACTAGCCTTATGACATTGATTTCATGGCTGAGTGATATTCCATTGTACAGGAGGACCACAACTTCTTTATCCATTTTTCTCTTTCCTAGGATATTTCAGGTGTAATGAAGTGGGGGTTCTTGTCAACAGAGCAGCCCTAAACTTTGGGGTGCCTGTGTCTTGCTGATTTTTAGTTTTCCCAATTTATACGCCCATGAGTGGAAGTGCCCTATGCTCTCCAAGCTGTGTTTTTTAGATGTTTCAGGACACACCGTACACTTCTCCAGAGTGGTTGTTGGCAATTTACATCCCACCCATCAGCGTAGCAAGGCTCCCATTTCTCCATGGCCGGTCCTGCATTTCTGGTTTGGACACTTTTTTCCGCATGGCCCTTTTGCCCGCTGGGAAGCGAGACTTCTTTGGAGCGCTGATTGGCCTTTCCAGGTTGCTTGGTTGGCCAAAAAGGGCGTATGCGTTTTTTCCTGAATATATTCAGGAAAAAACGCATACGCCCTTTTTGGCCAAGGGCATCATTGTCCACGTTTTGCCGCTTTTCATGTGCTTTCAAGGCGATTCGAATCTACCTCCTGAAATCTGTTTCCTGCAATTCTGCCTTGCTTTCAAAGCCTCTTCGTTGCCTTCCCTTAATATATTTGTGGACGAGAGGTATCATTTAAAACTCTGCAGGTTTGTGAATTGCAGTGCCCCTGACCTCCATTTTTCAACTCGCTTTTTTGGGAGCTGGCCGCAAAAGCGCAGGATTGCTTCAGGCCCTCTTCTGGTTCTGGGGGGCAGGCTGAGCTTGTGCTTAATTCTTCTTCCTGATGGGAAAATAGAGTGACCTGTGCCTGTCCCAACACCTAGAGCTAGTCTCTCATTGGTTCCCCCTCTTCCCGTTCATCCTCAGGACAAATTGCAACCTGTACGGAACAGGAGGTTAAAGGTGCTGATTCTCCAAGGAGGGAGATGGCTAGTAAATCGGCTGGAATGGCGAACCCGAGCAAAGGAGATGAGAAATGAGGTGCGTTTTAGAAACCATTCCCGATCACACGGTGTACCATCTTCTGGGTTTCTCATGCCTGTTTTCGATGTAGGAAGATGCCCTTGAACCTGGAGATTTGGGACCCATGGGATGGGTACCATGCAGTACTACTTGAAAGGGTCTGCGTTGGCTCACCCAACCTCACCGAACCTCTCAGCCCCAAGAGTGTCCACCCTTATGTCTCAATCAGCTGTGGGTCTAGATATGGTCAATCCAGGTTGCATCACAGCCCCTGAACGAATTTTGTAAGAATTTCTCTCTCTTTCACTGTCTTTGTTTCACGGGTTTTGAAAAGTAATTTATTTTTATAATGGGGTTTAGCTGCTTTTCACGGCTGTGTTTATGCCGCTTTACACCCCCTTGACTCACTTACAGAGAGATATCAATACATAGGTTTGAAGATTCTTACTAGTCAGATATATTCTTGTGCGGTGAATAGGGGGTGTTGAGTCCAGTTCACTGAAAAAGGAATAGGTCTTGTCTCTTACATATTGGGTTTATGAAACGGTATCGGAGCTAATTTGAAACCCTTGTTTTATGCATCACCCCACCTCACCTTTCCCGTTCAGCAGCCATAGTGTGTTTCCTAAACGTGTGACTCTCTTCTGTTTTGTAATTCAGTTCAAGTGCAGCGGTTTTTACATTCCCTCTCGAAGTGATATCTTATGATAAGTGTCTTTTTCTGTGTGACTTATTTCACTTAAAATCGTCGTACCTAAATCCACTCATCGTGCTGCTACTAGCCTTATGACATTGATTTCATGGCTGAGTGATATTCCATTGTACAGGAGGACCACAACTTCTTTATCCATTTTTCTCTTTCCTAGGATATTTCAGGTGTAATGAAGTGGGGGTTCTTGTCAACAGAGCAGCCCTAAACTTTGGGGTGCCTGTGTCTTGCTGATTTTTAGTTTTCCCAATTTATACGCCCATGAGTGGAAGTGCCCTATGCTCTCCAAGCTGTGTTTTTTAGATGTTTCAGGACACACCGTACACTTCTCCAGAGTGGCTGTTGGCAATTTACATCCCACCCATCAGCGTAGCAAGGCTCCCATTTCTCCATGGCCGGTCCTGCATTTCTGGTTTGGACACTTTTTTCCGCATGGCCCTTTTGCCCGCTGGGAAGCGAGACTTCTTTGGAGCGCTGATTGGCCTTTCCAGGTTGCTTGGTTGGCCAAAAAGGGCGTATGCGTTGTTTCCTGAATATATTCAGGAAACAACGCATACGCCCTTTTTGGCCAAGGGCATCATTGTCCACGTTTTGCCGCTTTTCATGTGCTTTCAAGGCGATTCGAATCTACCTCCTGAAATCTGTTTCCTGCAATTCTGCCTTGCTTTCAAAGCCTCTTCGTTGCCTTCCCTTAATATATTTGTGGACGAGAGGTATCATTTAAAACTCTGCAGGTTTGTGAATTGCAGTGCCCCTGAGCTCCATTTTTCAACTCGCTTTTTTGGGAGCTGGCCGCAAAAGCGCAGGATTGCTTCAGGCCCTCTTCTGGTTCTGGGGGGCAGGCTGAGCTTGTGCTTAATTCTTCTTCCTGATGGGAAAATAGAGTGACCTGTGCCTGTCCCAACACCTAGAGCTAGTCTCTCATTGGTTCCCCCTCTTCCCGTTCATCCTCAGGACAAATTGCAACCTGTACGGAACAGGAGGTTAAAGGTGCTGATTCTCCAAGGAGGGAGATGGCTAGTAAATCGGCTGGAATGGCGAACCCGAGCAAAGGAGATGAGAAATGAGGTGCGTTTTAGAAACCATTCCCGATCACACGGTGTACCATCTTCTGGGTTTCTCATGCCTGTTTTCGATGTAGGAAGATGCCCTTGAACCTGGAGATTTGGGACCCATGGGATGGGTACCATGCAGTACTACTTGAAAGGGTCTGCGTTGGCTCACCCAACCTCACCGAACCTCTCAGCCCCAAGAGTGTCCACCCTTATGTCTCAATCAGCTGTGGGTCTAGATATGGTCAATCCAGGTTGCATCACAGCCCCTGAACGAATTTTGTAAGAATTTCTCTCTCTTTCACTGTCTTTGTTTCATGGGTTTTGAAAAGTAATTTATTTTTATAATGGGGTTTAGCTGCTTTTCACGGCTGTGTTTATGCCGCTTTACACCCCCTTGACTCACTTACAGAGAGATATCAATACATAGGTTTGAAGATTCTTACTAGTCAGATATATTCTTGTGCGGTGAATAGGGGGTGTTGAGTCCAGTTCACTGAAAAAGGAATAGGTCTTGTCTCTTACATATTGGGTTTATGGAACGGTATCGGAGCTAATTTGAAACCCTTGTTTTATGCATCACCCCACCTCACCTTTCCCGTTCAGCAGCCATAGTGTGTTTCCTAAACGTGTGACTCTCTTCTGTTTTGTAATTCAGTTCAAGTGTAGCGGTTTTTACATTTCCTCTCGAAGTGATATCTTATGATAAGTGTCTTTTTCTGTGTGACTTATTTCACTTAGAATCGTCGTACCTAAATCCACTCATCGTGCTGCTACTAGCCTTATGACGTTGATTTCATGGCTGAGTGATATTCCATTGTACAGGAGGACCACAACTTCTTTATCCATTTTTCTCTTTCCTAGGATATTTCAGGTGTAATGAAGTGGGGGTTCTTGTCAACAGAGCAGCCCTAAACTTTGGGGTGCCTGTGTCTTGCTGATTTTTAGTTTTCCCAATTTATACGCCCATGAGTGGAAGTGCCCTATGCTCTCCAAGCTGTGTTTTTTAGATGTTTCAGGACACACCGTACACTTCTCCAGAGTGGCTGTTGGCAATTTACATCCCACCCATCAGCGTAGCAAGGCTCCCATTTCTCCATGGCTGGTCCTGCATTTCCGGTTTGGACACTTTTTTCCGCATGGCCCTTTTGCCCGCTGGGAAGCGAGACTTCTTTGGAGCGCTGATTGGCCTTTCCAGGTTGCTTGGTTGGCCAAAAAGGGCGTATGCGTTTTTTCCTGAATATATTGAGGAAAAAACGCATACGCCCTTTTTGGCCAAGGGCATCATTGTCCACGTTTTGCCGCTTTTCATGTGCTTTCAAGGCGATTCGAATCTACCTCCTGAAATCTGTTTCCTGCAATTCTGCCTTGCTTTCAAAGCCTCTTCGTTGCCTTCCCTTAATATATTTGTGGACGAGAGGTATCATTTAAAACTCTGCAGGTTTGTGAATTGCAGTGCCCCTGAGCTCCATTTTTCAACTCGCTTTTTTGGGAGCTGGCTGCAAAAGCGCAGGATTGCTTCAGGCCCTCTTCTTGTTCTGGGGGGTAGGCTGAGCTTGTGCTTAATTCTTCTTCCTGATGGGAAAATAGAGTGACCTGTGCCTGTCCCAACACCTAGAGCTAGTCTCTCATTGGTTCCCCCTCTTCCCGTTCATCCTCAGGACAAATTGCAACCTGTACGGAACAGGAGGTTAAAGGTGCTGATTCTCCAAGGAGGGAGATGGCTAGTAAATCGGCTGGAATGGCGAACCCGAGCAAAGGAGATGAGAAATGAGGTGCGTTTTAGAAACCATTCCCGATCACACGGTGTACCATCTTCTGGGTTTCTCATGCCTGTTTTCGATGTAGGAAGATGCCCTTGAACCTGGAGATTTGGGACCCATGGGATGGGTACCATGCAGTACTACTTGAAAGGGTCTGCGTTGGCTCACCCAACCTCACCGAACCTCTCAGCCCCAAGAGTGTCCACCCTTATGTCTCAATCAGCTGTGGGTCTAGATATGGTCAATCCAGGTTGCATCACAGCCCCTGAACGAATTTTGTAAGAATTTCTCTCTCTTTCACTGTCTTTGTTTCACGGGTTTTGAAAAGTAATTTATTTTTATAATGGGGTTTAGCTGCTTTTCACGGCTGTGTTTATGCCGCTTTACACCCCCTTGACTCACTTACAGAGAGATATCAATACATAGGTTTGAAGATTCTTACTAGTCAGATATATTCTTGTGCGGTGAATAGGGGGTGTTGAGTCCAGTTCACTGAAAAAGGAATAGGTCTTGTCTCTTACATATTGGGTTTATGGAACGGTATCGGAGCTAATTTGAAACCCTTGTTTTATGCATCACCCCACCTCACCTTTCCCGTTCAGCAGCCATAGTGTGTTTCCTAAACGTGTGACTCTCTTCTGTTTTGTAATTCAGTTCAAGTGCAGCGGTTTTTACAATCCCTCTCGAAGTGATATCTTATGATAAGTGTCTTTTTCTGTGTGACTTATTTCACTTAAAATCGTCGTACCTAAATCCACTCATCGTGCTGCTACTAGCCTTATGACATTGATTTCATGGCTGAGTGATATTCCATTGTACAGGAGGACCACAACTTCTTTATCCATTTTTCTCTTTCCTAGGATATTTCAGGTGTAATGAAGTGGGGGTTCTTGTCAACAGAGCAGCCCTAAACTTTGGGGTGCCTGTGTCTTGCTGATTTTTAGTTTTCCCAATTTATACGCCCATGAGTGGAAGTGCCCTATGCTCTCCAAGCTGTGTTTTTTAGATGTTTCAGGACACACCGTACACTTCTCCAGAGTGGCTGTTGGCAATTTACATCCCACCCGTCAGCGTAGCAAGGCTCCCATTTCTCCATGGCCGGTCCTGCATTTCTGGTTTGGACACTTTTTTCCGCATGGCCCTTTTGCCCGCTGGGAAGCGAGACTTCTTTGGAGCGCTGATTGGCCTTTCCAGGTTGCTTGGTTGGCCAAAAAGGGCGTATGCGTTTTTTCCTGAATATATTCAGGAAAAAACGCATACGCCCTTTTTGGCCAAGGGCATCATTGTCCACGTTTTGCCGCTTTTCATGTGCTTTCAAGGCGATTCGAATCTACCTCCTGAAATCTGTTTCCTGCAATTCTGCCTTGCTTTCAAAGCCTCTTCGTTGCCTTCCCTTAATATATTTGTGGACGAGAGGTATCATTTAAAACTCTGCAGGTTTGTGAATTGCAGTGCCCCTGAGCTCCATTTTTCAACTCGCTTTTTTGGGAGCTGGCCGCAAAAGCGCAGGATTGCTTCAGGCCCTCTTCTGGTTCTGGGGGGCAGGCTGAGCTTGTGCTTAATTCTTCTTCCTGATGGGAAAATAGAGTGACCTGTGCCTGTCCCAACGCCTAGAGCTAGTCTCTCATTGGTTCCCCCTCTTCCCGTTCATCCTCAGGACAAATTGCAACCTGTACGGAACAGGAGGTTAAAGGTGCTGATTCTCCAAGGAGGGAGATGGCTAGTAAATCGGCTGGAATGGCGAACCCGAGCAAAGGAGATGAGAAATGAGGTGCGTTTTAGAAACCATTCCCGATCACACGGTGTACCATCTTCTGGGTTTCTCATGCCTGTTTTCGATGTAGGAAGATGCCCTTGAACCTGGAGATTTGGGACCCATGGGATGGGTACCATGCAGTACTACTTGAAAGGGTCTGCGTTGGCTCACCCAACCTCACCGAACCTCTCAGCCCCAAGAGTGTCCACCCTTATGTCTCAATCAGCTGTGGGTCTAGATATGGTCAATCCAGGTTGCATCACAGCCCCTGAACGAATTTTGTAAGAATTTCTCTCTCTTTCACTGTCTTTGTTTCATGGGTTTTGAAAAGTAATTTATTTTTATAATGGGGTTTAGCTGCTTTTCACGGCTGTGTTTATGCCGCTTTACACCCCCTTGACTCACTTACAGAGAGATATCAATACATAGGTTTGAAGATTCTTACTAGTCAGATATATTCTTGTGCGGTGAATAGGGGGTGTTGAGTCCAGTTCACTGAAAAAGGAATAGGTCTTGTCTCTTACATATTGGGTTTATGGAACGGTATCGGAGCTAATTTGAAACCCTTGTTTTATGCATCACCCCACCTCACCTTTCCCGTTCAGCAGCCATAGTGTGTTTCCTAAACGTGTGACTCTCTTCTGTTTTGTAATTCAGTTCAAGTGTAGCGGTTTTTACATTTCCTCTCGAAGTGATATCTTATGATAAGTGTCTTTTTCTGTGTGACTTATTTCACTTAGAATCGTCGTACCTAAATCCACTCATCGTGCTGCTACTAGCCTTATGACGTTGATTTCATGGCTGAGTGATATTCCATTGTACAGGAGGACCACAACTTCTTTATCCATTTTTCTCTTTCCTAGGATATTTCAGGTGTAATGAAGTGGGGGTTCTTGTCAACAGAGCAGCCCTAAACTTTGGGGTGCCTGTGTCTTGCTGATTTTTAGTTTTCCCAATTTATACGCCCATGAGTGGAAGTGCCCTATGCTCTCCAAGCTGTGTTTTTTAGATGTTTCAGGACACACCGTACACTTCTCCAGAGTGGCTGTTGGCAATTTACATCCCACCCATCAGCGTAGCAAGGCTCCCATTTCTCCATGGCCGGTCCTGCATTTCCGGTTTGGACACTTTTTTCCGCATGGCCCTTTTGCCCGCTGGGAAGCGAGACTTCTTTGGAGCGCTGATTGGCCTTTCCAGGTTGCTTGGTTGGCCAAAAAGGGCGTATGCGTTTTTTCCTGAATATATTCAGGAAAAAACGCATACGCCCTTTTTGGCCAAGGGCATCATTGTCCACGTTTTGCCGCTTTTCATGTGCTTTCAAGGCGATTCGAATCTACCTCCTGAAATCTGTTTCCTGCAATTCGGCCTTGCTTTCAAAGCCTCTTCGTTGCCTTCCCTTAATATATTTGTGGACGAGAGGTATCATTTAAAACTCTGCAGGTTTGTGAATTGCAGTGCCCCTGAGCTCCATTTTTCAACTCGCTTTTTTGGGAGCTGGCTGCAAAAGCGCAGGATTGCTTCAGGCCCTCTTCTTGTTCTGGGGGGTAGGCTGAGCTTGTGCTTAATTCTTCTTCCTGATGGGAAAATAGAGTGACCTGTGCCTGTCCCAACACCTAGAGCTAGTCTCTCATTGGTTCCCCCTCTTCCCGTTCATCCTCAGGACAAATTGCAACCTGTACGGAACAGGAGGTTAAAGGTGCTGATTCTCCAAGGAGGGAGATGGCTAGTAAATCGGCTGGAATGGCGAACCCGAGCAAAGGAGATGAGAAATGAGGTGCGTTTTAGAAACCATTCCCGATCACACGGTGTACCATCTTCTGGGTTTCTCATGCCTGTTTTCGATGTAGGAAGATGCCCTTGAACCTGGAGATTTGGGACCCATGGGATGGGTACCATGCAGTACTACTTGAAAGGGTCTGCGTTGGCTCACCCAACCTCACCGAACCTCTCAGCCCCAAGAGTGTCCACCCTTATGTCTCAATCAGCTGTGGGTCTAGATATGGTCAATCCAGGTTGCATCACAGCCCCTGAACGAATTTTGTAAGAATTTCTCTCTCTTTCACTGTCTTTGTTTCACGGGTTTTGAAAAGTAATTTATTTTTATAATGGGGTTTAGCTGCTTTTCACGGCTGTGTTTATGCCGCTTTACACCCCCTTGACTCACTTACAGAGAGATATCAATACATAGGTTTGAGGATTCTTACTAGTCAGATATATTCTTGTGCGGTGAATAGGGGGTGTTGAGTCCAGTTCACTGAGCAAGGAATAGGTCTTGTCTCTTACATATTGGGTTTATGGAACAGTATCTGAGCTAATTTGAAACCCTTGTTTTATGCATCACCCCACCTCACCTTTCCCGTTCAGCAGCCATAGTGTGTTTCCTAAACGTGTGACTCTGTTCTGTTTTGTAATTCAGTTCAAGTGTAGCGGTTTTTACATTCCCTCTAGAAGTGATATCTTATGATAAGTGTCTTTTTCTGTGTGACTTATTTCACTTAGAATCGTCGTACCTAAATCCACTCATCGTGCTGCTACTAGCCTTATGACGTGGATTTCATGGCTGAGTGATATTCCATTGTACAGGAGGACCACAACTTCTTTATCCACTTTTCTCTTTCCTAGGATATTTCAGGTGTAATGAAGTGGGGGTTCTTGTCAACAGAGCAGCCCTAAACTTTGGGGTGCCTGTGTCTTGCTGATTTTTAGTTTTCCCAATTTATACGCCCATGAGTGGAAGTGCCCTATGCTCTCCAAGCTGTGTTTTTTAGATGTTTCAGGACACACCGTACACTTCTCCAGAGTGGCTGTTGGCAATTTACATCCCACCCATCAGCGTAGCAAGGCTCCCATTTCTCCATGGCCGGTCCTGCATTTCTGGTTTGGACACTTTTTTCCGCATGGCCCTTTTGCCCGCTGGGAAGCGAGACTTCTTTGGAGCGCTGATTGGCCTTTCCAGGTTGCTTGGTTGGCTAAAAAGGGCGTATGCGTTTTTTCCTGAATATATTCAGGAAAAAACGCATACGCCCTTTTTGGCCAAGGGCATCATTGTCCACGTTTTGCCGCTTTTCATGTGCTTTCAAGGCGATTCGAATCTACCTCCTGAAATCTGTTTCCTGCAATTCTGCCTTGCTTTCAAAGCCTCTTCGTTGCCTTCCCTTAATATATTTGTGGACGAGAGGTATCATTTAAAACTCTGCAGGTTTGTGAATTGCAGTGCCCCTGAGCTCCATTTTTCAACTCGCTTTTTTGGGAGCTGGCCGCAAAAGCGCAGGATTGCTTCAGGCCCTCTTCTGGTTCTGGGGGGCAGGCTGAGCTTGTGCTTAATTCTTCTTCCTGATGGGAAAATAGAGTGACCTGTGCCTGTCCCAACGCCTAGAGCTAGTCTCTCATTGGTTCCCCCTCTTCCCGTTCATCCTCAGGACAAATTGCAACCTGTACGGAACAGGAGGTTAAAGGTGCTGATTCTCCAAGGAGGGAGATGGCTAGTAAATCGGCTGGAATGGCGAACCCGAGCAAAGGAGATGAGAAATGAGGTGCGTTTTAGAAACCATTCCCGATCACACGGTGTACCATCTTCTGGGTTTCTCATGCCTGTTTTCGATGTAGGAAGATGCCCTTTAACCTGGAGATTTGGGACCCATGGGATGGGTACCATGCAGTACTACTTGAAAGGGTCTGCGTTGGCTCACCCAACCTCACCGAACCTCTCAGCCCCAAGAGTGTCCACCCTTATGTCTCAATCAGCTGTGGGTCTAGATATGGTCAATCCAGGTTGCATCACAGCCCCTGAACGAATTTTGTAAGAATTTCTCTCTCTTTCACTGTCTTTGTTTCATGGGTTTTGAAAAGTAATTTATTTTTATAATGGGGTTTAGCTGCTTTTCACGGCTGTGTTTATGCCGCTTTACACCCCCTTGACTCACTTACAGAGAGATATCAATACATAGGTTTGAAGATTCTTACTAGTCAGATATATTCTTGTGCGGTGAATAGGGGGTGTTGAGTCCAGTTCACTGAAAAAGGAATAGGTCTTGTCTCTTACATATTGGGTTTATGGAACGGTATCGGAGCTAATTTGAAACCCTTGTTTTATGCATCACCCCACCTCACCTTTCCCGTTCAGCAGCCATAGTGTGTTTCCTAAACGTGTGACTCTCTTCTGTTTTGTAATTCAGTTCAAGTGTAGCGGTTTTTACATTTCCTCTCGAAGTGATATCTTATGATAAGTGTCTTTTTCTGTGTGACTTATTTCACTTAGAATCGTCGTACCTAAATCCACTCATCGTGCTGCTACTAGCCTTATGACGTTGATTTCATGGCTGAGTGATATTCCATTGTACAGGAGGACCACAACTTCTTTATCCATTTTTCTCTTTCCTAGGATATTTCAGGTGTAATGAAGTGGGGGTTCTTGTCAACAGAGCAGCCCTAAACTTTGGGGTGCCTGTGTCTTGCTGATTTTTAGTTTTCCCAATTTATACGCCCATGAGTGGAAGTGCCCTATGCTCTCCAAGCTGTGTTTTTTAGATGTTTCAGGACACACCGTACACTTCTCCAGAGTGGCTGTTGGCAATTTACATCCCACCCATCAGCGTAGCAAGGCTCCCATTTCTCCATGGCCGGTCCTGCATTTCCGGGTTGGACACTTTTTTCCGCATGGCCCTTTTGCCCGCTGGGAAGCGAGACTTCTTTGGAGCGCTGATTGGCCTTTCCAGGTTGCTTGGTTGGCCAAAAAGGGCGTATGCGTTTTTTCCTGAATATATTCAGGAAAAAACGCATACGCCCTTTTTGGCCAAGGGCATCATTGTCCACGTTTTGCCGCTTTTCATGTGCTTTCAAGGCGATTCGAATCTACCTCCTGAAATCTGTTTCCTGCAATTCTGCCTTGCTTTCAAAGCCTCTTCGTTGCCTTCCCTTAATATATTTGTGGACGAGAGGTATCATTTAAAACTCTGCAGGTTTGTGAATTGCAGTGCCCCTGAGCTCCATTTTTCAACTCGCTTTTTTGGGAGCTGGCCGCAAAAGCGCAGGATTGCTTCAGGCCCTCTTCTGGTTCTGGGGGGCAGGCTGAGCTTGTGCTTAATTCTTCTTCCTGATGGGAAAATAGAGTGACCTGTGCCTGTCCCAACGCCTAGAGCTAGTCTCTCATTGGTTCCCCCTCTTCCCGTTCATCCTCAGGACAAATTGCAACCTGTACGGAACAGGAGGTTAAAGGTGCTGATTCTCCAAGGAGGGAGATGGCTAGTAAATCGGCTGGAATGGCGAACCCGAGCAAAGGAGATGAGAAATGAGGTGCGTTTTAGAAACCATTCCCGATCACACGGTGTACCATCTTCTGGGTTTCTCATGCCTGTTTTCGATGTAGGAAGATGCCCTTGAACCTGGAGATTTGGGACCCATGGGATGGGTACCATGCAGTACTACTTGAAAGGGTCTGCGTTGGCTCACCCAACCTCACCGAACCTCTCAGCCCCAAGAGTGTCCACCCTTATGTCTCAATCAGCTGTGGGTCTAGATATGGTCAATCCAGGTTGCATCACAGCCCCTGAACGAATTTTGTAAGAATTTCTCTCTCTTTCACTGTCTTTGTTTCATGGGTTTTGAAAAGTAATTTATTTTTATAATGGGGTTTAGCTGCTTTTCACGGCTGTGTTTATGCCGCTTTACACCCCCTTGACTCACTTACAGAGAGATATCAATACATAGGTTTGAAGATTCTTACTAGTCAGATATATTCTTGTGCGGTGAATAGGGGGTGTTGAGTCCAGTTCACTGAAAAAGGAATAGGTCTTGTCTCTTACATATTGGGTTTATGGAACGGTATCGGAGCTAATTTGAAACCCTTGTTTTATGCATCACCCCACCTCACCTTTCCCGTTCAGCAGCCATAGTGTGTTTCCTAAACGTGTGACTCTCTTCTGTTTTGTAATTCAGTTCAAGTGTAGCGGTTTTTACATTTCCTCTCGAAGTGATATCTTATGATAAGTGTCTTTTTCTGTGTGACTTATTTCACTTAGAATCGTCGTACCTAAATCCACTCATCGTGCTGCTACTAGCCTTATGACGTTGATTTCATGGCTGAGTGATATTCCATTGTACAGGAGGACCACAACTTCTTTATCCATTTTTCTCTTTCCTAGGATATTTCAGGTGTAATGAAGTGGGGGTTCTTGTCAACAGAGCAGCCCTAAACTTTGGGGTGCCTGTGTCTTGCTGATTTTTAGTTTTCCCAATTTATACGCCCATGAGTGGAAGTGCCCTATGCTCTCCAAGCTGTGTTTTTTAGATGTTTCAGGACACACCGTACACTTCTCCAGAGTGGCTGTTGGCAATTTACATCCCACCCATCAGCGTAGCAAGGCTCCCATTTCTCCATGGCCGGTCCTGCATTTCCGGTTTGGACACTTTTTTCCGCATGGCCCTTTTGCCCGCTGGGAAGCGAGACTTCTTTGGAGCGCTGATTGGCCTTTCCAGGTTGCTTGGTTGGCCAAAAAGGGCGTATGCGTTTTTTCCTGAATATATTCAGGAAAAAACGCATACGCCCTTTTTGGCCAAGGGCATCATTGTCCACGTTTTGCCGCTTTTCATGTGCTTTCAAGGCGATTCGAATCTACCTCCTGAAATCTGTTTCCTGCAATTCTGCCTTGCTTTCAAAGCCTCTTCGTTGCCTTCCCTTAATATATTTGTGGACGAGAGGTATCATTTAAAACTCTGCAGGTTTGTGAATTGCAGTGCCCCTGAGCTCCATTTTTCAACTCGCTTTTTTGGGAGCTGGCTGCAAAAGCGCAGGATTGCTTCAGGCCCTCTTCTGGTTCTGGGGGGTAGGCTGAGCTTGTGCTTAATTCTTCTTCCTGATGGGAAAATAGAGTGACCTGTGCCTGTCCCAACACCTAGAGCTAGTCTCTCATTGGTTCCCCCTCTTCCCGTTCATCCTCAGGACAAATTGCAACCTGTACGGAACAGGAGGTTAAAGGTGCTGATTCTCCAAGGAGGGAGATGGCTAGTAAATCGGCTGGAATGGCGAACCCGAGCAAAGGAGATGAGAAATGAGGTGCGTTTTAGAAACCATTCCCGATCACACGGTGTACCATCTTCTGGGTTTCTCATGCCTGTTTTCGATGTAGGAAGATGCCCTTGAACCTGGAGATTTGGGACCCATGGGATGGGTACCATGCAGTATTACTTGAAAGGGTCTGCGTTGGCTCACCCAACCTCACCGAACCTCTCAGCCCCAAGAGTGTCCACCCTTATGTCTCAATCAGCTGTCGGTCTAGATATGGTCAATCCAGGTTGCATCACAGCCCCTGAACGAATTTTGTAAGAATTTCTCTCTCTTTCACTGTCTTTGTTTCACGGGTTTTGAAAAGTAATTTATTTTTATAATGGGGTTTAGCTGCTTTTCACGGCTGTGTTTATGCCGCTTTACACCCCCTTGACTCACTTACAGAGAGATATCAATACATAGGTTTGAGGATTCTTACTAGTCAGATATATTCTTGTGCGGTGAATAGGGGGTGTTGAGTCCAGTTCACTGAAAAAGGAATAGGTCTTGTCTCTTACATATTGGGTTTATGGAACGGTATCGGAGCTAATTTGAAACCCTTGTTTTATGCATCACCCCACCTCACCTTTCCCGTTCAGCAGCCATAGTGTGTTTCCTAAACGTGTGACTCTCTTCTGTTTTGTAATTCAGTTCAAGTGTAGCGGTTTTTACATTTCCTCTCGAAGTGATATCTTATGATAAGTGTCTTTTTCTGTGTGACTTATTTCACTTAGAATCGTCGTACCTAAATCCACTCATCGTGCTGCTACTAGCCTTATGACGTTGATTTCATGGCTGAGTGATATTCCATTGTACAGGAGGACCACAACTTCTTTATCCATTTTTCTCTTTCCTAGGATATTTCAGGTGTAATGAAGTGGGGGTTCTTGTCAACAGAGCAGCCCTAAACTTTGGGGTGCCTGTGTCTTGCTGATTTTTAGTTTTCCCAATTTATACGCCCATGAGTGGAAGTGCCCTATGCTCTCCAAGCTGTGTTTTTTAGATGTTTCAGGACACACCGTACACTTCTCCAGAGTGGCTGTTGGCAATTTACATCCCACCCATCAGCGTAGCAAGGCTCCCATTTCTCCATGGCCGGTCCTGCATTTCCGGTTTGGACACTTTTTTCCGCATGGCCCTTTTGCCCGCTGGGAAGCGAGACTTCTTTGGAGCGCTGATTGGCCTTTCCAGGTTGCTTGGTTGGCCAAAAAGGGCGTATGCGTTTTTTCCTGAATATATTCAGGAAAAAACGCATACGCCCTTTTTGGCCAAGGGCATCATTGTCCACGTTTTGCCGCTTTTCATGTGCTTTCAAGGCGATTCGAATCTACCTCCTGAAATCTGTTTCCTGCAATTCTGCCTTGCTTTCAAAGCCTCTTCGTTGCCTTCCCTTAATATATTTGTGGACGAGAGGTATCATTTAAAACTCTGCAGGTTTGTGAATTGCAGTGCCCCTGAGCTCCATTTTTCAACTCGCTTTTTTGGGAGCTGGCTGCAAAAGCGCAGGATTGCTTCAGGCCCTCTTCTGGTTCTGGGGGGTAGGCTGAGCTTGTGCTTAATTCTTCTTCCTGATGGGAAAATAGAGTGACCTGTGCCTGTCCCAACACCTAGAGCTAGTCTCTCATTGGTTCCCCCTCTTCCCGTTCATCCTCAGGACAAATTGCAACCTGTACGGAACAGGAGGTTAAAGGTGCTGATTCTCCAAGGAGGGAGATGGCTAGTAAATCGGCTGGAATGGCGAACCCGAGCAAAGGAGATGAGAAATGAGGTGCGTTTTAGAAACCATTCCCGATCACACGGTGTACCATCTTCTGGGTTTCTCATGCCTGTTTTCGATGTAGGAAGATGCCCTTGAACCTGGAGATTTGGGACCCATGGGATGGGTACCATGCAGTATTACTTGAAAGGGTCTGCGTTGGCTCACCCAACCTCACCGAACCTCTCAGCCCCAAGAGTGTCCACCCTTATGTCTCAATCAGCTGTCGGTCTAGATATGGTCAATCCAGGTTGCATCACAGCCCCTGAACGAATTTTGTAAGAATTTCTCTCTCTTTCACTGTCTTTGTTTCACGGGTTTTGAAAAGTAATTTATTTTTATAATGGGGTTTAGCTGCTTTTCACGGCTGTGTTTATGCCGCTTTACACCCCCTTGACTCACTTACAGAGAGATATCAATACATAGGTTTGAGGATTCTTACTAGTCAGATATATTCTTGTGCGGTGAATAGGGGGTGTTGAGTCCAGTTCACTGAGCAAGGAATAGGTCTTGTCTCTTACATATTGGGTTTATGGAACGGTATCTGAGCTAATTTGAAACCCTTGTTTTATGCATCACCCCACCTCACCTTTCCCGTTCAGCAGCCATAGTGTGTTTCCTAAACGTGTGACTCTGTTCTGTTTTGTAATTCAGTTCAAGTGTAGCGGTTTTTACATTCCCTCTAGAAGTGATATCTTATGATAAGTGTCTTTTTCTGTGTGACTTATTTCACTTAGAATCGTCGTACCTAAATCCACTCATCGTGCTGCTACTAGCCTTATGACGTGGATTTCATGGCTGAGTGATATTCCATTGTACAGGAGGACCACAACTTCTTTACCCATTTTTCTCTTTCCTAGGATATTTAAGGTGTAATGAAGTGGGGGTTCTTGTCAACAGAGCAGCCCTAAACTTTGGGGTGCCTGTGTCTTGCTGATTTTTAGTTTTCCCAATTTATACGGCCATGAGTGGAAGTGCCCTATGCTCTCCAAGCTGTGTTTTTTAGATGTTTCAGGACACACCGTACACTTCTCCAGCGTGGCTGTTGGCAATTTACATCCCACCCATCAGCGTAGCAAGGCTCCCATTTCTCCATGGCCGGTCCTGCATTTCTGGTTTGGACACTTTTTTCCGCATGGCCCTTTTGCCCGCTGGGAAGCGGGACTTCTTTGGAGCGCTGATTGGCCTTTCCAGGTTGCTTGGTTGGCCAAAAAGGGCGTATGCGTTTTTTCCTGAATATATTCAGGAAAAAACGCATACGCCCTTTTTGGCCAAGGGCATCATTGTCCACGTTTTGCCGCTTTTCATGTGCTTTCAAGGCGATTCGAATCTACCTCCTGAAATCTGTTTCCTGCAATTCTGCCTTGCTTTCAAAGCCTCTTCGTTGCCTTCCCTTAATATATTTGTGGACGAGAGGTATCATTTAAAACTCTGCAGGTTTGTGAATTGCAGTGCCCCTGAGCTCCATTTTTCAACTCGCTTTTTTGGGAGCTGGCCGCAAAAGCACAGGATTGCTTCAGGCCCTCTTCTGGTTCTGGGGGGCAGGCTGAGCTTGTGCTTAATTCTTCTTCCTGATGGGAAAATAGAGTGACCTGTGCCTGTCCCAACACCTAGAGCTAGTCTCTCATTGGTTCCCCCTCTTCCCGTTCAACCTCAGGACAAATTGCAACCTGTACGGAACAGGAGGTTAAAGGTGCTGATTCTCCAAGGAGGGAGATGGCTAGTAAATCGGCTGGAATGGCGAACCCGAGCAAAGGAGATGAGAAATGAGGTGCGTTTTAGAAACCTTTCCCGATCACACGGTGTACCATCTTCTGGGTTTCTCATGCCTGTTTTCGATGTAGGAAGATGCCCTTGAACCTGGAGATTTGGGACCCATGGGATGGGTACCATGCAGTACTACTTGAAAGGGTCTGCGTTGGCTCACCCAACCTCACCGAACCTCTCAGCCCCAAGAGTGTCCACCCTTATGTCTCAATCAGCTGTGGGTCTAGATATGGTCAATCCAGGTTGCATCACAGCCCCTGAACGAATTTTGTAAGAATTTCTCTCTCTTTCACTGTCTTTGTTTCACGGGTTTTGAAAAGTAATTTATTTTTATAATGGGGTTTAGCTGCTTTTCACGGCTGTGTTTATGCCGCTTTACACCCCCTTGACTCACTTACAGAGAGATATCAATACATAGGTTTGAAGATTCTTACTAGTCAGATATATTCTTGTGCGGTGAATAGGGGGTGTTGAGTCCAGTTCACTGAAAAAGGAATAGGTCTTGTCTCTTACATATTGGGTTTATGGAACGGTATCTGAGCTAATTTGAAACCCTTGTTTTATGCATCACCCCACCTCACCTTTCCCGTTCAGCAGCCATAGTGTGTTTCCTAAACGTGTGACTCTGTTCTGTTTTGTAATTCAGTTCAAGTGTAGCGGTTTTTACATTCCCTCTAGAAGTGATATCTTATGATAAGTGTCTTTTTCTGTGTGACTTATTTCACTTAGAATCATCGTACCTAAATCCACTCATCGTGCTGCTACTAGCCTTATGACGTTGATTTCATGGCTGAGTGATATTCCATTGTACAGGAGGACCACAACTTCTTTATCCATTTTTCTCTTTCCTAGGATATTTCAGGTGTAATGAAGTGGGGGTTCTTGTCAACAGAGCAGCCCTAAACTTTGGGGTGCCTGTGTCTTGCTGATTTTTAGTTTTCCCAATTTATACGGCCATGAGTGGAAGTGCCCTATGCTCTCCAAGCTGTGTTTTTTAGATGTTTCAGGACACACCGTACACTTCTCCAGCGTGGCTGTTGGCAATTTACATCCCACCCATCAGCGTAGCAAGGCTCCCATTTCTCCATGGCCGGTCCTGCATTTCTGGTTTGGACACTTTTTTCCGCATGGCCCTTTTGCCCGCTGGGAAGCGGGACTTCTTTGGAGCGCTGATTGGCCTTTCCAGGTTGCTTGGTTGGCCAAAAAGGGCGTATGCGTTTTTTCCTGAATATATTCAGGAAAAAACGCATACGCCCTTTTTGGCCAAGGGCATCATTGTCCACGTTTTGCCGCTTTTCATGTGCTTTCAAGGCGATTCGAATCTACCTCCTGAAATCTGTTTCCTGCAATTCTGCCTTGCTTTCAAAGCCTCTTCGTTGCCTTCCCTTAATATATTTGTGGACGAGAGGTATCATTTAAAACTCTGCAGGTTTGTGAATTGCAGTGCCCCTGAGCTCCATTTTTCAACTCGCTTTTTTGGGAGCTGGCCGCAAAAGCGCAGGATTGCTTCAGGCCCTCTTCTGGTTCTGGGGGGCAGGCTGAGCTTGTGCTTAATTCTTCTTCCTGATGGGAAAATAGAGTGACCTGTGCCTGTCCCAACACCTAGAGCTAGTCTCTCATTGGTTCCCCCTCTTCCCGTTCAACCTCAGGACAAATTGCAACCTGTACGGAACAGGAGGTTAAAGGTGCTGATTCTCCAAGGAGGGAGATGGCTAGTAAATCGGCTGGAATGGCGAACCCGAGCAAAGGAGATGAGAAATGAGGTGCGTTTTAGAAACCTTTCCCGATCACACGGTGTACCATCTTCTGGGTTTCTCATGCCTGTTTTCGATGTAGGAAGATGCCCTTGAACCTGGAGATTTGGGACCAATGGGATGGGTACCATGCAGTACTACTTGAAAGGGTCTGCGTTGGCTCACCCAACCTCACCGAACCTCTCAGCCCCAAGAGTGTCCACCCTTATGTCTCAATCAGCTGTGGGTCTAGATATGGTCAATCCAGGTTGCATCACAGCCCCTGAACGAATTTTGTAAGAATTTCTCTCTCTTTCACTGTCTTTGTTTCACGGGTTTTGAAAAGTAATTTATTTTTATAATGGGGTTTAGCTGCTTTTCACGGCTGTGTTTATGCCGCTTTACACCCCCTTGACTCACTTACAGAGAGATATCAATACATAGGTTTGAAGATTCTTACTAGTCAGATATATTCTTGTGCGGTGAATAGGGGGTGTTGAGTCCAGTTCACTGAGCAAGGAATAGGTCTTGTCTCTTACATATTGGGTTTATGGAACGGTATCTGAGCTAATTTGAAACCCTTGTTTTATGCATCACCCCACCTCACCTTTCCCGTTCAGCAGCCATAGTGTGTTTCCTAAACGTGTGACTCTGTTCTGTTTTGTAATTCAGTTCAAGTGTAGCGGTTTTTACATTCCCTCTAGAAGTGATATCTTATGATAAGTGTCTTTTTCTGTGTGACTTATTTCACTTAGAATCGTCGTACCTAAATCCACTCATCGTGCTGCTACTAGCCTTATGACGTGGATTTCATGGCTGAGTGATATTCCATTGTACAGGAGGACCACAACTTCTTTACCCATTTTTCTCTTTCCTAGGATATTTAAGGTGTAATGAAGTGGGGGTTCTTGTCAACAGAGCAGCCCTAAACTTTGGGGTGCCTGTGTCTTGCTGATTTTTAGTTTTCCCAATTTATACGGCCATGAGTGGAAGTGCCCTATGCTCTCCAAGCTGTGTTTTTTAGATGTTTCAGGACACACCGTACACTTCTCCAGCGTGGCTGTTGGCAATTTACATCCCACCCATGAGCGTAGCAAGGCTCCCATTTCTCCATGGCCGGTCCTGCATTTCTGGTTTGGACACTTTTTTCCGCATGGCCCTTTTGCCCGCTGGGAAGCGGGACTTCTTTGGAGCGCTGATTGGCCTTTCCAGGTTGCTTGGTTGGCCAAAAAGGGCGTATGCGTTTTTTCCTGAATATATTCAGGAAAAAACGCATACGCCCTTTTTGGCCAAGGGCATCATTGTCCACGTTTTGCCGCTTTTCATGTGCTTTCAAGGCGATTCGAATCTACCTCCTGAAATCTGTTTCCTGCAATTCTGCCTTGCTTTCAAAGCCTCTTCGTTGCCTTCCCTTAATATATTTGTGGACGAGAGGTATCATTTAAAACTCTGCAGGTTTGTGAATTGCAGTGCCCCTGAGCTCCATTTTTCAACTCGCTTTTTTGGGAGCTGGCCGCAAAAGCGCAGGATTGCTTCAGGCCCTCTTCTGGTTCTGGGGGGCAGGCTGAGCTTGTGCTTAATTCTTCTTCCTGATGGGAAAATAGAGTGACCTGTGCCTGTCCCAACACCTAGAGCTAGTCTCTCATTGGTTCCCCCTCTTCCCGTTCAACCTCAGGACAAATTGCAACCTGTACGGAACAGGAGGTTAAAGGTGCTGATTCTCCAAGGAGGGAGATGGCTAGTAAATCGGCTGGAATGGCGAACCCGAGCAAAGGAGATGAGAAATGAGGTGCGTTTTAGAAACCTTTCCCGATCACACGGTGTACCATCTTCTGGGTTTCTCATGCCTGTTTTCGATGTAGGAAGATGCCCTTGAACCTGGAGATTTGGGACCCATGGGATGGGTACCATGCAGTACTACTTGAAAGGGTCTGCGTTGGCTCACCCAACCTCACCGAACCTCTCAGCCCCAAGAGTGTCCACCCTTATGTCTCAATCAGCTGTGGGTCTAGATATGGTCAATCCAGGTTGCATCACAGCCCCTGAACGAATTTTGTAAGAATTTCTCTCTCTTTCACTGTCTTTGTTTCACGGGTTTTGAAAAGTAATTTATTTTTATAATGGGGTTTAGCTGCTTTTCACGGCTGTGTTTATGCCGCTTTACACCCCCTTGACTCACTTACAGAGAGATATCAATACATAGGTTTGAAGATTCTTACTAGTCAGATATATTCTTGTGCGGTGAATAGGGGGTGTTGAGTCCAGTTCACTGAAAAAGGAATAGGTCTTGTCTCTTACATATTGGGTTTATGGAACGGTATCTGAGCTAATTTGAAACCCTTGTTTTATGCATCACCCCACCTCACCTTTCCCGTTCAGCAGCCATAGTGTGTTTCCTAAACGTGTGACTCTGTTCTGTTTTGTAATTCAGTTCAAGTGTAGCGGTTTTTACATTCCCTCTAGAAGTGATATCTTATGATAAGTGTCTTTTTCTGTGTGACTTATTTCACTTAGAATCATCGTACCTAAATCCACTCATCGTGCTGCTACTAGCCTTATGACGTTGATTTCATGGCTGAGTGATATTCCATTGTACAGGAGGACCACAACTTCTTTATCCATTTTTCTCTTTCCTAGGATATTTCAGGTGTAATGAAGTGGGGGTTCTTGTCAACAGAGCAGCCCTAAACTTTGGGGTGCCTGTGTCTTGCTGATTTTTAGTTTTCCCAATTTATACGGCCATGAGTGGAAGTGCCCTATGCTCTCCAAGCTGTGTTTTTTAGATGTTTCAGGACACACCGTACACTTCTCCAGCGTGGCTGTTGGCAATTTACATCCCACCCATCAGCGTAGCAAGGCTCCCATTTCTCCATGGCCGGTCCTGCATTTCTGGTTTGGACACTTTTTTCCGCATGGCCCTTTTGCCCGCTGGGAAGCGGGACTTCTTTGGAGCGCTGATTGGCCTTTCCAGGTTGCTTGGTTGGCCAAAAAGGGCGTATGCGTTTTTTCCTGAATATATTCAGGAAAAAACGCATACGCCCTTTTTGGCCAAGGGCATCATTGTCCACGTTTTGCCGCTTTTCATGTGCTTTCAAGGCGATTCGAATCTACCTCCTGAAATCTGTTTCCTGCAATTCTGCCTTGCTTTCAAAGCCTCTTCGTTGCCTTCCCTTAATATATTTGTGGACGAGAGGTATCATTTAAAACTCTGCAGGTTTGTGAATTGCAGTGCCCCTGAGCTCCATTTTTCAACTCGCTTTTTTGGGAGCTGGCCGCAAAAGCGCAGGATTGCTTCAGGCCCTCTTCTGGTTCTGGGGGGCAGGCTGAGCTTGTGCTTAATTCTTCTTCCTGATGGGAAAATAGAGTGACCTGTGCCTGTCCCAACACCTAGAGCTAGTCTCTCATTGGTTCCCCCTCTTCCCGTTCAACCTCAGGACAAATTGCAACCTGTACGGAACAGGAGGTTAAAGGTGCTGATTCTCCAAGGAGGGAGATGGCTAGTAAATCGGCTGGAATGGCGAACCCGAGCAAAGGAGATGAGAAATGAGGTGCGTTTTAGAAACCTTTCCCGATCACACGGTGTACCATCTTCTGGGTTTCTCATGCCTGTTTTCGATGTAGGAAGATGCCCTTGAACCTGGAGATTTGGGACCAATGGGATGGGTACCATGCAGTACTACTTGAAAGGGTCTGCGTTGGCTCACCCAACCTCACCGAACCTCTCAGCCCCAAGAGTGTCCACCCTTATGTCTCAATCAGCTGTGGGTCTAGATATGGTCAATCCAGGTTGCATCACAGCCCCTGAACGAATTTTGTAAGAATTTCTCTCTCTTTCACTGTCTTTGTTTCACGGGTTTTGAAAAGTAATTTATTTTTATAATGGGGTTTAGCTGCTTTTCACGGCTGTGTTTATGCCGCTTTACACCCCCTTGACTCACTTACAGAGAGATATCAATACATAGGTTTGAAGATTCTTACTAGTCAGATATATTCTTGTGCGGTGAATAGGGGGTGTTGAGTCCAGTTCACTGAAAAAGGAATAGGTCTTGTCTCTTACATATTGGGTTTATGGAACGGTATCTGAGCTAATTTGAAACCCTTGTTTTATGCATCACCCCACCTCACCTTTCCCGTTCAGCAGCCATAGTGTGTTTCCTAAACGTGTGACTCTGTTCTGTTTTGTAATTCAGTTCAAGTGTAGCGGTTTTTACATTCCCTCTAGAAGTGATATCTTATGATAAGTGTCTTTTTCTGTGTGACTTATTTCACTTAGAATCGTCGTACCTAAATCCACTCATCGTGCTGCTACTAGCCTTATGACGTTGATTTCATGGCTGAGTGATATTCCATTGTACATGAGGACCACAACTTCTTTACCCATTTTTCTCTTTCCTAGGATATTTAAGGTGTAATGAAGTGGGGGTTCTTGTCAACAGAGCAGCCCTAAACTTTGGGGTGCCTGTGTCTTGCTGATTTTTAGTTTTCCCAATTTATACGCCCATGAGTGGAAGTGCCCTATGCTCTCCAAGCTGTGTTTTTTAGATGTTTCAGGACACACCGTACACTTCTCCAGAGTGGCTGTTGGCAATTTACATCCCACCCATCAGCGTAGCAAGGCTCCCATTTCTCCATGGCCGGTCCTGCATTTCTGGTTTGGACACTTTTTTCCGCATGGCCCTTTTGCCCGCTGGGAAGCGAGACTTCTTTGGAGCGCTGATTGGCCTTTCCAGGTTGCTTGGTTGGCCAAAAAGGGCTTATGCGTTTTTTCCTGAATATATTCAGGAAAAAACGCATACGCCCTTTTTGGCCAAGGGCATCATTGTCCACGTTTTGCCGCTTTTCATGTGCTTTCAAGGCGATTCGAATCTACCTCCTGAAATCTGTTTCCTGCAATTCTGCCTTGCTTTCAAAGCCTCTTCGTTGCCTTCCCTTAATATATTTGTGGACGAGAGGTATCATTTAAAACTCTGCAGGTTTGTGAATTGCAGTGCCCCTGAGCTCCATTTTTCAACTCGCTTTTTTGGGAGCTGGCCGCAAAAGCGCAGGATTGCTTCAGGCCCTCTTCTGGTTCTGGGGGGCAGGCTGAGCTTGTGCTTAATTCTTCTTCCTGATGGGAAAATAGAGTGACCTGTGCCTGTCCCAACGCCTAGAGCTAGTCTCTCATTGGTTCCCCCTCTTCCCGTTCAACCTCAGGACAAATTGCAACCTGTACGGAACAGGAGGTTAAAGGTGCTGATTCTCCAAGGAGGGAGATGGCTAGTAAATCGGCTGGAATGGCGAACCCGAGCAAAGGAGATGAGAAATGAGGTGCGTTTTAGAAACCTTTCCCGATCACACGGTGTACCATCTTCTGGGTTTCTCATGCCTGTTTTCGATGTAGGAAGATGCCCTTGAACCTGGAGATTTGGGACCCATGGGATGGGTACCATGCAGTACTACTTGAAAGGGTCTGCGTTGGCTCACCCAACCTCACCGAACCTCTCAGCCCCAAGAGTGTCCACCCTTATGTCTCAATCAGCTGTGGGTCTAGATATGGTCAATCCAGGTTGCATCACAGCCCCTGAACGAATTTTGTAAGAATTTCTCTCTCTTTCACTGTCTTTGTTTCACGGGTTTTGAAAAGTAATTTATTTTTATAATGGGGTTTAGCTGCTTTTCACGGCTGTGTTTATGCCGCTTTACACCCCCTTGACTCACTTACAGAGAGATATCAATACATAGGTTTGAAGATTCTTACTAGTCAGATATATTCTTGTGCGGTGAATAGGGGGTGTTGAGTCCAGTTCACTGAAAAAGGAATAGGTCTTGTCTCTTACATATTGGGTTTATGGAACGGTATCTGAGCTAATTTGAAACCCTTGTTTTATGCATCACCCCACCTCACCTTTCCCGTTCAGCAGCCATAGTGTGTTTCCTAAACGTGTGACTCTGTTCTGTTTTGTAATTCAGTTCAAGTGTAGCGGTTTTTACATTCCCTCTAGAAGTGATATCTTATGATAAGTGTCTTTTTCTGTGTGACTTATTTCACTTAGAATCATCGTACCTAAATCCACTCATCGTGCTGCTACTAGCCTTATGACGTTGATTTCATGGCTGAGTGATATTCCATTGTACAGGAGGACCACAACTTCTTTATCCATTTTTCTCTTTCCTAGGATATTTCAGGTGTAATGAAGTGGGGGTTCTTGTCAACAGAGCAGCCCTAAACTTTGGGGTGCCTGTGTCTTGCTGATTTTTAGTTTTCCCAATTTATACGGCCATGAGTGGAAGTGCCCTATGCTCTCCAAGCTGTGTTTTTTAGATGTTTCAGGACACACCGTACACTTCTCCAGCGTGGCTGTTGGCAATTTACATCCCACCCATCAGCGTAGCAAGGCTCCCATTTCTCCATGGCCGGTCCTGCATTTCTGGTGTGGACACTTTTTTCCGCATGGCCCTTTTGCCCGCTGGGAAGCGGGACTTCTTTGGAGCGCTGATTGGCCTTTCCAGGTTGCTTGGTTGGCCAAAAAGGGCGTATGCGTTTTTTCCTGAATATATTCAGGAAAAAACGCATACGCCCTTTTTGGCCAAGGGCATCATTGTCCACGTTTTGCCGCTTTTCATGTGCTTTCAAGGCGATTCGAATCTACCTCCTGAAATCTGTTTCCTGCAATTCTGCCTTGCTTTCAAAGCCTCTTCGTTGCCTTCCCTTAATATATTTGTGGACGAGAGGTATCATTTAAAACTCTGCAGGTTTGTGAATTGCAGTGCCCCTGAGCTCCATTTTTCAACTCGCTTTTTTGGGAGCTGGCCGCAAAAGCGCAGGATTGCTTCAGGCCCTCTTCTGGTTCTGGGGGGCAGGCTGAGCTTGTGCTTAATTCTTCTTCCTGATGGGAAAATAGAGTGACCTGTGCCTGTCCCAACACCTAGAGCTAGTCTCTCATTGGTTCCCCCTCTTCCCGTTCAACCTCAGGACAAATTGCAACCTGTACGGAACAGGAGGTTAAAGGTGCTGATTCTCCAAGGAGGGAGATGGCTAGTAAATCGGCTGGAATGGCGAACCCGAGCAAAGGAGATGAGAAATGAGGTGCGTTTTAGAAACCTTTCCCGATCACACGGTGTACCATCTTCTGGGTTTCTCATGCCTGTTTTCGATGTAGGAAGATGCCCTTGAACCTGGAGATTTGGGACCCATGGGATGGGTACCATGCAGTACTACTTGAAAGGGTCTGCGTTGGCTCACCCAACCTCACCGAACCTCTCAGCCCCAAGAGTGTCCACCCTTATGTCTCAATCAGCTGTGGGTCTAGATATGGTCAATCCAGGTTGCATCACAGCCCCTGAACGAATTTTGTAAGAATTTCTCTCTCTTTCACTGTCTTTGTTTCACGGGTTTTGAAAAGTAATTTATTTTTATAATGGGGTTTAGCTGCTTTTCACGGCTGTGTTTATGCCGCTTTACACCCCCTTGACTCACTTACAGAGAGATATCAATACATAGGTTTGAAGATTCTTACTAGTCAGATATATTCTTGTGCGGTGAATAGGGGGTGTTGAGTCCAGTTCACTGAAAAAGGAATAGGTCTTGTCTCTTACATATTGGGTTTATGGAACGGTATCTGAGCTAATTTGAAACCCTTGTTTTATGCATCACCCCACCTCACCTTTCCCGTTCAGCAGCCATAGTGTGTTTCCTAAACGTGTGACTCTGTTCTGTTTTGTAATTCAGTTCAAGTGTAGCGGTTTTTACATTCCCTCTAGAAGTGATATCTTATGATAAGTGTCTTTTTCTGTGTGACTTATTTCACTTAGAATCATCGTACCTAAATCCACTCATCGTGCTGCTACTAGCCTTATGACGTTGATTTCATGGCTGAGTGATATTCCATTGTACAGGAGGACCACAACTTCTTTATCCATTTTTCTCTTTCCTAGGATATTTCAGGTGTAATGAAGTGGGGGTTCTTGTCAACAGAGCAGCCCTAAACTTTGGGGTGCCTGTGTCTTGCTGATTTTTAGTTTTCCCAATTTATACGGCCATGAGTGGAAGTGCCCTATGCTCTAAAAGCTGTGTTTTTTAGATGTTTCAGGACACACCGTACACTTCTCCAGCGTGGCTGTTGGCAATTTACATCCCACCCATCAGCGTAGCAAGGCTCCCATTTCTCCATGGCCGGTCCTGCATTTCTGGTTTGGACACTTTTTTCCGCATGGCCCTTTTGCCCATGGGAAGCGGGACTTCTTTGGAGCGCTGATTGGCCTTTCCAGGTTGCTTGGTTGGCCAAAAAGGGCGTATGCGTTTTTTCCTGAATATATTCAGGAAAAAACGCATACGCCCTTTTTGGCCAAGGGCATCATTGTCCACGTTTTGCCGCTTTTCATGTGCTTTCAAGGCGATTCGAATCTACCTCCTGAAATCTGTTTCCTGCAATTCTGCCTTGCTTTCAAAGCCTCTTCGTTGCCTTCCCTTAATATATTTGTGGACGAGAGGTATCATTTAAAACTCTGCAGGTTTGTGAATTGCAGTGCCCCTGAGCTCCATTTTTCAACTCGCTTTTTTGGGAGCTGGCCGCAAAAGCGCAGGATTGCTTCAGGCCCTCTTCTGGTTCTGGGGGGCAGGCTGAGCTTGTGCTTAATTCTTCTTCCTGATGGGAAAATAGAGTGACCTGTGCCTGTCCCAACGCCTAGAGCTAGTCTCTCATTGGTTCCCCCTCTTCCCGTTCAACCTCAGGACAAATTGCAACCTGTACGGAACAGGAGGTTAAAGGTGCTGATTCTCCAAGGAGGGAGATGGCTAGTAAATCGGCTGGAATGGCGAACCCGAGCAAAGGAGATGAGAAATGAGGTGCGTTTTTGAAACCTTTCCCGATCACACGGTGTACCATCTTCTGGGTTTCTCATGCCTGTTTTCGATGTAGGAAGATGCCCTTGAACCTGGAGATTTGGGACCCATGGGATGGGTACCATGCAGTACTACTTGAAAGGGTCTGCGTTGGCTCACCCAACCTCACCGAACCTCTCAGCCCCAAGAGTGTCCACCCTTATGTCTCAATCAGCTGTGGGTCTAGATATGGTCAATCCAGGTTGCATCACAGCCCCTGAACGAATTTTGTAAGAATTTCTCTCTCTTTCACTGTCTTTGTTTCACGGGTTTTGAAAAGTAATTTATTTTTATAATGGGGTTTAGCTGCTTTTCACGGCTGTGTTTATGCCGCTTTACACCCCCTTGACTCACTTACAGAGAGATATCAATACATAGGTTTGAAGATTCTTACTAGTCAGATATATTCTTGTGCGGTGAATAGGGGGTGTTGAGTCCAGTTCACTGAAAAAGGAATAGGTCTTGTCTCTTACATATTGGGTTTATGGAACGGTATCTGAGCTAATTTGAAACCCTTGTTTTATGCATCACCCCACCTCACCTTTCCCGTTCAGCAGCCATAGTGTGTTTCCTAAACGTGTGACTCTGTTCTGTTTTGTAATTCAGTTCAAGTGTAGCGGTTTTTACATTCCCTCTAGAAGTGATATCTTATGATAAGTGTCTTTTTCTGTGTGACTTATTTCACTTAGAATCATCGTACCTAAATCCACTCATCGTGCTGCTACTAGCCTTATGACGTTGATTTCATGGCTGAGTGATATTCCATTGTACAGGAGGACCACAACTTCTTTATCCATTTTTCTCTTTCCTAGGATATTTCAGGTGTAATGAAGTGGGGGTTCTTGTCAACAGAGCAGCCCTAAACTTTGGGGTGCCTGTGTCTTGCTGATTTTTAGTTTTCCCAATTTATACGGCCATGAGTGGAAGTGCCCTATGCTCTCCAAGCTGTGTTTTTTAGATGTTTCAGGACACACCGTACACTTCTCCAGCGTGGCTGTTGGCAATTTACATCCCACCCATCAGCGTAGCAAGGCTCCCATTTCTCCATGGCCGGTCCTGCATTTCTGGTTTGGACACTTTTTTCCGCATGGCCCTTTTGCCCGCTGGGAAGCGGGACTTCTTTGGAGCGCTGATTGGCCTTTCCAGGTTGCTTGGTTGGCCAAAAAGGGCGTATGCGTTTTTTCCTGAATATATTCAGGAAAAAACGCATACGCCCTTTTTGGCCAAGGGCATCATTGTCCACGTTTTGCCGCTTTTCATGTGCTTTCAAGGCGATTCGAATCTACCTCCTGAAATCTGTTTCCTGCAATTCTGCCTTGCTTTCAAAGCCTCTTCGTTGCCTTCCCTTAATATATTTGTGGACGAGAGGTATCATTTAAAACTCTGCAGGTTTGTGAATTGCAGTGCCCCTGAGCTCCATTTTTCAACTCGCTTTTTTGGGAGCTGGCCGCAAAAGCGCAGGATTGCTTCAGGCCCTCTTCTGGTTCTGGGGGGCAGGCTGAGCTTGTGCTTAATTCTTCTTCCTGATGGGAAAATAGAGTGACCTGTGCCTGTCCCAACACCTAGAGCTAGTCTCTCATTGGTTCCCCCTCTTCCCGTTCAACCTCAGGAGAAATTGCAACCTGTACGGAACAGGAGGTTAAAGGTGCTGATTCTCCAAGGAGGGAGATGGCTAGTAAATCGGCTGGAATGGCGAACCCGAGCAAAGGAGATGAGAAATGAGGTGCGTTTTAGAAACCTTTCCCGATCACACGGTGTACCATCTTCTGGGTTTCTCATGCCTGTTTTCGATGTAGGAAGATGCCCTTGAACCTGGAGATTTGGGACCCATGGGATGGGTACCATGCAGTATTACTTGAAAGGGTCTGCGTTGGCTCACCCAACCTCACCGAACCTCTCAGCCCCAAGAGTGTCCACCCTTATGTCTCAATCAGCTGTGGGTCTAGATATGGTCAATCCAGGTTGCATCACAGCCCCTGAACGAATTTTGTAAGAATTTCTCTCTCTTTCACTGTCTTTGTTTCACGGGTTTTGAAAAGTAATTTATTTTTATAATGGGGTTTAGCTGCTTTTCACGGCTGTGTTTATGCCGCTTTATACCCCCTTGACTCACTTACGGAGAGATATCAATACATAGGTTTGAAGATTCTTACTAGTCAGATATATTCTTGTGCGGTGAATAGGGGGTGTTGAGTCCAGTTCACTGAGCAAGGAATAGGTCTTGTCTCTTACATATTGGGTTTATGGAACGGTATCTGAGCTAATTTGAAACCCTTGTTTTATGCATCACCCCACCTCACCTTTCCCGTTCAGCAGCCATAGTGTGTTTCCTAAACGTGTGACTCTGTTCTGTTTTGTAATTCAGTTCAAGTGTAGCGGTTTTTACATTCCCTCTCGAAGTGATATCTTATGATAAGTGTCTTTTTCTGTGTGACTTATTTCACTTAGAATCGTCGTACCTAAATCCACTCATCGTGCTGCTACTAGCCTTATGACGTTGATTTCATGGCTGAGTGATATTCCATTGTACAGGAGGACCACAACTTCTTTATCCATTTTTCTCTTTCCTAGGATATTTCACGTGTAATGAAGTGGGGGTTCTTGTCAACAGAGCAGCCCTAAACTTTGGGGTGCCTGTGTCTTGCTGATTTTTAGTTTTCCCAATTTATACGCCCATGAGTGGAAGTGCCCTATGCTCTCCAAGCTGTGTTTTTTAGATGTTTCAGGACACACCGTACACTTTTCCAGCGTGGCTGTTGGCAATTTACATCCCACCCATCAGCGTAGCAAGGCTCCCATTTCTCCATGGCCGGTCCTGCATTTCTGGTTTGGACACTTTTTTCCGCATGGCCCTTTTGCCCGCTGGGAAGCGGGACTTCTTTGGAGCGCTGATTGGCCTTTCCAGGTTGCTTGGTTGGCCAAAAAGGGCGTATGCGTTTTTTCCTGAATATATTCAGGAAAAAACGCATACGCCCTTTTTGGCCAAGGGCATCATTGTCCACGTTTTGCCGCTTTTCATGTGCTTTCAAGGCGATTCGAATCTACCTCATGAAATCTGTTTCCTGCAATTCTGCCTTGCTTTCAAAGCCTCTTCGTTGCCTAACCTTAATATATTTGTGGACGAGAGGTATCATTTAAAACTCTGCAGGTTTGTGAATTGCAGTGCCCCTGAGCTCCATTTTTCAACTCGCTTTTTTGGGAGCTGGCCGCAAAAGCGCAGGATTGCTTCAGGCCCTCTTCTGGTTCTGGGGGGCAGGCTGAGCTTGTGCTTAATTCTTCTTCCTGATGGGAAAATAGAGTGACCTGTGCCTGTCCCAACACCTAGAGCTAGTCTCTCATTGGTTCCCCCTCTTCCCGTTCAACCTCAGGACAAATTGCAACCTGTACGGAACAGGAGGTTAAAGGTGCTGATTCTCCAAGGAGGGAGATGGCTAGTAAATCGGCTGGAATGGCGAACCCGAGCAAAGGAGATGAGAAATGAGGTGCGTTTTAGAAACCTTTCCCGATCACACGGTGTACCATCTTCTGGGTTTCTCATGCCTGTTTTCGATGTAGGAAGATGCCCTTGAACCTGGAGATTTGGGATCATGGGATGGGTACCATGCAGTACTACTTGAAAGGGTCTGCGTTGGCTCACCCAACCTCACCGAACCTCTCAGCCCCAAGAGTGTCCACCCTTATGTCTCAATCAGCTGTGGGTCTAGATATGGTCAATCCAGGTTGCATCACAGCCCCTGAACGAATTTTGTAAGAATTTCTCTCTCTTTCACTGTCTTTGTTTCACGGGTTTTGAAAAGTAATTTAATTTTATAATGGGGTTTAGCTGCTTTTCACGGCTGTGTTTATGCCGCTTTACACCCCCTTGACTCACTTACAGAGAGATATCAATACATAGGTTTGAAGATTCTTACTAGTCAGATATATTCTTGTGCGGTGAATAGGGGGTGTTGAGTCCAGTTCACTGAAAAAGGAATAGGTCTTGTCTCTTACATATTGGGTTTATGGAACGGTATCTGAGCTAATTTGAAACCCTTGTTTTATGCATCACCCCACCTCACCTTTCCCGTTCAGCAGCCATAGTGTGTTTCCTAAACGTGTGACTCTGTTCTGTTTTGTAATTCAGTTCAAGTGTAGCGGTTTTTACATTCCCTCTCGAAGTGATATCTTATGATAAGTGTCTTTTTCTGTGTGACTTATTTCACTTAGAATCGTCGTACCTAAATCCACTCATCGTGCTGCTACTAGCCTTATGACGTTGATTTCATGGCTGAGTGATATTCCATTGTACAGGAGGACCACAACTTCTTTATCCATTTTTCTCTTTCCTAGGATATTGAAGGTGTAATGAAGTGGGGGTTCTTGTCAACAGAGCAGCCCTAAACTTTGGGGTGCCTGTGTCTTGCTGATTTTTAGTTTTCCCAATTTATACGCCCATGAGTGGAAGTGCCCTATGCTCTCCAAGCTGTGTTTTTTAGATGTTTCAGGACACACCGTACACTTCTCCAGAGTGGCTGTTGGCAATTTACATCCCACCCATCAGCGTAGCAAGGCTCCCATTTCTCCATGGCCGGTCCTGCATTTCTGGTTTGGACACTTTTTTCCGCATGGCCCTTTTGCCCGCTGGGAAGCGAGACTTCTTTGGAGCGCTGATTTGCCTTTCCAGGTTGCTTGGTTGGCCAAAAAGGGCGTATGCGTTTTTTCCTGAATATATTCAGGAAAAAACGCATACGCCCTTTTTGGCCAAGGGCATCATTGTCCACGTTTTGCCGCTTTTCATGTGCTTTCAAGGCGATTCGAATCTACCTCCTGAAATCTGTTTCCTGCAATTCTGCCTTGCTTTCAAAGCCTCTTCGTTGCCTTCCCTTAATATATTTGTGGACGAGAGGTATCATTTAAAACTCTGCAGGTTTGTGAATTGCAGTGCCCCTGAGCTCCATTTTTCAACTCGCTTTTTTGGGAGCTGGCCGCAAAAGCGCAGGATTGCTTCAGGCCCTCTTCTGGTTCTGGGGGCAGGCTGAGCTTGTGCTTAATTCTTCTTCCTGATGGGAAAATAGAGTGACCTGTGCCTGTCCCAACACCTAGAGCTAGTCTCTCATTGGTTCCCCCTCTTCCCGTTCAACCTCAGGAGAAATTGCAACCTGTACGGAACAGGAGGTTAAAGGTGCTGATTCTCCAAGGAGGGAGATGGCTAGTAAATCGGCTGGAATGGCGAACCCGAGCAAAGGAGATGAGAAATGAGGTGCGTTTTAGAAACCTTTCCCGATCACACGGTGTACCATCTTCTGGGTTTCTCATGCCTGTTTTCGATGTAGGAAGATGCCCTTGAACCTGGAGATTTGGGACCCATGGGATGGGTACCATGCAGTATTACTTGAAAGGGTCTGCGTTGGCTCACCCAACCTCACCGAACCTCTCAGCCCCAAGAGTGTCCACCCTTATGTCTCAATCAGCTGTGGGTCTAGATATGGTCAATCCAGGTTGCATCACAGCCCCTGAACGAATTTTGTAAGAATTTCTCTCTCTTTCACTGTCTTTGTTTCACGGGTTTTGAAAAGTAATTTATTTTTATAATGGGGTTTAGCTGCTTTTCACGGCTGTGTTTATGCCGCTTTATACCCCCTTGACTCACTTACGGAGAGATATCAATACATAGGTTTGAAGATTCTTACTAGTCAGATATATTCTTGTGCGGTGAATAGGGGGTGTTGAGTCCAGTTCACTGAGCAAGGAATAGGTCTTGTCTCTTACATATTGGGTTTATGGAACGGTATCTGAGCTAATTTGAAACCCTTGTTTTATGCATCACCCCACCTCACCTTTCCCGTTCAGCAGCCATAGTGTGTTTCCTAAACGTGTGACTCTGTTCTGTTTTGTAATTCAGTTCAAGTGTAGCGGTTTTTACATTCCCTCTCGAAGTGATATCTTATGATAAGTGTCTTTTTCTGTGTGACTTATTTCACTTAGAATCGTCGTACCTAAATCCACTCATCGTGCTGCTACTAGCCTTATGACGTTGATTTCATGGCTGAGTGATATTCCATTGTACATGAGGACCACAACTTCTTTACCCATTTTTCTCTTTCCTAGGATATTTAAGGTGTAATGAAGTGGGGGTTCTTGTCAACAGAGCAGCCCTAAACTTTGGGGTGCCTGTGTCTTGCTGATTTTTAGTTTTCCCCAATTTATACGCCCATGAGTGGAAGTGCCCTATGCTCTCCAAGCTGTGTTTTTTAGATGTTTCAGGACACACCGTACACTACTCCAGAGTGGCTGTTGGCAATTTACATCCCACCCATCAGCGTAGCAAGGCTCCCATTTCTCCATGGCCGGTCCTGCATTTCTGGTTTGGACACTTTTTTCCGCATGGCCCTTTTGCCCGCTGGGAAGCGAGACTTCTTTGGAGCGCTGATTGGCCTTTCCAGGTTGCTTGGTTGGCCAAAAAGGGCGTATGCGTTTTTTTCCTGAATATATTCAGGAAAAAACGCATACGCCCTTTTTGGCCAAGGGCATCATTGTCCACGTTTTGCCGCTTTTCATGTGCTTTCAAGGCGATTCGAATCTACCTCCTGAAATCTGTTTCCTGCAATTCTGCCTTGCTTTCAAAGCCTCTTCGTTGCCTTCCCTTAATATATTTGTGGACGAGAGGTATCATTTAAAACTCTGCAGGTTTGTGAATTGCAGTGCCCCTGAGCTCCATTTTTCAACTCGCTTTTTTGGGAGCTGGCCGCAAAAGCGCAGGATTGCTTCAGGCCCTCTTCTGGTTCTGGGGGGCAGGCTGAGCTTGTGCTTAATTCTTCTTCCTGATGGGAAAATAGAGTGACCTGTGCCTGTCCCAACACCTAGAGCTAGTCTCTCATTGGTTCCCCCTCTTCCCGTTCAACCTCAGGAGAAATTGCAACCTGTACGGAACAGGAGGTTAAAGGTGCTGATTCTCCAAGGAGGGAGATGGCTAGTAAATCGGCTGGAATGGTGAACCCGAGCAAAGGAGATGAGAAATGAGGTGCGTTTTAGAAACCTTTCCCGATCACACGGTGTACCATCTTCTGGGTTTCTCATGCCTGTTTTCGATGTAGGAAGATGCCCTTGAACCTGGAGATTTGGGACCCATGGGATGGGTACCATGCAGTACTACTTGAAAGGGTCTGCGTTGGCTCACCCAACCTCACCGAACCTCTCAGCCCCAAGAGTGTCCACCCTTATGTCTCAATCAGCTGTGGGTCTAGATATGGTCAATCCAGGTTGCATCACAGCCCCTGAACGAATTTTGTAAGAATTTCTCTCTCTTTCACTGTCTTTGTTTCACGGGTTTTGAAAAGTAATTTATTTTTATAATGGGGTTTAGCTGCTTTTCACGGCTGTGTTTATGCCGCTTTACACCCCCTTGACTCACTTACAGAGAGATATCAATACATAGGTTTGAAGATTCTTACTAGTCAGATATATTCTTGTGCGGTGAATAGGGGGTGTTGAGTCCAGTTCACTGAAAAAGGAATAGGTCTTGTCTCTTACATATTGGGTTTATGGAACGGTATCTGAGCTAATTTGAAACCCTTGTTTTATGCATCACCCCACCTCACCTTTCCCGTTCAGCAGCCATAGTGTGTTTCCTAAACGTGTGACTCTGTTCTGTTTTGTAATTCAGTTCAAGTGTAGCGGTTTTTACATTCCCTCTCGAAGTGATATCTTATGATAAGTGTCTTTTTCTGTGTGACTTATTTCACTTAGAATCGTCGTACCTAAATCCACTCATCGTGCTGCTACTAGCCTTATGACGTTGATTTCATGGCTGAGTGATATTCCATTGTACAGGAGGACCACAACTTCTTTATCCATTTTTCTCTTTCCTAGGATATTTCAGGTGTAATGAAGTGGGGGTTCTTGTCAACAGAGCAGCCCTAAACTTTGGGGTGCCTGTGTCTTGCTGATTTTTAGTTTTCCCAATTTATACGGCCATGAGTGGAAGTGCCCTATGCTCTCCAAGCTGTGTTTTTTAGATGTTGCAGGACACACGGTACACTTCTCCAGAGTGGCTGTTGGCAATTTACATCCCACCCATCAGCGTAGCAAGGCTCCCATTTCTCCATGGCCGGTCCTGCATTTCTGGTTTGGACACTTTTTTCCGCATGGCCCTTTTGCCCGCTGGGAAGCGAGACTTCTTTGGAGCGCTGATTGGCCTTTCCAGGTTGCTTGGTTGGCCAAAAAGGGCGTATGCGTTTTTTCCTGAATATATTCAGGAAAAAACGCATACGCCCTTTTTGGCCAAGGGCATCATTGTCCACGTTTTGCCGCTTTTCATGTGCTTTCAAGGCGATTCGAATCTACCTCCTGAAATCTGTTTCCTGCAATTCTGCTTTGCTTTCAAAGCCTCTTCGTTGCCTTCCCTTAATATATTTGTGGACGAGAGGTATCATTTAAAACTCTGCAGGTTTGTGAATTGCAGTGCCCCTGAGCTCCATTTTTCAACTCGCTTTTTTGGGAGCTGGCCGCAAAAGCGCAGGATTGCTTCAGGCCCTCTTCTGGTTCTGGGGGGCAGGCTGAGCTTGTGCTTAATTCTTCTTCCTGATGGGAAAATAGAGTGACCTGTGCCTGTCCCAACACCTAGAGCTAGTCTCTCATTGGTTCCCCCTCTTCCCGTTCAACCTCAGGAGAAATTGCAACCTGTACGGAACAGGAGGTTAAAGGTGCTGATTCTCCAAGGAGGGAGATGGCTAGTAAATCGGCTGGAATGGCGAACCCGAGCAAAGGAGATGAGAAATGAGGTGCGTTTTAGAAACCTTTCCCGATCACACGGTGTACCATCTTCTGGGTTTCTCATGCCTGTTTTCGATGTAGGAAGATGCCCTTGAACCTGGAGATTTGGGACCCATGGGATGGGTACCATGCAGTATTACTTGAAAGGGTCTGCGTTGGCTCACCCAACCTCACCGAACCTCTCAGCCCCAAGAGTGTCCACCCTTATGTCTCAATCAGCTGTGTGTCTAGATATGGTCAATCCAGGTTGCATCGCAGCCCCTGAACGAATTTTGTAAGAATTTCTCTCTCTTTCACTGTCTTTGTTTCACGGGTTTTGAAAAGTAATTTATTTTTATAATGGGGTTTAGCTGCTTTTCACGGCTGTGTTTATGCCGCTTTATACCCCCTTGACTCACTTACGGAGAGATATCAATACATAGGTTTGAAGATTCTTACTAGTCAGATATATTCTTGTGCGGTGAATAGGGGGTGTTGAGTCCAGTTCACTGAGCAAGGAATAGGTCTTGTCTCTTACATATTGGGTTTATGGAACGGTATCTGAGCTAATTTGAAACCCTTGTTTTATGCATCACCCCACCTCACCTTTCCCGTTCAGCAGCCATAGTGTGTTTCCTAAACGTGTGACTCTGTTCTGTTTTGTAATTCAGTTCAAGTGTAGCGGTTTTTACATTCCCTCTCGAAGTGATATCTTATGATAAGTGTCTTTTTCTGTGTGACTTATTTCACTTAGAATCGTCGTACCTAAATCCACTCATCGTGCTGCTACTAGCCTTATGACGTTGATTTCATGGCTGAGTGATATTCCATTGTACATGAGGACCACAACTTCTTTACCCATTTTTCTCTTTCCTAGGATATTTAAGGTGTAATGAAGTGGGGGTTCTTGTCAACAGAGCAGCCCTAAACTTTGGGGTGCCTGTGTCTTGCTGATTTTTAGTTTTCCCAATTTATACGCCCATGAGTGGAAGTGCCCTATGCTCTCCAAGCTGTGTTTTTTAGATGTTTCAGGACACACCGTACACTTCTCCAGAGTGGCTGTTGGCAATTTACATCCCACCCATCAGCGTAGCAAGGCTCCCATTTCTCCATGGCCGGTCCTGCATTTCTGGTTTGGACACTTTTTTCCGCATGGCCCTTTTGCCCGCTGGGAAGCGAGACTTCTTTGGAGCGCTGATTGGCCTTTCCAGGTTGCTTGGTTGGCCAAAAAGGGCGTATGCGTTTTTTCCTGAATATATTCAGGAAAAAACGCATACGCCCTTTTTGGCCAAGGGCATCATTGTCCACGTTTTGCCGCTTTTCATGTGCTTTCAAGGCGATTCGAATCTACCTCCTGAAATCTGTTTCCTGCAATTCTGCCTTGCTTTCAAAGCCTCTTCGTTGCCTTCCCTTAATATATTTGTGGACGAGAGGTATCATTTAAAACTCTGCAGGTTTGTGAATTGCAGTGCCCCTGAGCTCCATTTTTCAACTCGCTTTTTTGGGAGCTGGCCGCAAAAGCGCAGGATTGCTTCAGGCCCTCTTCTGGTTCTGGGGGGCAGGCTGAGCTTGTGCTTAATTCTTCTTCCTGATGGGAAAATAGAGTGACCTGTGCCTGTCCCAACACCTAGAGCTAGTCTCTCATTGGTTCCCCCTCTTCCCGTTCAACCTCAGGAGAAATTGCAACCTGTACGGAACAGGAGGTTAAAGGTGCTGATTCTCCAAGGAGGGAGATGGCTAGTAAATCGGCTGGAATGGTGAACCCGAGCAAAGGAGATGAGAAATGAGGTGCGTTTTAGAAACCTTTCCCGATCACACGGTGTACCATCTTCTGGGTTTCTCATGCCTGTTTTCGATGTAGGAAGATGCCCTTGAACCTGGAGATTTGGGACCCATGGGATGGGTACCATGCAGTACTACTTGAAAGGGTCTGCGTTGGCTCACCCAACCTCACCGAACCTCTCAGCCCCAAGAGTGTCCACCCTTATGTCTCAATCAGCTGTGGGTCTAGATATGGTCAATCCAGGTTGCATCACAGCCCCTGAACGAATTTTGTAAGAATTTCTCTCTCTTTCACTGTCTTTGTTTCACGGGTTTTGAAAAGTAATTTATTTTTATAATGGGGTTTAGCTGCTTTTCACGGCTGTGTTTATGCCGCTTTACACCCCCTTGACTCACTTACAGAGAGATATCAATACATAGGTTTGAAGATTCTTACTAGTCAGATATATTCTTGTGCGGTGAATAGGGGGTGTTGAGTCCAGTTCACTGAAAAAGGAATAGGTCTTGTCTCTTACATATTGGGTTTATGGAACGGTATCTGAGCTAATTTGAAACCCTTGTTTTATGCATCACCCCACCTCACCTTTCCCGTTCAGCAGCCATAGTGTGTTTCCTAAACGTGTGACTCTGTTCTGTTTTGTAATTCAGTTCAAGTGTAGCGGTTTTTACATTCCCTCTAGAAGTGATATCTTATGATAAGTGTCTTTTTCTGTGTGACTTATTTCACTTAGAATCGTCGTACCTAAATCCACTCATCGTGCTGCTACTAGCCTTATGACGTTGATTTCATGGCTGAGTGATATTCCATTGTACAGGAGGACCACAACTTCTTTATCCATTTTTCTCTTTCCTAGGATATTGAAGGTGTAATGAAGTGGGGGTTCTTGTCAACAGAGCAGCCCTAAACTTTGGGGTGCCTGTGTCTTGCTGAATTTTAGTTTTCCCAATTTATACGCCCATGAGTGGAAGTGCCCTATGCTCTCCAAGCTGTGTTTTTTAGATGTTGCAGGACACACGGTACACTTCTCCAGAGTGGCTGTTGGCAATTTACATCCCACCCATCAGCGTAGCAAGGCTCCCATTTCTCCATGGCCGGTCCTGCATTTCTGGTTTGGACACTTTTTTCCGCATGGCCCTTTTGCCCGCTGGGAAGCGAGACTTCTTTGGAGCGCTGATTGGCCTTTCCAGGTTGCTTGGTTGGCCAAAAAGGGCGTATGCGTTTTTTCCTGAATATATTCAGGAAAAAACGCATACGCCCTTTTTGGCCAAGGGCATCATTGTCCACGTTTTGCCGCTTTTCATGTGCTTTCAAGGCGATTCGAATCTACCTCCTGAAATCTGTTTCCTGCAATTCTGCTTTGCTTTCAAAGCCTCTTCGTTGCCTTCCCTTAATATATTTGTGGACGAGAGGTATCATTTAAAACTCTGCAGGTTTGTGAATTGCAGTGCCCCTGAGCTCCATTTTTCAACTCGCTTTTTTGGGAGCTGGCCGCAAAAGCGCAGGATTGCTTCAGGCCCTCTTCTGGTTCTGGGGGGCAGGCTGAGCTTGTGCTTAATTCTTCTTCCTGATGGGAAAATAGAGTGACCTGTGCCTGTCCCAACACCTAGAGCTAGTCTCTCATTGGTTCCCCCTCTTCCCGTTCAACCTCAGGAGAAATTGCAACCTGTACGGAACAGGAGGTTAAAGGTGCTGATTCTCCAAGGAGGGAGATGGCTAGTAAATCGGCTGGAATGGCGAACCCGAGCAAAGGAGATGAGAAATGAGGTGCGTTTTAGAAACCTTTCCCGATCACACGGTGTACCATCTTCTGGGTTTCTCATGCCTGTTTTCGACGTAGGAAGATGCCCTTGAACCTGGAGATTTGGGACCCATGGGATGGGTACCATGCAGTATTACTTGAAAGGGTCTGCGTTGGCTCACCCAACCTCACCGAACCTCTCAGCCCCAAGAGTGTCCACCCTTATGTCTCAATCAGCTGTGGGTCTAGATATGGTCAATCCAGGTTGCATCACAGCCCCTGAACGAATTTTGTAAGAATTTCTCTCTCTTTCACTGTCTTTGTTTCACGGGTTTTGAAAAGTAATTTATTTTTATAATGGGGTTTAGCTGCTTTTCACGGCTGTGTTTATGCCGCTTTATACCCCCTTGACTCACTTACGGAGAGATATCAATACATAGGTTTGAAGATTCTTACTAGTCAGATATATTCTTGTGCGGTGAATAGGGGGTGTTGAGTCCAGTTCACTGAGCAAGGAATAGGTCTTGTCTCTTACATATTGGGTTTATGGAACGGTATCTGAGCTAATTTGAAACCCTTGTTTTATGCATCACCCCACCTCACCTTTCCCGTTCAGCAGCCATAGTGTGTTTCCTAAACGTGTGACTCTGTTCTGTTTTGTAATTCAGTTCAAGTGTAGCAGTTTTTACATTCCCTCTCGAAGTGATATCTTATGATAAGTGTCTTTTTCTGTGTGACTTATTTCACTTAGAATCGTCGTACCTAAATCCACTCATCGTGCTGCTACTAGCCTTATGACGTTGATTTCATGGCTGAGTGATATTCCATTGTACAGGAGGACCACAACTTCTTTATCCATTTTTCTCTTTCCTAGGATATTTCACGTGTAATGAAGTGGGGGTTCTTGTCAACAGAGCAGCCCTAAACTTTGGGGTGCCTGTGTCTTGCTGATTTTTAGTTTTCCCAATTTATACGCCCATGAGTGGAAGTGCCCTATGCTCTCCAAGCTGTGTTTTTTAGATGTTTCAGGACACACCGTACACTTTTCCAGCGTGGCTGTTGGCAATTTACATCCCACCCATCAGCGTAGCAAGGCTCCCATTTCTCCATGGCCGGTCCTGCATTTCTGGTTTGGACACTTTTTTCCGCATGGCCCTTTTGCCCGCTGGGAAGCGGGACTTCTTTGGAGCGCTGATTGGCCTTTCCAGGTTGCTTGGTTGGCCAAAAAGGGCGTATGCGTTTTTTCCTGAATATATTCAGGAAAAAACGCATACGCCCTTTTTGGCCAAGGGCATCATTGTCCACGTTTTGCCGCTTTTCATGTGCTTTCAAGGCGATTCGAATCTACCTCATGAAATCTGTTTCCTGCAATTCTGCCTTGCTTTCAAAGCCTCTTCGTTGCCTAACCTTAATATATTTGTGGACGAGAGGTATCATTTAAAACTCTGCAGGTTTGTGAATTGCAGTGCCCCTGAGCTCCATTTTTCAACTCGCTTTTTTGGGAGCTGGCCGCAAAAGCGCAGGATTGCTTCAGGCCCTCTTCTGGTTCTGGGGGGCAGGCTGAGCTTGTGCTTAATTCTTCTTCCTGATGGGAAAATAGAGTGACCTGTGCCTGTCCCAACACCTAGAGCTAGTCTCTCATTGGTTCCCCCTCTTCCCGTTCAACCTCAGGACAAATTGCAACCTGTACGGAACAGGAGGTTAAAGGTGCTGATTCTCCAAGGAGGGAGATGGCTAGTAAATCGGCTGGAATGGCGAACCCGAGCAAAGGAGATGAGAAATGAGGTGCGTTTTAGAAACCTTTCCCGATCACACGGTGTACCATCTTCTGGGTTTCTCATGCCTGTTTTCGATGTAGGAAGATGCCCTTGAACCTGGAGATTTGGGACCCATGGGATGGGTACCATGCAGTACTACTTGAAAGGGTCTGCGTTGGCTCACCCAACCTCACCGAACCTCTCAGCCCCAAGAGTGTCCACCCTTATGTCTCAATCAGCTGTGGGTCTAGATATGGTCAATCCAGGTTGCATCACAGCCCCTGAACGAATTTTGTAAGAATTTCTCTCTCTTTCACTGTCTTTGTTTCACGGGTTTTGAAAAGTAATTTATTTTTATAATGGGGTTTAGCTGCTTTTCACGGCTGTGTTTATGCCGCTTTACACCCCCTTGACTCACTTACAGAGAGATATCAATACATAGGTTTGAAGATTCTTACTAGTCAGATATATTCTTGTGCGGTGAATAGGGGGTGTTGAGTCCAGTTCACTGAAAAAGGAATAGGTCTTGTCTCTTACATATTGGGTTTATGGAACGGTATCTGAGCTAATTTGAAACCCTTGTTTTATGCATCACCCCACCTCACCTTTCCCGTTCAGCAGCCATAGTGTGTTTCCTAAACGTGTGACTCTGTTCTGTTTTGTAATTCAGTTCAAGTGTAGCGGTTTTTACATTCCCTCTAGAAGTGATATCTTATGATAAGTGTCTTTTTCTGTGTGACTTATTTCACTTAGAATCGTCGTACCTAAATCCACTCATCGTGCTGCTACTAGCCTTATGACGTTGATTTCATGGCTGAGTGATATTCCATTGTACAGGAGGACCACAACTTCTTTATCCATTTTTCTCTTTCCTAGGATATTTCAGGTGTAATGAAGTGGGGGTTCTTGTCAACAGAGCAGCCCTAAACTTTGGGGTGCCTGTGTCTTGCTGATTTTTAGTTTTCCCAATTTATACGCCCATGAGTGGAAGTGCCCTATGCTCTCCAAGCTGCGTTTTTTAGATGTTTCAGGACACACCGTACACTTCTCCAGAGTGGCTGTTGGCAATTTACATCCCACCCATCAGCGTAGCAAGGCTCCCATTTCTCCATGGCCGGTCCTGCATTTCTGGTTTGGACACTTTTTTCCGCATGGCCCTTTTGCCCGCTGGGAAGCGAGACTTCTTTGGAGCGCTGATTGGCCTTTCCAGGTTGCTTGGTTGGCCAAAAAGGGCGTATGCGTTTTTTCCTGAATATATTCAGGAAAAAACGCATACGCCCTTTTTGGCCAAGGGCATCATTGTCCACGTTTTGCCGCTTTTCATGTGCTTTCAAGGCGATTCGAATCTACCTCCTGAAATCTGTTTCCTGCATTTCTGCCTTGCTTTCAAAGCCTCTTCGATGCCTTCCCTTAATATACTTGTGGACGAGAGGTATCATTTAAAACTCTGCAGGTTTGTGAATTGCAGTGCCCCTGAGCTCCATTTTTCAACTCGCTTTTTTGGGAGCTGGCTGCAAAAGCGCAGGATTGCTTCAGGCCCTCTTCTGGTTCTAGGGGGCAGGCTGAGCTTGTGCTTAATTCTTCTTCCTGATGGGAAAATAGAGTGACCTGTGCCTGTCCGAACACCTAGAGCTAGTCACTCATTGGTTCCCCCTCTTCCCGTTCATCCTCAGGACAAATTGCAACCTGTACGGAACAGGAGGTTAAAGGTGCTGATTCTCCAAGGAGGGAGATGGCTAGTAAATCGGCTGGAATGGCGAACCCGAGCAAAGGAGATGAGAAATGAGGTGCGTTTTAGAAACCATTCCCGATCACACGGTGTACCATCATCTGGGTTTCTCATGCCTGTTTTCGATGTAGGAAGATGCCCTTGAACCTGGAGATTTGGGACCCATGGGATGGGTACCATGCAGTATTACTTGAAAGGGTCTGCGTTGGCTCACCCAACCTCACCGAACCTCTCAGCCCCAAGAGTGTCCACCCTTATGTCTCAATCAGCTGTGGGTCTAGATATGGTCAATCCAGGTTGCATCACAGCCCCTGAACGAATTTTGTAAGAATTTCTCTCTCTTTCACTGTCTTTGTTTCACGGGTTTTGAAAAGTAATTTATTTTTATAATGGGGTTTAGCTGCTTTTCACGGCTGTGTTTATGCCGCTTTACACCCCCTTGACTCACTTACAGAGAGATATCAATACATAGGTTTGAAGATTCTTACTAGTCAGATATATTCTTGTGCGGTGAATAGGGGGTGTTGAGTCCAGTTCACTGAAAAAGGAATAGGTCTTGTCTCTTACATATTGGGTTTATGGAACGGTATCTGAGCTAATTTGAAACCCTTGTTTTATGCATCACCCCACCTCACCTTTCCCGTTCAGCAGCCATAGTGTGTTTCCTAAACGTGTGACTCTGTTCTGTTTTGTAATTCAGTTCAAGTGTAGCGGTTTTTACATTCCCTCTAGAAGTGATATCTTATGATAAGTGTCTTTTTCTGTGTGACTTATTTCACTTAGAATCGTCGTACCTAAATCCACTCATCGTGCTGCTACTAGCCTTATGACGTTGATTTCATGGCTGAGTGATATTCCATTGTACATGAGGACCACAACTTCTTTACCCATTTTTCTCTTTCCTAGGATATTTCAGGTGTAATGAAGTGGGGGTTCTTGTCAACAGAGCAGCCCTAAACTTTGGGGTGCCTGTGTCTTGCTGATTTTTAGTTTTCCCAATTTATACGGCCATGAGTGGAAGTGCCCTATGCTCTCCAAGCTGTGTTTTTTAGATGTTTCAGGACACACCGTACACTTCTCCAGCGTGGCTGTTGGCAATTTACATCCCACCCATCAGCGTAGCAAGGCTCCCATTTCTCCATGGCCGGTCCTGCATTTCTGGTTTGGACACTTTTTTCCGCATGGCCCTTTTGCCCGCTGGGAAGCGAGACTTCTTTGGAGCGCTGATTGGCCTTTCCAGGTTGCTTGGTTGGCCAAAAAGGGCGTATGCGTTTTTTTCTGAATATATTCAGGAAAAAACGCATACGCCCTTTTTGGCCAAGGGCATCATTGTCCACGTTTTGCCGCTTTTCATGTGCTTTCAAGGCGATTCGAATCTACCTCCTGAAATCTGTTTCCTGCAATTCTGCCTTGCTTTCAAAGCCTCTTCATTGCCTTCCCTTAATATATTTGTGGACGAGAGGTATCATTTAAAACTCTGCAGGTTTGTGAATTGCAGTGCCCCTGAGCTCCATTTTTCAACTCGCTTTTTTGGGAGCTGGCCACAAAAGCGCAGGATTGCTTCAGGCCCTCTTCTGGTTCTGGGGGGCAGGCTGAGCTTGTGCTTAATTCTTCTTCCTGATGGGAAAATAGAGTGACCTGTGCCTGTCCCAACACCTAGAGCTAGTCTCTCATTGGTTCCCCCACTTCCCGTTCATCCTCAGGACAAATTGCAACCTGTACGGAACAGGAGGTTAAAGGTGCTTATTCTCCAAGGAGGGAGATGGCTAGTAAATCGGCTGGAATGGCGAACCCGAGCAAAGGAGATGAGAAATGAGGTGCGTTTTAGAAACCATTCCCGATCACACGGTGTACCATCTTCTGGGTTTCTCATGCCTGTTTTCGATGTAGGAAGATGCCCTTGAACCTGGAGATTTGGGACCCATGGGATGGGTACCATGCAGTATTACTTGAAAGGGTCTGCGTTGGCTCACCCAACCTCACCGAACCTCTCAGCCCCAAGAGTGTCCACCCTTATGTCTCAATCAGCTGTGGGTCTAGATATGGTCAATCCAGGTTGCATCACAGCCCCTGAACGAATTTTGTAAGAATTTCTCTCTCTTTCACTGTCTTTGTTTCACGGGTTTTGAAAAGTAATTTATTTTTATAATGGGGTTTAGCTGCTTTTCACGGCTGTGTTTATGCCGCTTTACACCCCCTTGACTCACTTACAGAGAGATATCAATACATAGGTTTGAAGATTCTTACTAGTCAGATATATTCTTGTGCGGTGAATAGGGGGTGTTGAGTCCAGTTCACTGAAAAAGGAATAGGTCTTGTCTCTTACATATTGGGTTTATGGAACGGTATCTGAGCTAATTTGAAACCCTTGTTTTATGCATCACCCCACCTCACCTTTCCCGTTCAGCAGCCATAGTGTGTTTCCTAAACGTGTGACTCTGTTCTGTTTTGTAATTCAGTTCAAGTGTAGCGGTTTTTACATTCCCTCTAGAAGTGATATCTTATGATAAGTGTCTTTTTCTGTGTGACTTATTTCACTTAGAATCGTCGTACCTAAATCCACTCATCGTGCTGCTACTAGCCTTATGACGTTGATTTCATGGCTGAGTGATATTCCATTGTACAGGAGGACCACAACTTCTTTATCCATTTTTCTCTTTCCTAGGATATTTCAGGTGTAATGAAGTGGGGGTTCTTGTCAACAGAGCAGCCCTAAACTTTGGGGTGCCTGTGTCTTGCTGATTTTTAGTTTTCCCAATTTATACGGCCATGAGTGGAAGTGCCCTATGCTCTCCAAGCTGTGTTTTTTAGATGTTTCAGGACACACCGTACACTTCTCCAGCGTGGCTGTTGGCAATTTACATCCCACCCATCAGCGTAGCAAGGCTCCCATTTCTCCATGGCCGGTCCTGCATTTCTGGTTTGGACACTTTTTTCCGCATGGCCCTTTTGCCCGCTGGGAAGCGAGACTTCTTTGGAGCGCTGATTGGCCTTTCCAGGTTGCTTGGTTGGCCAAAAAGGGCGTATGCGTTTTTTCCTGAATATATTCAGGAAAAAACGCATACGCCCTTTTTGGCCAAGGGCATCATTGTCCACGTTTTGCCGCTTTTCATGTGCTTTCAAGGCGATTCGAATCTACCTCCTGAAATCTGTTTCCTGCAATTCTGCCTTGCTTTCAAAGCCTCTTCGTTGCCTTCCCTTAATATATTTGTGGACGAGAGGTATCATTTAAAACTCTGCAGGTTTGTGAATTGCAGTGCCCCTGAGCTCCATTTTTCAACTCGCTTTTTTGGGAGCTGGCCGCAAAAGTGCAGGATTGCTTCAGGCCCTCTTCTGGTTCTGGGGGGCAGGCTGAGCTTGTGCTTAATTCTTCTTCCTGATGGGAAAATAGAGTGACCTGTGCCTGTCCCAACACCTAGAGCTAGTCTCTCATTGGTTCCCCCTCTTCCCGTTCATCCTCAGGACAAATTGCAACCTGTAAAGAACAGGAGGTTAAAGGTGCTGATTCTCCAAGGAGGGAGATGGCTAGTAAATCGGCTGGAATGGCGAACCCGAGCAAAGGAGATGAGAAATGAGGTGCGTTTTAGAAACCATTCCCGATCACACGGTGTACCATCTTCTGGGTTTCTCATGCCTGTTTTCGATGTAGGAAGATGCCCTTGAACCTGGAGATTTGGGACCCATGGGATGGCTACCATTCAGTATTACTTGAAAGGGTCTGCGTTGGCTCACCCAACCTCACCGAACCTCTCAGCCCCAAGAGTGTCCACCCTTATGTCTCAATCAGCTGTGGGTCTAGATTTGGTCAATCCAGGTTGCATCACAGCCCCTGAACGAATTTTGTAAAAATTTCTCTCTCTTTCACTGTCTTTGTTTCACGGGTTTTGAAAAGTAATTTATTTTTATAATGGGGTTTAGCTGCTTTTCACGGCTGTGTTTATGCCGCTTTACACCCCCTTGACTCACTTACAGAGAGATATCAATACATAGGTTTGAAGATTCTTACTAGTCAGATATATTCTTGTGCGGTGAATAGGGGGTGTTGAGTCCAGTTCACTGAAAAAGGAATAGGTCTTGTCTGTTACATATTGGGTTTATGGAACGGTATCTGAGCTAATTTGAAACCCTTGTTTTATGCATCACCCCACCTCACCTTTCCCGTTCAGCAGCCATAGTGTGTTTCCTAAACGTGTGACTCTGTTCTGTTTTGTAATTCAGTTCAAGTGTAGCGGTTTTTACATTCCCTCTAGAAGTGATATCTTATGATAAGTGTCTTTTTCTGTGTGACTTATTTCACTTAGAATCGTCGTACCTAAATCCACTCATCGTGCTGCTACTAGCCTTATGACGTTGATTTCATGGCTGAGTGATATTCCATTGTACAGGAGGACCACAACTTCTTTATCCATTTTTCTCTTTCCTAGGATATTTCAGGTGTAATGAAGTGGGGGTTCTTGTCAACAGAGCAGCCCTAAACTTTGGGGTGCCTGTGTCTTGCTGATTTTTAGTTTTCCCAATTTATACGGCCATGAGTGGAAGTGCCCTATGCTCTCCAAGCTGTGTTTTTTAGATGTTTCAGGACACACCGTACACTTCTCCAGCGTGGCTGTTGGCAATTTACATCCCACCCATCAGCGTAGCAAGGCTCCCATTTCTCCATGGCCGGTCCTGCATTTCTGGTTTGGACACTTTTTTCCGCATGGCCCTTTTGCCCGCTGGGAAGCGAGACTTCTTTGGAGCGCTGATTGGCCTTTCCAGGTTGCTTGGTTGGCCAAAAAGGGCGTATGCGTTTTTTCCTGAATATATTCAGGAAAAAACGCATACGCCCTTTTTGGCCAAGGGCATCATTGTCCACGTTTTGCCGCTTTTCATGTGCTTTCAAGGCGATTCGAATCTACCTCCTGAAATCTGTTTCCTGCAATTCTGCCTTGCTTTCAAAGCCTCTTCGTTGCCTTCCCTTAATATATTTGTGGACGAGAGGTATCATTTAAAACTCTGCAGGTTTGTGAATTGCAGTGCCCCTGAGCTCCATTTTTCAACTCGCTTTTTTGGGAGCTGGCCGCAAAAGTGCAGGATTGCTTCAGGCCCTCTTCTGGTTCTGGGGGGCAGGCTGAGCTTGTGCTTAATTCTTCTTCCTGATGGGAAAATAGAGTGACCTGTGCCTGTCCCAACACCTAGAGCTAGTCTCTCATTGGTTCCCCCTCTTCCCGTTCATCCTCAGGACAAATTGCAACCTGTACGGAACAGGAGGTTAAAGGTGCTGATTCTCCAAGGAGGGAGATGGCTAGTAAATCGGCTGGAATGGCGAACCCGAGTAAAGGAGATGAGAAATGAGGTGCGTTTTAGAAACCATTCCCGATCACACGGTGTACCATCTTCTGGGTTTCTCATGCCTGTTTTCGATGTAGGAAGATGCCCTTGAACCTGGAGATTTGGGACCCATGGGATGGCTACCATTCAGTATTACTTGAAAGGGTCTGCGTTGGCTCACCCAACCTCACCGAACCTCTCAGCCCCAAGAGTGTCCACCCTTATGTCTCAATCAGCTGTGGGTCTAGATTTGGTCAATCCAGGTTGCATCACAGCCCCTGAACGAATTTTGTAAGAATTTCTCTCTCTTTCACTGTCTTTGTTTCACGGGTTTTGAAAAGTAATTTATTTTTATAATGGGGTTTAGCTGCTTTTCACGGCTGTGTTTATGCCGCTTTACACCCCCTTGACTCACTTACAGAGAGATATCAATACATAGGTTTGAAGATTCTTACTAGTCAGATATATTCTTGTGCGGTGAATAGGGGGTGTTGAGTCCAGTTCACTGAGCAAGGAATAGGTCTTGTCTCTTACATATTGGGTTTATGGAACGGTATCTGAGCTAATTTGAAACCCTTGTTTTATGCATCACCCCACCTCACCTTTCCCGTTCAGCAGCCATAGAGTGTTTCCTAAACGTGTGACTCTGTTCTGTTTTGTAATTCAGTTCAAGTGTAGCGGTTTTTACATTCCCTCTAGAAGTGATATCTTATGATAAGTGTCTTTTTCTGTGTGACTTATTTCACTTAGAATCGTCGTACCTAAATCCACTCATCGTGCTGCTACTAGCCTTATGACGTTGATTTCATGGCTGAGTGATATTCCATTGTACAGGAGGACCACAACTTCTTTATCCATTTTTCTCTTTCCTAGGATATTTCAGGTGTAATGAAGTGGGGGTTCTTGTCAACAGAGCAGCCCTAAACTTTGGGGTGCCTGTGTCTTGCTGATTTTTAGTTTTCCCAATTTATACGGCCATGAGTGGAAGTGCCCTATGCTCTCCAAGCTGTGTTTTTTAGATGTTTCAGGACACACCGTACACTTCTCCAGCGTGGCTGTTGGCAATTTACATCCCACCCATCAGCGTAGCAAGGCTCCCATTTCTCCATAGCCGGTCCTGCATTTCTGGTTTGGACACTTTTTTCCGCATGGCCCTTTTGCCCGCTGGGAAGCGAGACTTCTTTGGAGCGCTGATTGGCCTTTCCAGGTTGCTTGGTTGGCCAAAAAGGGCGTATGCGTTTTTTCCTGAATATATTCAGGAAAAAACGCATACGCCCTTTTTGGCCAAGGGCATCATTGTCCACGTTTTGCCGCTTTTCATGTGCTTTCAAGGCGATTCGAATCTACCTCCTGAAATCTGTTTCCTGCAATTCTGCCTTGCTTTCAAAGCCTCTTCGTTGCCTTCCCTTAATATATTTGTGGACGAGAGGTATCATTTAAAACTCTGCAGGTTTGTGAATTGCAGTGCCCCTGAGCTCCATTTTTCAACTCGCTTTTTTGGGAGCTGGCCGCAAAAGCGCAGGATTGCTTCAGGCCCTCTTCTGGTTCTGGGGGGCAGGCTGAGCTTGTGCTTAATTCTTCTTCCTGATGGGAAAATAGAGTGACCTGTGCCTGTCCCAACACCTAGAGCTAGTCTCTCATTGGTTCCCCCTCTTCCCGTTCATCCTCAGGACAAATTGCAACCTGTACGGAACAGGAGGTTAAAGGTGCTGATTCTCCAAGGAGAGAGATGGCTAGTAAATCGGCTGGAATGGCGAACCCGAGCAAAGGAGATGAGAAATGAGGTGCGTTTTAGAAACCATTCCCGATCACATGGTGTACCATCTTCTGGGTTTCTCATGCCTGTTTTCGATGTAGGAAGATGCCCTTGAACCTGGAGATTTGGGACGCATGGGATGGGTACCATGCAGTATTACTTGAAAGGGTCTGCGTTGGCTCACCCAACCTCACCGAACCTCAACCCCAAGAGTGTCCACCCTTATGTCTCAATCAGCTGTGGGTCTAGATATGGTCAATCCAGGTTGCATCACAGCCCCTGAACGAATTTTGTAAGAATTTCTCTCTCTTTCACTGTCTTTGTTTCACGGGTTTTGAAAAGTAATTTATTTTTATAATGGGGTTTAGCTGCTTTTCACGGCTGTGTTTATGCCGCTTTACACCCCCTTGACTCACTTACAGAGAGATATCAATACATAGGTTTGAAGATTCTTACTAGTCAGATATATTCTTGTGCGGTGAATAGGGGGTGTTGAGTCCAGTTCACTGAAAAAGGAATAGGTCTTGTCTCTTACATATTGGGTTTATGGAACGGTATCTGAGCTAATTTGAAACCCTTGTTTTATGCATCACCCCACCTCACCTTTCCCGTTCAGCAGCCATAGTGTGTTTCCTAAACGTGTGACTCTGTTCTGTTTTGTAATTCAGTTCAAGTGTAGCGGTTTTTACATTCCCTCTAGAAGTGATATCTTATGATAAGTGTCTTTTTCTGTGTGACTTATTTCACTTAGAATCGTCGTACCTAAATCCACTCATCGTGCTGCTACTAGCCTTATGACGTTGATTTCATGGCTGAGTGATATTCCATTGTACAGGAGGACCACAACTTCTTTATCCATTTTTCTCTTTCCTAGGATATTTCAGGTGTAATGAAGTGGGGGTTCTTGTCAACAGAGCAGCCCTAAACTTTGGGGTGCCTGTGTCTTGCTGATTTTTAGTTTTCCCAATTTATACGGCCATGAGTGGAAGTGCCCTATGCTCTCCAAGCTGTGTTTTTTAGATGTTTCAGGACACACCGTACACTTCTCCAGCGTGGCTGTTGGCAATTTACATCCCACCCATCAGCGTAGCAAGGCTCCCATTTCTCCATGGCCGGTCCTGCATTTCTGGTTTGGACACTTTTTTCCGCATGGCCCTTTTGCCCGCTGGGAAGCGAGACTTCTTTGGAGCGCTGATTGGCCTTTCCAGGTTGCTTGGTTGGCCAAAAAGGGCGTATGCGTGTTTTCCTGAATATATTCAGGAAAACACGCATACGCCCTTTTTGGCCAAGGGCATCATTGTCCACGTTTTGCCGCTTTTCATGTGCTTTCAAGGCGATTCGAATCTACCTCCTGAAATCTGTTTCCTGCAATTCTGCCTTGCTTTCAAAGCCTCTTCGTTGCCTTCCCTTAATATATTTGTGGACGAGAGGTATCATTTAAAACTCTGCAGGTTTGTGAATTGCAGTGCCCCTGAGCTCCATTTTTCAACTCGCTTTTTTGGGAGCTGGCCGCAAAAGCGCAGGATTGCTTCAGGCACTCTTCTGGTTCTGGGGGGCAGGCTGAGCTTGTGCTTAATTCTTCTTCCTGATGGGAAAATAGAGTGACCTGTGCCTGTCCCAACACCTAGAGCTAGTCTCTCATTGGTTCCCCCTCTTCCCGTTCATCCTCAGGACAAATTGCAACCTGTACGGAACAGGAGGTTAAAGGTGCTGATTCTCCAAGGAGGGAGATGGCTAGTAAATCGGCTGGAATGGCGAACCCGAGCAAAGGAGATGAGAAATGAGGTGCGTTTTAGAAACCATTCCCGATCACATGGTGTACCATATTCTGGGTTTCTCATGCCTGTTTTCGATGTAGGAAGATGCCCTTGAACCTGGAGATTTGGGACCCATGGGATGGCTACCATGCAGTATTACTTGAAAGGGTCTGCGTTGGCTCACCCAACCTCACCGAACCTCAACCCCAAGAGTGTCCACCCTTATGTCTCAATCAGCTGTGGGTCTAGATATGGTCAATCCAGGTTGCATCACAGCCCCTGAACGAATTTTGTAAGAATTTCTCTCTCTTTCACTGTCTTTGTTTCACGGGTTTTGAAAAGTAATTTATTTTTATAATGGGGTTTAGCTGCTTTTCACGGCTGTGTTTATGCCGCTTTACACCCCCTTGACTCACTTACAGAGAGATATCAATACATAGGTTTGAAGATTCTTACTAGTCAGATATATTCTTGTGCGGTGAATAGGGGGTGTTGAGTCCAGTTCACTGAAAAAGGAATAGGTCTTGTCTCTTACATATTGGGTTTATGGAACGGTATCGGAGCTAATTTGAAACCCTTGTTTTATGCATCACCCCACCTCACCTTTCCCGTTCAGCAGCCATAGTGTGTTTCCTAAACGTGTGACTCTGTTCTGTTTTGTAATTCAGTTCAAGTGTAGCGGTTTTTACATTCCCTCTAGAAGTGATATCTTATGATAAGTGTCTTTTTCTGTGTGACTTATTTCACTTAGAATCGTCGTACCTAAATCCACTCATCGTGCTGCTACTAGCCTTATGACGTGGATTTCATGGCTGAGTGATATTCCATTGTACAGGAGGACCACAACTTCTTTATCCATTTTTCTCTTTCCTAGGATATTTCAGGTGTAATGAAGTGGGGGTTCTTGTCACCAGAGCAGCCCTAAACATTGGGGTGCCTCTGTCTTGCTGATTTTTAGTTTTCCCAATTTATACGGCCATGAGTGGAAGTGCCCTATGCTCTCCAAGCTGTGTTTTTTAGATGTTTCAGGACACACCGTACACTTCTCCAGCGTGGCTGTTGGCAATTTACATCCCACCCATCAGCGTAGCAAGGCTCCCATTTTTCCATGGCCGGTCCTGCATTTCTGGTTTGGACACTTTTTTCCGCATGGCCCTTTTGCCCGCTGGGAAGCGAGACTTCTTTGGAGCGCTGATTGGCCTTTCCAGGTTGCTTGGTTGGCCAAAAAGGGCGTATGCGTGTTTTCCTGAATATATTCAGGAAAACACGCATACGCCCTTTTTGGCCAAGGGCATCATTGTCCACGTTTTGCCGCTTTTCATGTGCTTTCAAGGCGATTCGAATCTACCTCCTGAAATCTGTTTCCTGCAATTCTGCCTTGCTTTCAAAGCCTCTTCGTTGCCTTCCCTTAATATATTTGTGGACGTGAGGTATCATTTAAAACTCTGCAGGTTTGTGAATTGCAGTGCCCCTGAGCTCCATTTTTCAACTCGCTTTTTTGGGAGCTGGCTGCAAAAGCGCAGGATTGCTTCAGGCCCTCTTCTGGTTCTGGGGGGCAGGCTGAGCTTGTGCTTAATTCTTCTTCCTGATGGGAAAATAGAGTGACCTGTGCCTGTCCCAACACCTAGAGCTAGTCTCTCATTGGTTCCCCCTCTTCCCGTTCATCCTCAGGACAAATTGCAACCTGTACGGAACAGGAGGTTAAAGGTGCTGATTCTCCAAGGAGGGAGATGGCTAGTAAATCGGCTGGAATGGCGAACCCGAGCAAAGGAGATGAGAAATGAGGTGCGTTTTAGAAACCATTCCCGATCACATGGTGTACCATCTTCTGGGTTTCTCATGCCTGTTTTCGATGTAGGAAGATGCCCTTGAACCTGGAGATTTGGGACGCATGGGATGGGTACCATGCAGTATTACTTGAAAGGGTCTGCGTTGGCTCACCCAACCTCACCGAACCTCAACCCCAAGAGTGTCCACCCTTATGTCTCAATCAGCTGTGGGTCTAGATATGGTCAATCCAGGTTGCATCACAGCCCCTGAACGAATTTTGTAAGAATTTCTCTCTCTTTCACTGTCTTTGTTTCACGGGTTTTGAAAAGTAATTTATTTTTATAATGGGGTTTAGCTGCTTTTCACGGCTGTGTTTATGCCGCTTTACACCCCCTTGACTCACTTACAGAGAGATATCAATACATAGGTTTGAAGATTCTTACTAGTCAGATATATTCTTGTGCGGTGAATAGGGGGTGTTGAGTCCAGTTCACTGAAAAAGGAATAGGTCTTGTCTCTTACATATTGGGTTTATGGAACGGTATCTGAGCTAATTTGAAACCCTTGTTTTATGCATCACCCCACCTCACCTTTCCCGTTCAGCAGCCATAGTGTGTTTCCTAAACGTGTGACTCTGTTCTGTTTTGTAATTCAGTTCAAGTGTAGCGGTTTTTACATTCCCTCTAGAAGTGATATCTTATGATAAGTGTCTTTTTCTGTGTGACTTATTTCACTTAGAATCGTCGTACCTAAATCCACTCATCGTGCTGCTACTAGCCTTATGACGTTGATTTCATGGCTGAGTGATATTCCATTGTACAGGAGGACCACAACTTCTTTATCCATTTTTCTCTTTCCTAGGATATTTCAGGTGTAATGAAGTGGGGGTTCTTGTCAACAGAGCAGCCCTAAACTTTGGGGTGCCTGTGTCTTGCTGATTTTTAGTTTTCCCAATTTATACGGCCATGAGTGGAAGTGCCCTATGCTCTCCAAGCTGTGTTTTTTAGATGTTTCAGGACACACCGTACACTTCTCCAGCGTGGCTGTTGGCAATTTACATCCCACCCATCAGCGTAGCAAGGCTCCCATTTCTCCATGGCCGGTCCTGCATTTCTGGTTTGGACACTTTTTTCCGCATGGCCCTTTTGCCCGCTGGGAAGCGAGACTTCTTTGGAGCGCTGATTGGCCTTTCCAGGTTGCTTGGTTGGCCAAAAAGGGCGTATGCGTGTTTTCCTGAATATATTCAGGAAAACACGCATACGCCCTTTTTGGCCAAGGGCATCATTGTCCACGTTTTGCCGCTTTTCATGTGCTTTCAAGGCGATTCGAATCTACCTCCTGAAATCTGTTTCCTGCAATTCTGCCTTGCTTTCAAAGCCTCTTCGTTGCCTTCCCTTAATATATTTGTGGACGAGAGGTATCATTTAAAACTCTGCAGGTTTGTGAATTGCAGTGCCCCTGAGCTCCATTTTTCAACTCGCTTTTTTGGGAGCTGGCCGCAAAAGCGCAGGATTGCTTCAGGCACTCTTCTGGTTCTGGGGGGCAGGCTGAGCTTGTGCTTAATTCTTCTTCCTGATGGGAAAATAGAGTGACCTGTGCCTGTCCCAACACCTAGAGCTAGTCTCTCATTGGTTCCCCCTCTTCCCGTTCATCCTCAGGACAAATTGCAACCTGTACGGAACAGGAGGTTAAAGGTGCTGATTCTCCAAGGAGGGAGATGGCTAGTAAATCGGCTGGAATGGCGAACCCGAGCAAAGGAGATGAGAAATGAGGTGCGTTTTAGAAACCATTCCCGATCACATGGTGTACCATCTTCTGGGTTTCTCATGCCTGTTTTCGATGTAGGAAGATGCCCTTGAACCTGGAGATTTGGGACCCATGGGATGGCTACCATGCAGTATTACTTGAAAGGGTCTGCGTTGGCTCACCCAACCTCACCGAACCTCAACCCCAAGAGTGTCCACCCTTATGTCTCAATCAGCTGTGGGTCTAGATATGGTCAATCCAGGTTGCATCACAGCCCCTGAACGAATTTTGTAAGAATTTCTCTCTCTTTCACTGTCTTTGTTTCACGGGTTTTGAAAAGTAATTTATTTTTATAATGGGGTTTAGCTGCTTTTCACGGCTGTGTTTATGCCGCTTTACACCCCCTTGACTCACTTACAGAGAGATATCAATACATAGGTTTGAAGATTCTTAGTAGTCAGATATATTCTTGTGCGGTGAATAGGGGGTGTTGAGTCCAGTTCACTGAAAAAGGAATAGGTCTTGTCTCTTACATATTGGGTTTATGGAACGGTATCTGAGCTAATTTGAAACCCTTGTTTTATGCATCACCCCACCTCACCTTTCCCGTTCAGCAGCCATAGTGTGTTTCCTAAACGTGTGACTCTGTTCTGTTTTGTAATTCAGTTCAAGTGTAGCGGTTTTTACATTCCCTCTAGAAGTGATATCTTATGATAAGTGTCTTTTTCTGTGTGACTTATTTCACTTAGAATCGTCGTACCTAAATCCACTCATCTTGCTGCTACTAGCCTTATGACGTTGATTTCATGGCTGAGTGATATTCCATTATACAGGAGGACCACAACTTCTTTATCCATTTTTCTCTTTCCTAGGATATTTCAGGTGTAATGAAGTGGGGGTTCTTGTCAACAGAGCAGCCCTAAACTTTGGGGTGCCTGTGTCTTGCTGATTTTTAGTTTTCCCAATTTATACGGCCATGAGTGGAAGTGCCCTATGCTCTCCAAGCTGTGTTTTTTAGATGTTTCAGGACACACCGAACACTTCTCCAGCGTGGCTGTTGGCAATTTACATCCCACCCATCAGCGTAGCAAGGCTCCCATTTCTCCATGGCCGGTCCTGCATTTCTGGTTTGGACACTTTTTTCCGCATGGCCCTTTTGCCCGCTGGGAAGCGAGACTTCTTTGGAGCGCTGATTGGCCTTTCCAGGTTGCTTGGTTGGCCAAAAATGGCGTATGCGTTTTTTCCTGAATATATTCAGGAAAAAACGCATACGCCCTTTTTGGCCAAGGGCATCATTGTCCACGTTTTGCCGCTTTTCATGTGCTTTCAAGGCGATTCGAATCTACCTCCTGAAATCTGTTTCCTGCAATTCTGCCTTGCTTTCAAAGCCTCTTCGTTGCCTTCCCTTAATATATTTGTGGACGAGAGGTATCATTTAAAACTCTGCAGGTTTGTGAATTGCAGTGCCCCTGAGCTCCATTTTTCAACTCGCTTTTTTGGGAGCTGGCCGCAAAAGCGCAGGATTGCTTCAGGCCCTCTTCTGGTTCTGGGGGCAGGCTGAGCTTGTGCTTAATTCTTCTTCCTGATGGGAAAATAGAGTGACCTGTGCCTGTCCCAACACCTAGAGCTAGTCTCTCATTGGTTCCCCCTCTTCCCGTTCATCCTCAGGACAAATTGCAACCTGTACGGAACAGGAGGTTAAAGGTGCTGATTCTCCAAGGAGGGAGATGGCTAGTAAATCGGCTGGAATGGCGAACCCGAGCAAAGGAGATGAGAAATGTGGTGCGTTTTAGAAACCATTCCCGATCACACGGTGTACCATCTTCTGGGTTTCTCATGCCTGTTTTCGATGTAGGAAGATGCCCTTGAACCTGGAGATTTGGGACCCATGGGATGGCTACAATGCAGTATTACTTGAAAGGGTCTGCGTTGGCTCACCCAACCTCACCGAACCTCTCAGCCCCAAGAGTGTCCACCCTTATGTCTCAATCAGCTGTGGGTCTAGATATGGTCAATCCAGGTTGCATCACAGCCCCTGAACGAATTTTGTAAGAATTTCCCTCTCTTTCACTGTCTTTGTTTCACGGGTTTTGAAAAGTAATTTATTTTTATAATGGGGTTTAGCTGCTTTTCACGGCTGTGTTTATGCCGCTTTACACCCCCTTGACTCACTTACAGAGAGATATCAATACATAGGTTTGAAGATTCTTACTAGTCAGATATATTCTTGTGCGGTGAATAGGGGGTGTTGAGTCCAGTTCACTGAAAAAGGAATAGGTCTTGTCTCTTACATATTGGGTTTATGGAACGGTATCGGAGCTAATTTGAAACCCTTGTTTTATGCATCACCCCACCTCACCTTTCCCGTTCAGCAGCCATAGTGTGTTTCCTAAACGTGTGACTCTGTTCTGTTTTGTAATTCAGTTCAAGTGTAGCGGTTTTTACATTCCCTCTAGAAGTGATATCTTATGATAAGTGTCTTTTTCTGTGTGACTTATTTCACTTAGAATCGTCGTACCTAAATCCACTCATCGTGCTGCTACTAGCCTTATGACGTGGATTTCATGGCTGAGTGATATTCCATTGTACAGGAGGACCACAACTTCTTTATCCATTTTTCTCTTTCCTAGGATATTTCAGGTGTAATGAAGTGGGGGTTCTTGTCACCAGAGCAGCCCTAAACTTTGGGGTGCCTCTGTCTTGCTGATTTTTAGTTTTCCCAATTTATACGGCCATGAGTGGAAGTGCCCTATGCTCTCCAAGCTGTGTTTTTTAGATGTTTCAGGACACACCGTACACTTCTCCAGCGTGGCTGTTGGCAATTTACATCCCACCCATCAGCGTAGCAAGGCTCCCATTTTTCCATGGCCGGTCCTGCATTTCTGGTTTGGACACTTTTTTCCGCATGGCCCTTTTGCCCGCTGGGAAGCGAGACTTCTTTGGAGCGCTGATTGGCCTTTCCAGGTTGCTTGGTTGGCCAAAAAGGGCGTATGCGTGTTTTCCTGAATATATTCAGGAAAACACGCATACGCCCTTTTTGGCCAAGGGCATCATTGTCCACGTTTTGCCGCTTTTCATGTGCTTTCAAGGCGATTCGAATCTACCTCCTGAAATCTGTTTCCTGCAATTCTGCCTTGCTTTCAAAGCCTCTTCGTTGCCTTCCCTTAATATATTTGTGGACGAGAGGTATCATTTAAAACTCTGCAGGTTTGTGAATTGCAGTGCCCCTGAGCTCCATTTTTCAACTCGCTTTTTTGGGAGCTGGCTGCAAAAGCGCAGGATTGCTTCAGGCCCTCTTCTGGTTCTGGGGGGCAGGCTGAGCTTGTGCTTAATTCTTCTTCCTGATGGGAAAATAGAGTGACCTGTGCCTGTCCCAACACCTAGAGCTAGTCTCTCATTGGTTCCCCCTTTTCCCGTTCATCCTCAGGACAAATTGCAACCTGTACGGAACAGGAGGTTAAAGGTGCTGATTCTCCAAGGAGGGAGATGGCTAGTAAATCGGCTGGAATGGCGAACCCGAGCAAAGGAGATGAGAAATGAGGTGCGTTTTAGAAACCATTCCCGATCACACGGTGTACCATCTTCTGGGTTTCTCATGCCTGTTTTCGATGTAGGAAGATGCCCTTGAACCTGGAGATTTGGGACCCATGGGATGGCTACCATGCAGTATTACTTGAAAGGGTCTGCGTTGGCTCACCCAACCTCACCGAACCTCTCAGCCCCAAGAGTGTCCACCCTTATGTCTCAATCAGCTGTGGGTCTAGATATGGTCAATCCAGGTTGCATCACAGCCCCTGAACGAATTTTGTAAGAATTTCCCTCTCTTTCACTGTCTTTGTTTCACGGGTTTTGAAAAGTAATTTATTTTTATAATGGGGTTTAGCTGCTTTTCACGGCTGTGTTTATGCCGCTTTACACCCCCTTGACTCACTTACAGAGAGATATCAATACATAGGTTTGAAGATTCTTACTAGTCAGATATATTCTTGTGCGGTGAATAGGGGGTGTTGAGTCCAGTTCACTGAAAAAGGAATAGGTCTTGTCTCTTACATATTGGGTTTATGGAACGGTATCTGAGCTAATTTGAAACCCTTGTTTTATGCATCACCCCACCTCACCTTTCCCGTTCAGCAGCCATAGTGTGTTTCCTAAACGTGTGACTCTGTTCTGTTTTGTAATTCAGTTCAAGTGTAGCGGTTTTTACATTCCCTCTAGAAGTGATATCTTATGATAAGTGTCTTTTTCTGTGTGACTTATTTCACTTAGAATCGTCGTACCTAAATCCACTCATCGTGCTGCTACTAGCCTTATGACGTGGATTTCATGGCTGAGTGATATTCCATTGTACATGAGGACCACAACTTCTTTATCCATTTTTCTCTTTCCTAGGATATTTCAGGTGTAATGAAGTGGGGGTTCTTGTCAACAGAGCAGCCCTAAACTTTGGGGTGCCTGTGTCTTGCTGATTTTTAGTTTTCCCAATTTATACGGCCATGAGTGGAAGTGCCCTATGCTCTCCAAGCTGTGTTTTTTAGATGTTTCAGAACACACCGTACACTTCTCCAGCGTGGCTGTTGGCAATTTACATCCCACCCATCAGCGTAGCAAGGCTCCCATTTCTCCATGGCCGGTCCTGCATTTCTGGTTTGGACACTTTTTTCCGCATGGCCCTTTTGCCCGCTGGGAAGCGAGACTTCTTTGGAGCGCTGATTGGCCTTTCCAGGTTGCTTGGTTGGCCAAAAAGGGCGTATGCGTGTTTTCCTGAATATATTCAGGAAAACACGCATACGCCCTTTTTGGCCAAGGGCATCATTGTCCACGTTTTGCCGCTTTTCATGTGCTTTCAAGGCGATTCGAATCTACCTCCTGAAATCTGTTTCCTGCAATTCTGCCTTGCTTTCAAAGCCTCTTCGTTGCCTTCCCTTAATATATTTGTGGACGAGAGGTATCATTTAAAACTCTGCAGGTTTGTGAATTGCAGTGCCCCTGAGCTGCATTTTTCAACTCGCTTTTTTGGGAGCTGGCTGCAAAAGCGCAGGATTGCTTCAGGCCCTCTTCTGGTTCTGGGGGGCAGGCTGAGCTTGTGCTTAATTCTTCTTCCTGATGGGAAAATAGAGTGACCTGTGCCTGTCCCAACACCTAGAGCTAGTCTCTCATTGGTTCCCCCTCTTCCCATTTCATCCTCAGGACAAATTGCAACCTGTACGGAACAGGAGGTTAAAGGTGCTGATTCTCCAAGGAGGGAGATGGCTAGTAAATCGGCTGGAATGGCGAACCCGAGCAAAGGAGATGAGAAATGAGGTGCGTTTTAGAAACCATTCCCGATCACACGGTGTACCATCTTCTGGGTTTCTCATGCCTGTTTTCGATGTAGGAAGATGCCCTTGATCCTGGAGATTTGGGACCCATGGGATGGCTACCATGCAGTATTACTTGAAAGGGTCTGCGTTGGCTCACCCAACCTCACCGAACCTCTCAGCCCCAAGAGTGTCCACCCTTATGTCTCAATCAGCTGTGGGTCTAGATATGGTCAATCCAGGTTGCATCACAGCCCCTGAACGAATTTTGTAAGAATTTCCCTCTCTTTCACTGTCTTTGTTTCACGGGTTTTGAAAAGTAATTTATTTTTATAATGGGGTTTAGCTGCTTTTCACGGCTGTGTTTATGCCGCTTTACACCCCCTTGACTCACTTACAGAGAGATATCAATACATAGGTTTGAAGATTCTTACTAGTCAGATATATTCTTGTGCGGTGAATAGGGGGTGTTGAGTCCAGTTCACTGAAAAAGGAATAGGTCTTGTCTCTTACATATTGGGTTTATGGAACGGTATCTGAGCTAATTTGAAACCCTTGTTTTATGCATCACCCCACCTCACCTTTCCCGTTCAGCAGCCATAGTGTGTTTCCTAAACGTGTGACTCTGTTCTGTTTTGTAATTCAGTTCAAGTGTAGCGGTTTTTACATTCCCTCTAGAAGTGATATCTTATGATAAGTGTCTTTTTCTGTGTGACTTATTTCACTTAGAATCGTCGTACCTAAATCCACTCATCGTGCTGCTACTAGCCTTATGACGTGGATTTCATGGCTGAGTGATATTCCATTGTACATGAGGACCACAACTTCTTTATCCATTTTTCTCTTTCCTAGGATATTTCAGGTGTAATGAAGTGGGGGTTCTTGTCAACAGAGCAGCCCTAAACTTTGGGGTGCCTGTGTCTTTCTGATTTTTAGTTTTCCCAATTTATACGGCCATGAGTGGAAGTGCCCTATGCTCTCCAAGCTGTGTTTTTTAGATGTTTCAGGACACACCGTACACTTCTCCAGCGTGGCTGTTGGCAATTTACATCCCACCCATCAGCGTAGCAAGGCTCCCATTTCTCCATGGCCGGTCCTGCATTTCTGGTTTGGACACTTTTTTCCGCATGGCCCTTTTGCCCGCTGGGAAGCGAGACTTCTTTGGAGCGCTGATTGGCCTTTCCAGGTTGCTTGGTTGGCCAAAAAGGGCGTATGCGTGTTTTCCTGAATATATTCAGGAAAACACGCATACGCCCTTTTTGGCCAAGGGCATCATTGTCCACGTTTTGCCGCTTTTCATGTGCTTTCAAGGCGATTCGAATCTACCTCCTGAAATCTGTTTCCTGCAATTCTGCCTTGCTTTCAAAGCCTCTTCGTTGCCTTCCCTTAATATATTTGTGGACGAGAGGTATCATTTAAAACTCTGCAGGTTTGTGAATTGCAGTGCCCCTGAGCTGCATTTTTCAACTCGCTTTTTTGGGAGCTGGCTGCAAAAGCGCAGGATTGCTTCAGGCCCTCTTCTGGTTCTGGGGGGCAGGCTGAGCTTGTGCTTAATTCTTCTTCCTGATGGGAAAATAGAGTGACCTGTGCCTGTCCCAACACCTAGAGCTAGTCTCTCATTGGTTCCCCCTCTTCCCATTTCATCCTCAGGACAAATTGCAACCTGTACGGAACAGGAGGTTAAAGGTGCTGATTCTCCAAGGAGGGAGATGGCTAGTAAATCGGCTGGAATGGCGAACCCGAGCAAAGGAGATGAGAAATGAGGTGCGTTTTAGAAACCATTCCCGATCACACGGTGTACCATCTTCTGGGTTTCTCATGCCTGTTTTCGATGTAGGAAGATGCCCTTGATCCTGGAGATTTGGGACCCATGGGATGGCTACCATGCAGTATTACTTGAAAGGGTCTGCGTTGGCTCACCCAACCTCACCGAACCTCTCAGCCCCAAGAGTGTCCACCCTTATGTCTCAATCAGCTGTGGGTCTAGATATGGTCAATCCAGGTTGCATCACAGCCCCTGAACGAATTTTGTAAGAATTTCCCTCTCTTTCACTGTCTTTGTTTCACGGGTTTTGAAAAGTAATTTATTTTTATAATGGGGTTTAGCTGCTTTTCACGGCTGTGTTTATGCCGCTTTACACCCCCTTGACTCACTTACAGAGAGATATCAATACATAGGTTTGAAGATTCTTACTAGTCAGATATATTCTTGTGCGGTGAATAGGGGGTGTTGAGTCCAGTTCACTGAAAAAGGAATAGGTCTTGTCTCTTACATATTGGGTTTATGGAACGGTATCTGAGCTAATTTGAAACCCTTGTTTTATGCATCACCCCACCTCACCTTTCCCGTTCAGCAGCCATAGTGTGTTTCCTAAACGTGTGACTCTGTTCTGTTTTGTAATTCAGTTCAAGTGTAGCGGTTTTTACATTCCCTCTAGAAGTGATATCTTATGATAAGTGTCTTTTTCTGTGTGACTTATTTCACTTAGAATCGTCGTACCTAAATCCACTCATCATGCTGCTACTAGCCTTATGACGTGGATTTCATGGCTGAGTGATATTCCATTGTACATGAGGACCACAACTTCTTTATCCATTTTTCTCTTTCCTAGGATATTTCAGGTGTAATGAAGTGGGGGTTCTTGTCAACAGAGCAGCCCTAAACTTTGGGGTGCCTGTGTCTTTCTGATTTTTAGTTTTCCCAATTTATACGGCCATGAGTGGAAGTGCCCTATGCTCTCCAAGCTGTGTTTTTTAGATGTTTCAGGACACACCGTACACTTCTCCAGCGTGGCTGTTGGCAATTTACATCCCACCCATCAGCGTAGCAAGGCTCCCATTTCTCCATGGCCGGTCCTGCATTTCTGGTTTGGACACTTTTTTCCGCATGGCCCTTTTGCCCGCTGGGAAGCGAGACTTCTTTGGAGCGCTGATTGGCCTTTCCAGGTTGCTTGGTTGGCCAAAAAGGGCGTATGCGTGTTTTCCTGAATATATTCAGGAAAACACGCATACGCCCTTTTTGGCCAAGGGCATCATTGTCCACGTTTTGCCGCTTTTCATGTGCTTTCAAGGCGATTCGAATCTACCTCCTGAAATCTGTTTCCTGCAATTCTGCCTTGCTTTCAAAGCCTCTTCGTTGCCTTCCCTTAATATATTTGTGGACGAGAGGTATCATTTAAAACTCTGCAGGTTTGTGAATTGCAGTGCCCCTGAGCTCCATTTTTCAACTCGCTTTTTTGGGAGCTGGCTGCAAAAGCGCAGGATTGCTTCAGGCCCTCTTCTGGTTCTGGGGGGCAGGCTGAGCTTGTGCTTAATTCTTCTTCCTGATGGGAAAATAGAGTGACCTGTGCCTGTCCCAACACCTAGAGCTAGTCTCTCATTGGTTCCCCCTCTTCCCATTTCATCCTCAGGACAAATTGCAACCTGTACGGAACAGGAGGTTAAAGGTGCTGATTCTCCAAGGAGGGAGATGGCTAGTAAATCGGCTGGAATGGCGAACCCGAGCAAAGGAGATGAGAAATGAGGTGCGTTTTAGAAACCATTCCCGATCACACGGTGTACCATCTTCTGGGTTTCTCATGCCTGTTTTCGATGTAGGAAGATGCCCTTGATCCTGGAGATTTGGGACCCATGGGATGGCTACCATGCAGTATTACTTGAAAGGGTCTGCGTTGGCTCACCCAACCTCACCGAACCTCTCAGCCCCAAGAGTGTCCACCCTTATGTCTCAATCAGCTGTGGGTCTAGATATGGTCAATCCAGGTTGCATCACAGCCCCTGAACGAATTTTGTAAGAATTTCCCTCTCTTTCACTGTCTTTGTTTCACGGGTTTTGAAAAGTAATTTATTTTTATAATGGGGTTTAGCTGCTTTTCACGGCTGTGTTTATGCCGCTTTACACCCCCTTGACTCACTTACAGAGAGATATCAATACATAGGTTTGAAGATTCTTACTAGTCAGATATATTCTTGTGCGGTGAATAGGGGGTGTTGAGTCCAGTTCACTGAAAAAGGAATAGGTCTTGTCTCTTACATATTGGGTTTATGGAACGGTATCGGAGCTAATTTGAAACCCTTGTTTTATGCATCACCCCACCTCACCTTTCCCGTTCAGCAGCCATAGTGTGTTTCCTAAACGTGTGACTCTGTTCTGTTTTGTAATTCAGTTCAAGTGTAGCGGTTTTTACATTCCCTCTAGAAGTGATATCTTATGATAAGTGTCTTTTTCTGTGTGACTTATTTCACTTAGAATCGTCGTACCTAAATCCACTCATCGTGCTGCTACTAGCCTTATGACGTGGATTTCATGGCTGAGTGATATTCCATTGTACATGAGGACCACAACTTCTTTATCCATTTTTCTCTTTCCTAGGATATTTCAGGTGTAATGAAGTGGGGGTTCTTGTCAACAGAGCAGCCCTAAACTTTGGGGTGCCTGTGTCTTGCTGATTTTTAGTTTTCCCAATTTATACGGCCATGAGTGGAAGTGCCCTATGCTCTCCAAGCTGTGTTTTTTAGATGTTTCAGGACACACCGTACACTTCTCCAGCGTGGCTGTTGGCAATTTACATCCCACCCATCAGCGTAGCAAGACTCCCATTTCTCCATGGCCGGTCCTGCATTTCTGGTTTGGACACTTTTTTCCGCATGGCCCTTTTGCCCGCTGGGAAGCGAGACTTCTTTGGAGCGCTGATTGGCCTTTCCAGGTTGCTTGGTTGGCCAAAAAGGGCGTATGCGTGTTTTCCTGAATATATTCAGGAAAACACGCATACGCCCTTTTTGGCCAAGGGCATCATTGTCCACGTTTTGCCGCTTTTCATGTGCTTTCAAGGCGATTCGAATCTACCTCCTGAAATCTGTTTCCTGCAATTCTGCCTTGCTTTCAAAGCCTCTTCGTTGCCTTCCCTTAATATATTTGTGGACGAGAGGTATCATTTAAAACTCTGCAGGTTTGTGAATTGCAGTGCCCCTGAGCTCCATTTTTCAACTCGCTTTTTTGGGAGCTGGCTGCAAAAGCGCAGGATTGCTTCAGGCCCTCTTCTGGTTCTGGGGGGCAGGCTGAGCTTGTGCTTAATTCTTCTTCCTGATGGGAAAATAGAGTGACCTGTGCCTGTCCCAACACGTAGAGCTAGTCTCTCATTGGTTCCCCCTCTTCCCATTTCATCCTCAGGACAAATTGCAACCTGTACGGAACAGGAGGTTAAAGGTGCTGATTCTCCAAGGAGGGAGATGGCTAGTAAATCGGCTGGAATGGCGAACCCGAGCAAAGGAGATGAGAAATGAGGTGCGTTTTAGAAACCATTCCCGATCACACGGTGTACCATCTTCTGGGTTTCTCATGCCTGTTTTCGATGTAGGAAGATGCCCTTGATCCTGGAGATTTGGGACCCATGGGATGGCTACCATGCAGTATTACTTGAAAGGGTCTGCGTTGGCTCACCCAACCTCACCGAACCTCTCAGCCCCAAGAGTGTCCACCCTTATGTCTCAATCAGCTGTGGGTCTAGATATGGTCAATCCAGGTTGCATCACAGCCCCTGAACGAATTTTGTAAGAATTTCCCTCTCTTTCACTGTCTTTGTTTCACGGGTTTTGAAAAGTAATTTATTTTTATAATGGGGTTTAGCTGCTTTTCACGGCTGTGTTTATGCCGCTTTACACCCCCTTGACTCACTTACAGAGAGATATCAATACATAGGTTTGAAGATTCTTACTAGTCAGATATATTCTTGTGCGGTGAATAGGGGGTGTTGAGTCCAGTTCACTGAAAAAGGAATAGGTCTTGTCTCTTACATATTGGGTTTATGGAACGGTATCGGAGCTAATTTGAAACCCTTGTTTTATGCATCACCCCACCTCACCTTTCCCGTTCAGCAGCCATAGTGTGTTTCCTAAACGTGTGACTCTGTTCTGTTTTGTAATTCAGTTCAAGTGTAGCGGTTTTTACATTCCCTCTAGAAGTGATATCTTATGATAAGTGTCTTTTTCTGTGTGACTTATTTCACTTAGAATCGTCGTACCTAAATCCACTCATCGTGCTGCTACTAGCCTTATGACGTGGATTTCATGGCTGAGTGATATTCCATTGTACATGAGGACCCCAACTTCTTTATCCATTTTTCTCTTTCCTAGGATATTTCAGGTGTAATGAAGTGGGGGTTCTTGTCAACAGAGCAGCCCTAAACTTTGGGGTGCCTGTGTCTTGCTGATTTTTAGTTTTCCCAATTTATACGGCCATGAGTGGAAGTGCCCTATGCTCTCCAAGCTGTGTTTTTTAGATGTTTCAGAACACACCGTACACTTCTCCAGCGTGGCTGTTGGCAATTTACATCCCACCCTTCAGCGTAGCAAGGCTCCCATTTCTCCATGGCCGGTCCTGCATTTCTGGTTTGGACACTTTTTTCCGCATGGCCCTTTTGCCCGCTGGGAAGCGAGACTTCTTTGGAGCGCTGATTGGCCTTTCCAGGTTGCTTGGTTGGCCAAAAAGGGCGTATGCGTGTTTTCCTGAATATATTCAGGAAAACACGCATACGCCCTTTTTGGCCAAGGGCATCATTGTCCACGTTTTGCCGCTTTTCATGTGCTTTCAAGGCGATTCGAATCTACCTCCTGAAATCTGTTTCCTGCAATTCTGCCTTGCTTTCAAAGCCTCTTCGTTGCCTTCCCTTAATATATTTGTGGACGAGAGGTATCATTTAAAACTCTGCAGGTTTGTGAATTGCAGTGCCCCTGAGCTCCATTTTTCAACTCGCTTTTTTGCGAGCTGGCTGCAAAAGCGCAGGATTGCTTCAGGCCCTCTTCTGGTTCTGGGGGGCAGGCTGAGCTTGTGCTTAATTCTTCTTCCTGATGGGAAAATAGAGTGACCTGTGCCTGTCCCAACACCTAGAGCTAGTCTCTCATTGGTTCCCCCTCTTCCCATTTCATCCTCAGGACAAATTGCAACCTGTACAGAACAGGAGGTTAAAGGTGCTGATTCTCCAAGGAGGGAGATGGCTAGTAAATCGGCTGGAATGGCGAACCCGAGCAAAGGAGATGAGAAATGAGGTGCGTTTTAGAAACCATTCCCGATCACACGGTGTACCATCTTCTGGGTTTCTCATGCCTGTTTTCGATGTAGGAAGATGCCCTTGATCCTGGAGATTTGGGACCCATGGGATGGCTACCATGCAGTATTACTTGAAAGGGTCTGCGTTGGCTCACCCAACCTCACCGAACCTCTCAGCCCCAAGAGTGTCCACCCTTATGTCTCAATCAGCTGTGGGTCTAGATATGGTCAATCCAGGTTGCATCACAGCCCCTGAACGAATTTTGTAAGAATTTCCCTCTCTTTCACTGTCTTTGTTTCACGGGTTTTGAAAAGTAATTTATTTTTATAATGGGGTTTAGCTGCTTTTCACGGCTGTGTTTATGCCGCTTTACACCCCCTTGACTCACTTACAGAGAGATATCAATACATAGGTTTGAAGATTCTTACTAGTCAGATATATTCTTGTGCGGTGAATAGGGGGTGTTGAGTCCAGTTCACTGAAAAAGGAATAGGTCTTGTCTCTTACATATTGGGTTTATGGAACGGTATCGGAGCTAATTTGAAACCCTTGTTTTATGCATCACCCCACCTCACCTTTCCCGTTCAGCAGCCATAGTGTGTTTCCTAAACGTGTGACTCTGTTCTGTTTTGTAATTCAGTTCAAGTGTAGCGGTTTTTACATTCCCTCTAGAAGTGATATCTTATGATAAGTGTCTTTTTCTGTGTGACTTATTTCACTTAGAATCGTCGTACCTAAATCCACTCATCGTGCTGCTACTAGCCTTATGACGTGGATTTCATGGCTGAGTGATATTCCATTGTACATGAGGACCACAACTTCTTTATCCATTTTTCTCTTTCCTAGGATATTTCAGGTGTAATGAAGTGGGGGTTCTTGTCAACAGAGCAGCCCTAAACTTTGGGGTGCCTGTGTCTTGCTGATTTTTAGTTTTCCCAATTTATACGGCCATGAGTGGAAGTGCCCTATGCTCTCCAAGCTGTGTTTTTTAGATGTTTCAGAACACACCGTACACTTCTCCAGCGTGGCTGTTGGCAATTTACATCCCACCCATCAGCGTAGCAAGGCTCCCATTTCTCCATGGCCGGTCCTGCATTTCTGGTTTGGACACTTTTTTCCGCATGGCCCTTTTGCCCGCTGGGAAGCGAGACTTCTTTGGAGCGCTGATTGGCCTTTCCAGGTTGCTTGGTTGGCCAAAAAGGGCGTATGCGTGTTTTCCTGAATATATTCAGGAAAACACGCATACGCCCTTTTTGGCCAAGGGCATCATTGTCCACGTTTTGCCGCTTTTCATGTGCTTTCAAGGCGATTCGAATCTACCTCCTGAAATCTGTTTCCTGCAATTCTGCCTTGCTTTCAAAGCCTCTTCGTTGCCTTCCCTTAATATATTTGTGGACGAGAGGTATCATTTAAAACTCTGCAGGTTTGTGAATTGCAGTGCCCCTGAGCTCCATTTTTCAACTCGCTTTTTTGGGAGCTGGCCGCAAAAGCGCAGGATTGCTTCAGGCCCTCTTCTGGTTCTGGGGGGCAGGCTGAGCTTGTGCTTAATTCTTCTTCCTGATGGGAAAATAGAGTGACCTGTGCCTGTCCCAACATCTAGAGCTAGTCTCTCATTGGTTCCCCCTCTTCCCATTTCATCCTCAGGACAAATTGCAACCTGTACGGAACAGGAGGTTAAAGGTGCTGATTCTCCAAGGAGGGAGATGGCTAGTAAATCGGCTGGAATGGCGAACCCGAGCAAAGGAGATGAGAAATGAGGTGCGTTTTAGAAACCATTCCCGATCACACGGTGTACCATCTTCTGGGTTTCTCATGCCTGTTTTCGATGTAGGAAGATGCCCTTGATCCTGGAGATTTGGGACCCATGGGATGGCTACCATGCAGTATTACTTGAAAGGGTCTGCGTTGGCTCACCCAACCTCACCGAACCTCTCAGCCCCAAGAGTGTCCACCCTTATGTCTCAATCAGCTGTGGGTCTAGATATGGTCAATCCAGGTTGCATCACAGCCCCTGAACGAATTTTGTAAGAATTTCCCTCTCTTTCACTGTCTTTGTTTCACGGGTTTTGAAAAGTAATTTATTTTTATAATGGGGTTTAGCTGCTTTTCACGGCTGTGTTTATGCCGCTTTACACCCCCTTGACTCACTTACAGAGAGATATCAATACATAGGTTTGAAGATTCTTACTAGTCAGATATATTCTTGTGCGGTGAATAGGGGGTGTTGAGTCCAGTTCACTGAAAAAGGAATAGGTCTTGTCTCTTACATATTGGGTTTATGGAACGGTATCGGAGCTAATTTGAAACCCTTGTTTTATGCATCACCCCACCTCACCTTTCCCGTTCAGCAGCCATAGTGTGTTTCCTAAACGTGTGACTCTGTTCTGTTTTGTAATTCAGTTCAAGTGTAGCGGTTTTTACATTCCCTCTAGAAGTGATATCTTATGATAAGTGTCTTTTTCTGTGTGACTTATTTCACTTAGAATCGTCGTACCTAAATCCACTCATCGTGCTGCTACTAGCCTTATGACGTGGATTTCATGGCTGAGTGATATTCCATTGTACATGAGGACCACAACTTCTTTATCCATTTTTCTCTTTCCTAGGATATTTCAGGTGTAATGAAGTGGGGGTTCTTGTCAACAGAGCAGCCCTAAACTTTGGGGTGCCTGTGTCTTGCTGATTTTTAGTTTTCCCAATTTATACGGCCATGAGTGGAAGTGCCCTATGCTCTCCAAGCTGTGTTTTTTAGATGTTTCAGAACACACCGTACACTTCTCCAGCGTGGCTGTTGGCAATTTACATCCCACCCATCAGCGTAGCAAGGCTCCCATTTCTCCATGGCCGGTCCTGCATTTCTGGTTTGGACACTTTTTTCCGCATGGCCCTTTTGCCCGCTGGGAAGCGAGACTTCTTTGGAGCGCTGATTGGCCTTTCCAGGTTGCTTGGTTGGCCAAAAAGGGCGTATGCGTGTTTTCCTGAATATATTCAGGAAAACACGCATACGCCCTTTTTGGCCAAGGGCATCATTGTCCACGTTTTGCCGCTTTTCATGTGCTTTCAAGGCGATTCGAATCTACCTCCTGAAATCTGTTTCCTGCAATTCTGCCTTGCTTTCAAAGCCTCTTCGTTGCCTTCCCTTAATATATTTGTGGACGAGAGGTATCATTTAAAACTCTGCAGGTTTGTGAATTGCAGTGCCCCTGAGCTCCATTTTTCAACTCGCTTTTTTGGGAGCTGGCCGCAAAAGCGCAGGATTGCTTCAGGCCCTCTTCTGGTTCTGGGGGGCAGGCTGAGCTTGTGCTTAATTCTTCTTCCTGATGGGAAAATAGAGTGACCTGTGCCTGTCCCAACATCTAGAGCTAGTCTCTCATTGGTTCCCCCTCTTCCCATTTCATCCTCAGGACAAATTGCAACCTGTACGGAACAGGAGGTTAAAGGTGCTGATTCTCCAAGGAGGGAGATGGCTAGTAAATCGGCTGGAATGGCGAACCCGAGCAAAGGAGATGAGAAATGAGGTGCGTTTTAGAAACCATTCCCGATCACACGGTGTACCATCTTCTGGGTTTCTCATGCCTGTTTTCGATGTAGGAAGATGCCCTTGATCCTGGAGATTTGGGACCCATGGGATGGCTACCATGCAGTATTACTTGAAAGGGTCTGCGTTGGCTCACCCAACCTCACCGAACCTCTCAGCCCCAAGAGTGTCCACCCTTATGTCTCAATCAGCTGTGGGTCTAGATATGGTCAATCCAGGTTGCATCACAGCCCCTGAACGAATTTTGTAAGAATTTCCCTCTCTTTCACTGTCTTTGTTTCACGGGTTTTGAAAAGTAATTTATTTTTATAATGGGGTTTAGCTGCTTTTCACGGCTGTGTTTATGCCGCTTTACACCCCCTTGACTCACTTACAGAGAGATATCAATACATAGGTTTGAAGATTCTTACTAGTCAGATATATTCTTGTGCGGTGAATAGGGGGTGTTGAGTCCAGTTCACTGAAAAAGGAATAGGTCTTGTCTCTTACATATTGGGTTTATGGAACGGTATCGGAGCTAATTTGAAACCCTTGTTTTATGCATCACCCCACCTCACCTTTCCCGTTCAGCAGCCATAGTGTGTTTCCTAAACGTGTGACTCTGTTCTGTTTTGTAATTCAGTTCAAGTTTAGCGGTTTTTACATTCCCTCTAGAAGTGATATCTTATGATAAGTGTCTTTTTCTGTGTGACTTATTTCACTTAGAATCGTCGTACCTAAATCCACTCATCGTGCTGCTACTAGCCTTATGACGTGGATTTCATGGCTGAGTGATATTCCATTGTACATGAGGACCACAACTTCTTTATCCATTTTTCTCTTTCCTAGGATATTTCAGGTGTAATGAAGTGGGGGTTCTTGTCAACAGAGCAGCCCTAAACTTTGGGGTGCCTGTGTCTTGCTGATTTTTAGTTTTCCCAGTTTATACGGCCATGAGTGGAAGTGCCCTATGCTCTCCAAGCTGTGTTTTTTAGATGTTTCAGAACACACCGTACACTTCTCCAGCGTGGCTGTTGGCAATTTACATCCCACCCATCAGCGTAGCAAGGCTCCCATTTCTCCATGGCCGGTCCTGCATTTCTGGTTTGGACACTTTTTTCCGCATGGCCCTTTTGCCCGCTGGGAAGCGAGACTTCTTTGGAGCGCTGATTGGCCTTTCCAGGTTGCTTGGTTGGCCAAAAAGGGCGTATGCGTGTTTTCCTGAATATATTCAGGAAAACACGCATACGCCCTTTTTGGCCAAGGGCATCATTGTCCACGTTTTGCCGCTTTTCATGTGCTTTCAAGGCGATTCGAATCTACCTCCTGAAATCTGTTTCCTGCAATTCTGCCTTGCTTTCAAAGCCTCTTCGTTGCCTTCCCTTAATATATTTGTGGACGAGAGGTATCATTTAAAACTCTGCAGGTTTGTGAATTGCAGTGCCCCTGAGCTCCATTTTTCAACTCGCTTTTTTGGGAGCTGGCCGCAAAAGCGCAGGATTGCTTCAGGCCCTCTTCTGGTTCTGGGGGGCAGGCTGAGCTTGTGCTTAATTCTTCTTCCTGATGGGAAAATAGAGTGACCTGTGCCTGTCCCAACACCTAGAGCTAGTCTCTCATTGGTTCCCCCTCTTCCCATTTCATCCTCAGGACAAATTGCAACCTGTACGGAACAGGAGGTTAAAGGTGCTGATTCTCCAAGGAGGGAGATGGCTAGTAAATCGGCTGGAATGGCGAACCCGAGCAAAGGAGATGAGAAATGAGGTGCGTTTTAGAAACCATTCCCGATCACACGGTGTACCATCTTCTGGGTTTCTCATGCCTGTTTTCGATGTAGGAAGATGCCCTTGATCCTGGAGATTTGGGACCCATGGGATGGCTACCATGCAGTATTACTTGAAAGGGTCTGCGTTGGCTCACCCAACCTCACCGAACCTCTCAGCCCCAAGAGTGTCCACCCTTATGTCTCAATCAGCTGTGGGTCTAGATATGGTCAATCCAGGTTGCATCACAGCCCCTGAACGAATTTTGTAAGAATTTCCCTCTCTTTCACTGTCTTTGTTTCACGGGTTTTGAAAAGTAATTTATTTTTATAATGGGGTTTAGCTGCTTTTCACGGCTGTGTTTATGCCGCTTTACACCCCCTTGACTCACTTACAGAGAGATATCAATACATAGGTTTGAAGATTCTTACTAGTCAGATATATTCTTGTGCGGTGAATAGGGGGTGTTGAGTCCAGTTCACTGAAAAAGGAATAGGTCTTGTCTCTTACATATTGGGTTTATGGAACGGTATCGGAGCTAATTTGAAACCCTTGTTTTATGCATCACCCCACCTCACCTTTCCCGTTCAGCAGCCATAGTGTGTTTCCTAAACGTGTGACTCTGTTCTGTTTTGTAATTCAGTTCAAGTGTAGCGGTTTTTACATTCCCTCTAGAAGTGATATCTTATGATAAGTGTCTTTTTCTGTGTGACTTATTTCACTTAGAATCGTCGTACCTAAATCCACTCATCGTGCTGCTACTAGCCTTATGACGTGGATTTCATGGCTGAGTGATATTCCATTGTACATGAGGACCACAACTTCTTTATCCATTTTTCTCTTTCCTAGGATATTTCAGGTGTAATGAAGTGGGGGTTCTTGTCAACAGAGCAGCCCTAAACTTTGGGGTGCCTGTGTCTTGCTGATTTTTAGTTTTCCCAGTTTATACGGCCATGAGTGGAAGTGCCCTATGCTCTCCAAGCTGTGTTTTTTAGATGTTTCAGAACACACCGTACACTTCTCCAGCGTGGCTGTTGGCAATTTACATCCCGCCCATCAGCGTAGCAAGGCTCCCATTTCTCCATGGCCGGTCCTGCATTTCTGGTTTGGACACTTTTTTCCGCATGGCCCTTTTGCCCGCTGGGAAGCGAGACTTCTTTGGAGCGCTGATTGGCCTTTCCAGGTTGCTTGGTTGGCCAAAAAGGGCGTATGCGTGTTTTCCTGAATATATTCAGGAAAACACGCATACGCCCTTTTTGGCCAAGGGCATCATTGTCCACGTTTTGCCGCTTTTCATGTGCTTTCAAGGCGATTCGAATCTACCTCCTGAAATCTGTTTCGTGCAATTCTGCCTTGCTTTCAAAGCCTCTTCGTTGCCTTCCCTTAATATATTTGTGGACGAGAGGTATCATTAAAACTCTGCAGGTTTGTGAATTGCAGTGCCCCTGAGCTCCATTTTTCAACTCGCTTTTTTGGGAGCTGGCTGCAAAAGCACAGGATTGCTTCAGGCCCTCTTCTGGTTCTGGGGGGCAGGCTGAGCTTGTGCTTAATTCTTCTTCCTGATGGGAAAATAGAGTGACCTGTGCCTGTCCCAACACCTAGAGCTAGTCTCTCATTGGTTCCGCATCTTCCCATTTCATCCTCAGGACAAATTGCAACCTGTACGGAACAGGAGTTTAAAGGTGCTGATTCTCCAAGAAGGGAGATGGCTAGTAAATCGGCTGGAATGGCGAACCCGAGCAAAGGAGATGAGAAATGAGGTGCGTTTTAGAAACCATTCCCGATCACACGGTGTACCATCTTCTGGGTTTCTCATGCCTGTTTTCGATGTAGGAAGATGCCCTTGATCCTGGAGATTTGGGACCCATGGGATGGCTACCATGCAGTATTACTTGAAAGGGTCTGCGTTGGCTCACCCAACCTCACCGAACCTCTCAGCCCCAAGAGTGTCCACCCTTATGTCTCAATCAGCTGTGGGTCTAGATATGGTCAATCCAGGTTGCATCACAGCCCCTGAACGAATTTTGTAAGAATTTCCCTCTCTTTCACTGTCTTTGTTTCACGGGTTTTGAAAAGTAATTTATTTTTATAATGGGGTTTAGCTGCTTTTCACGGCTGTGTTTATGCCGCTTTACACCCCCTTGACTCACTTACAGAGAGATATCAATACATAGGTTTGAAGATTCTTACTAGTCAGATATATTCTTGTGCGGTGAATAGGGGGTGTTGAGTCCAGTTCACTGAAAAAGGAATAGGTCTTGTCTCTTACATATTGGGTTTATGGAACGGTATCTGAGCTAATTTGAAACCCTTGTTTTATGCATCACCCCACCTCACCTTTCCCGTTCAGCAGCCATAGTGTGTTTCCTAAACGTGTGACTCTGTTCTGTTTTGTAATTCAGTTCAAGTGTAGCGGTTTTTACATTCCCTCTAGAAGTGATATCTTATGATAAGTGTCTTTTTCTGTGTGACTTATTTCACTTAGAATCGTCGTACCTAAATCCACTCATCGTGCTGCTACTAGCCTTATGACGTGGATTTCATGGCTGAGTGATATTCCATTGTACATGAGGACCACAACTTCTTTATCCATTTTTCTCTTTCCTAGGATATTTCAGGTGTAATGAAGTGGGGGTTCTTGTCAACAGAGCAGCCCTAAACTTTGGGGTGCCTGTGTCTTGCTGATTTTTAGTTTTCCCAATTTATACGGCCATGAGTGGAAGTGCCCTATGCTCTCCAAGCTGTGTTTTTTAGATGTTTCAGAACACACCGTACACTTCTCCAGCGTGGCTGTTGGCAATTTACATCCCACCCATCAGCGTAGCAAGGCTCCCATTTCTCCATGGCCGGTCCTGCATTTCTGGTTTGGACACTTTTTTCCGCATGGCCCTTTTGCCCGCTGGGAAGCGAGACTTCTTTGGAGCGCTGATTGGCCTTTCCAGGTTGCTTGGTTGGCCAAAAAGGGCGTATGCGTGTTTTCCTGAATATATTCAGGAAATCACGCATACGCCCTTTTTGGCCAAGGGCATCATTGTCCACGTTTTGCCGCTTTTCATGTGCTTTCAAGGCGATTCGAATCTACCTCCTGAAATCTGTTTCCTGCAATTCTGCCTTGCTTTCAAAGCCTCTTCGTTGCCTTCCCTTAATATATTTGTGGACGAGAGGTATCATTTAAAACTCTGCAGGTTTGTGAATTGCAGTGCCCCTGAGCTCCATTTTTCAACTCGCTTTTTTGGGAGCTGGCTGCAAAAGCGCAGGATTGCTTCAGGCCCTCTTCTGGTTCTGGGGGGCAGGCTGAGCTTGTGCTTAATTCTTCTTCCTGATGGGAAAATAGAGTGACCTGTGCCTGTCCCAACACGTAGAGCTAGTCTCTCATTGGTTCCCCCTCTTCCCATTTCATCCTCAGGACAAATTGCAACCTGTACGGAACAGGAGGTTAAAGGTGCTGATTCTCCAAGGAGGGAGATGGCTAGTAAATCGGCTGGAATGGCGAACCCGAGCAAAGGAGATGAGAAATGAGGTGCGTTTTAGAAACCATTCCCGATCACACGGTGTACCATCTTCTGGGTTTCTCATGCCTGTTTTCGATGTAGGAAGATGCCCTTGATCCTGGAGATTTGGGACCCATGGGATGGCTACCATGCAGTATTACTTGAAAGGGTCTGCGTTGGCTCACCCAACCTCACCGAACCTCTCAGCCCCAAGAGTGTCCACCCTTATGTCTCAATCAGCTGTGGGTCTAGATATGGTCAATCCAGGTTGCATCACAGCCCCTGAACGAATTTTGTAAGAATTTCCCTCTCTTTCACTGTCTTTGTTTCACGGGTTTTGAAAAGTAATTTATTTTTATAATGGGGTTTAGCTGCTTTTCACGGCTGTGTTTATGCCGCTTTACACCCCCTTGACTCACTTACAGAGAGATATCAATACATAGGTTTGAAGATTCTTACTAGTCAGATATATTCTTGTGCGGTGAATAGGGGGTGTTGAGTCCAGTTCACTGAAAAAGGAATAGGTCTTGTCTCTTACATATTGGGTTTATGGAACGGTATCTGAGCTAATTTGAAACCCTTGTTTTATGCATCACCCCACCTCACCTTTCCCGTTCAGCAGCCATAGTGTGTTTCCTAAACGTGTGACTCTGTTCTGTTTTGTAATTCAGTTCAAGTGTAGCGGTTTTTACATTCCCTCTAGAAGTGATATCTTATGATAAGTGTCTTTTTCTGTGTGACTTATTTCACTTAGAATCGTCGTACCTAAATCCACTCATCGTGATGCTACTAGCCTTATGACGTGGATTTCATGGCTGAGTGATATTCCATTGTACATGAGGACCACAACTTCTTTATCCATTTTTCTCTTTCCTAGGATATTTCAGGTGTAATGAAGTCGGGGTTCTTGTCAACAGAGCAGCCCTAAACTTTGGGGTGCCTGTGTCTTGCTGATTTTTAGTTTTCCCAATTTATACGGTCATGAGTGGAAGTGCCCTATGCTCTCCAAGCTGTGTTTTTTAGATGTTTCAGAACACACCGTACACTTCTCCAGCGTGGCTGTTGGCAATTTACATCCCACCCATCAGCGTAGCAAGGCTCCCATTTCTCCATGGCCGGTCCTGCATTTCTGGTTTGGACACTTTTTTCCGCATGGCCCTTTTGCCCGCTGGGAAGCGAGACTTCTTTGGAGCGCTGATTGGCCTTTCCAGGTTGCTTGGTTGGCCAAAAAGGGCGTATGCGTGTTTTCCTGAATATATTCAGGAAAACACGCATACGCCCTTTTTGGCCAAGGGCATCATTGTCCACGTTTTGCCGCTTTTCATGTGCTTTCAAGGCGATTCGAATCTACCTCCTGAAATCTGTTTCCTGCAATTCTGCCTTGCTTTCAAAGCCTCTTCGTTGCCTTCCCTTAATATATTTGTGGACGAGAGGTATCATTTAAAACTCTGCAGGTTTGTGAATTGCAGTGCCCCTGAGCTCCATTTTTCAACTCGCTTTTTTGGGAGCTGGCCGCAAAAGCGCAGGATTGCTTCAGGCCCTCTTCTGGTTCTGGGGGGCAGGCTGAGCTTGTGCTTAATTCTTCTTCCTGATGGGAAAATAGAGTGACCTGTGCCTGTCCCAACACCTAGAGCTAGTCTCTCATTGGTTCCCCCTCTTCCCGTTCATCCTCAGGACAAATTGCAACCTGTACGGAACAGGAGGTTAAAGGTGCTGATTCTCCAAGGAGGGAGATGGCTAGTAAATCGGCTGGAATGGCGAACCCGAGCAAAGGAGATGAGAAATGAGGTGCGTTTTAGAAACCATTCCCGATCACACGGTGTACCATCTTCTGGGTTTCTCATGCCTGTTTTCGATGTAGGAAGATGCCCTTGAACCTGGAGATTTGGGACCCATGGGATGGCTACCATGCAGTATTACTTGAAAGGGTCTACGTTGGCTCACCCAACCTCACCGAACCTCTCAGCCCCAAGAGTGTCCACCCTTATGTCTCAATCAGCTGTGGGTCTAGATATGGTCAATCCAGGTTGCATCACAGCCCCTGAACGAATTTTGTAAGAATTTCCCTCTCTTTCACTGTCTTTGTTTCACGGGTTTTGAAAAGTAATTTATTTTTATAATGGGGTTTAGCTGCTTTTCACGGCTGTGTTTATGCCGCTTTACACCCCCTTGACTCACTTACAGAGAGATATCAATACATAGGTTTGAAGATTCTTACTAGTCAGATATATTCTTGTGCGGTGAATAGGGGGTGTTGAGTCCAGTTCACTGAAAAAGGAATAGGTCTTGTCTCTTACATATTGGGTTTATGGAACGGTATCTGAGCTAATTTGAAACCCTTGTTTTATGCATCACCCCACCTCACCTTTCCCGTTCAGCAGCCATAGTGTGTTTCCTAAACGTGTGACTCTGTTCTGTTTTGTAATTCAGTTCAAGTGTAGCGGTTTTTACATTCCCTCTAGAAGTGATATTTTATGATAAGTGTCTTTTTCTGTGTGACTTATTTCACTTAGAATCGTCGTACCTAAATCCACTCATCGTGCTGCTACTAGCCTTATGACGTGGATTTCATGGCTGAGTGATATTCCATTGTACAGGAGGACCACAACTTCTTTATCCATTTTTCTCTTTCCTAGTATATTTCAGGTGTAATGAAGTGGGGGTTCTTGTCAACAGAGCAGCCCTAAACTTTGGGGTGCCTGTGTCTTGCTGATTTTTAGTTTTCCCAATTTATACGGCCATGAGTGGAAGTGCCCTACGCTCTCCAAGCTGTTTTTTTTAGATGTTTCAGGACACACCGTACACTTCTCCAGCGTGGCTGTTGGCAATTTACATCCCACCCATCAGCGTAGCAAGGCTCCCATTTCTCCATGGCCGGTCCTGCATTTCTGGTTTGGACACTTTTTTCCGCATGGCCCTTTTGCCGCTGGGAAGCGAGACTTCTTTGGAGCGCTGATTGGCCTTTCCAGGTTGCTTGGTTGGCCAAAAAGGGCGTATGCATTTTTTCCTGAATATATTCATGAAAAAACGCATACGCCCTTTTTGGCCAAGGGCATCATTGTCCACGTTTTGCCGCTTTTCATGTGCTTTCAAGGCGATTCGAATCTACCTCCTGAAATCTGTTTCCTGCAATTCTGCCTTGCTTTCAAAGCCTCTTCGTTGCCTTCCCTTAATATATTTGTGGACGAGAGGTATCATTTAAACCTCTGCAGGTTTGTGAATTGCAGTGCCCCTGAGCTCCATTTTTCAACTCGCTTTTTTGCGAGCTGGCTGCAAAAGCGCAGGATTGCTTCAGGCCCTCTTCTGGTTCTGGGGGGCAGGCTGAGCTTGTGCTTAATTCTTCTTCCTGATGGGAAAATAGAGTGACCTGTGCCTGTCCCAACACCTAGAGCTAGTCTCTCATTGGTTCCCCCTCTTCCCGTTCATCCTCAGGACAAATTGCAACCTGTACGGAACAGGAGGTTAAAGGTGCTGATTCTCCAAGGAGGGAGATGGCTAGTAAATCGGCTGGAATGGCGAACCCGAGCAAAGGAGATGAGAAATGAGGTGCGTTTTAGAAACCATTCCCGATCACACGGTGTACCATCTTCTGGGTTTCTCATGCCTGTTTTCGATGTAGGAAGATGCCCTTGAACCTGGAGATTTGGGACGCATGGGATGGGTACCATGCAGTATTACTTGAAAGGGTCTGCGTTGGCTCACCCAACCTCACCGAACCTCTCAGCCCCAAGAGTGTCCACCCTTATGTCTCAATCAGCTGTGGGTCTAGATATGGTCAATCCAGGTTGCATCACAGCCCCTGAACGAATTTTGTAAGAATTTCCCTCTCTTTCACTGTCTTTGTTTCACGGGTTTTGAAAAGTAATTTATTTTTATAATGGGGTTTAGCTGCTTTTCACGGCTGTGTTTATGCCACTTTACACCCCCTTGACTCACTTACAGAGAGATATCAATACATAGGTTTGAAGATTCTTACTAGTCAGATATATTCTTGTGCGGTGAATAGGGGGTGTTGAGTCCAGTTCACTGAAAAAGGAATAGGTCTTGTCTCTTACATATTGGGTTTATGGAACGGTATCTGAGCTAATTTGAAACCCTTTTTTATGCATCACCCCACCTCACCTTTCCCGTTCAGCAGCCATAGTGTGTTTCCTAAACGTGTGACTCTGTTCTGTTTTGTAATTCAGTTCAAGTGTAGCGGTTTTTACATTCCCTCTCGAAGTGATATCTTAGGATAAATGTCTTTTTCTGTGTGACTTATTTCACTTAGAATCGTCGTACCTAAATCCACTCATCGTGCTGCTACTAGCCTTATGACGTTGATTTCATGGCTGAGTGATATTCCATTGTACAGGAGGACCACAACTTCTTTATCCATTTTTCTCTTTCCTAGGATATTTCAGGTGTAATGAAGTGGGGGTTCTTGTCAACAGAGCAGCCCTAAACTTTGGGGTGCCTGTGTCTTGCTGATTTTTAGTTTTCCCAATTTATACGGCCATGAGTGGAAGTGCCCTATGCTCTCCAAGCTGTGTTTTTTAGATGTTTCAGGACACACCGTACACTTCTCCAGCGTGGCTGTTGGCAATTTACATCCCACCCATCAGCGTAGCAAGGCTCCCATTTCTCCATGGCCGGTCCTGCATTTCTGGTTTGGACACTTTTTTCCGCATGGCCCTTTTGCCCGCTGGGAAGCGAGACTTCTTTGGAGCGCTGATTGGCCTTTCCAGGTTGCTTGGTTGGCCAAAAAGGGCGTATGCGTTTTTTCCTGAATATATTCAGGAAAAAACGCATACGCCCTTTTTGGCCAAGGGCATCATTGTCCACGTTTTGCCGCTTTTCATGTGCTTTCAAGGCGATTCGAATCTACCTCCTGAAATCTGTTTCCTGCAATTCTGCCTTGCTTTCAAAGCCTCTTCGTTGCCTTCCCTTAATATATTTGTGGACGAGAGGTATCATTTAAAACTCTGCAGGTTTGTGAATTGCAGTGCCCCTGAGCTCCATTTTTCAACTCGCTTTTTTGGGAGCTGGCCACAAAAGCGCAGGATTGCTTCAGGCCCTCTTCTGGTTCTGGGGGGCAGGCTGAGCTTGTGCTTAATTCTTCTTCCTGATGGGAAAATAGAGTGACCTGTGCCTGTCCCAACACGTAGAGCTAGTCTCTCATTGGTTCCCCCACTTCCCGTTCATCCTCAGGACAAATTGCAACCTGTACGGAACAGGAGGTTAAAGGTGCTGATTCTCCAAGGAGGGAGATGGCTAGTAAATCGGCTGGAATGGCGAACCCGAGCAAAGGAGATGAGAAATGAGGTGCGTTTTAGAAACCATTCCCGATCACACGGTGTACCATCTTCTGGGTTTCTCATGCCTGTTTTCGATGTAGGAAGATGCCCTTGAACCTGGAGATTTGGGACCCATGGGATGGGTACCATGCAGTATTACTTGAAAGGGTCTGCGTTGGCTCACCCAACCTCACCGAACCTCTCAGCCCCAAGAGTGTCCACCCTTATGTCTCAATCAGCTGTGGGTCTAGATATGGTCAATCCAGGTTGCATCACAGCCCCTGAACGAATTTTGTAAGAATTTCCCTCTCTTTCACTGTCTTTGTTTCACGGGTTTTGAAAAGTAATTTATTTTTATAATGGGGTTTAGCTGCTTTTCACGGCTGTGTTTATGCCGCTTTACACCCCCTTGACTCACTTACAGAGAGATATCAATACATAGGTTTGAAGATTCTTACTAGTCAGATATATTCTTGTGCGGTGAATAGGGGGTGTTGAGTCCAGTTCACTGAAAAAGGAATAGGTCTTGTCTCTTACATATTGGGTTTATGGAACGGTATCTGAGCTAATTTGAAACCCTTGTTTTATGCATCACCCCACCTCACCTTTCCCGTTCAGCAGCCATAGTGTGTTTCCTAAACGTGTGACTCTGTTCTGTTTTGTAATTCAGTTCAAGTGTAGCGGTTTTTACATTCCCTCTCGAAGTGATATCTTATGATAAGTGTCTTTTTCTGTGTGACTTATTTCACTTAGAATCGTCGTACCTAAATCCACTCATCGTGCTGCTACTAGCCTTATGACGTGGATTTCATGGCTGAGTGATATTCCATTGTACATGAGGACCCCAACTTCTTTATCCATTTTTCTCTTTCCTAGGATATTTCAGGTGTAATGAAGTGGGGGTTCTTGTCAACAGAGCAGCCCTAAACTTTGGGGTGCCTGTGTCTTGCTGATTTTTAGTTTTCCCAATTTAAAGTGCCCTACGCTCTCCAAGCTGTTTTTTTTAGATGTTTCAGGACACACCGTACACTTCTCCAGCGTGGCTGTTGGCAATTTACATCCCACCCATCAGCGTAGCAAGGCTCCCATTTCTCCATGGCCGGTCCTGCATTTCTGGTTTGGACACTTTTTTCCGCATGGCCCTTTTGCCGCTGGGAAGCGAGACTTCTTTGGAGCGCTGATTGGCCTTTCCAGGTTGCTTGGTTGGCCAAAAAGGGCGTATGCATTTTTTCCTGAATATATTCATGAAAAAACGCATACGCCCTTTTTGGCCAAGGGCATCATTGTCCACGTTTTGCCGCTTTTCATGTGCTTTCAAGGCGATTCGAATCTACCTCCTGAAATCTGTTTCCTGCAATTCTGCCTTGCTTTCAAAGCCTCTTCGTTGCCTTCCCTTAATATATTTGTGGACGAGAGGTATCATTTAAAACTCTGCAGGTTTGTGAATTGCAGTGCCCCTGAGCTCCATTTTTCAACTCGCTTTTTTGGGAGCTGGCTGCAAAAGCGCAGGATTGCTTCAGGCCCTCTTCTGGTTCTGGGGGGCAGGCTGAGCTTGTGCTTAATTCTTCTTCCTGATGGGAAAATAGAGTGACCTGTGCCTGTCCCAACACCTAGAGCTAGTCTCTCATTGGTTCCCCCTCTTCCCGTTCATCCTCAGGACAAATTGCAACCTGTACGGAACAGGAGGTTAAAGGTGCTGATTCTCCAAGGAGGGAGATGGCTAGTAAATCGGCTGGAATGGCGAACCCGAGCAAAGGAGATGAGAAATGAGGTGCGTTTTAGAAACCATTCCCGATCACACGGTGTACCATCTTCTGGGTTTCTCATGCCTGTTTTCGATGTAGGAAGATGCCCTTGAACCTGGAGATTTGGGACCCATGGGATGGGTACCATGCAGTATTACTTGAAAGGGTCTGCGTTGGCTCACCCAACCTCACCGAACCTCTCAGCCCCAAGAGTGTCCACCCTTATGTCTCAATCAGCTGTGGGTCTAGATATGGTCAATCCAGGTTGCATCACAGCCCCTGAACGAATTTTGTAAGAATTTCCCTCTCTTTCACTGTCTTTGTTTCACGGGTTTTGAAAAGTAATTTATTTTTATAATGGGGTTTAGCTGCTTTTCACGGCTGTGTTTATGCCACTTTACACCCCCTTGACTCACTTACAGAGAGATATCAATACATAGGTTTGAAGATTCTTACTAGTCAGATATATTCTTGTGCGGTGAATAGGGGGTGTTGAGTCCAGTTCACTGAAAAAGGAATAGGTCTTGTCTCTTACATATTGGGTTTATGGAACGGTATCTGAGCTAATTTGAAACCCTTTTTTATGCATCACCCCACCTCACCTTTCCCGTTCAGCAGCCATAGTGTGTTTCCTAAACGTGTGACTCTGTTCTGTTTTGTAATTCAGTTCAAGTGTAGCGGTTTTTACATTCCCTCTCGAAGTGATATCTTAGGATAAATGTCTTTTTCTGTGTGACTTATTTCACTTAGAATCGTCGTACCTAAATCCACTCATCGTGCTGCTACTAGCCTTATGACGTTGATTTCATGGCTGAGTGATATTCCATTGTACAGGAGGACCACAACTTCTTTATCCATTTTTCTCTTTCCTAGGATATTTCAGGTGTAATGAAGTGGGGGTTCTTGTCAACAGAGCAGCCCTAAACTTTGGGGTGCCTGTGTCTTGCTGATTTTTAGTTTTCCCAATTTATACGGCCATGAGTGGAAGTGCCCTATGCTCTCCAAGCTGTGTTTTTTAGATGTTTCAGGACACACCGTACACTTCTCCAGCGTGGCTGTTGGCAATTTACATCCCACCCATCAGCGTAGCAAGGCTCCCATTTCTCCATGGCCGGTCCTGCATTTCTGGTTTGGACACTTTTTTCCGCATGGCCCTTTTGCCCGCTGGGAAGCGAGACTTCTTTGGAGCGCTGATTGGCCTTTCCAGGTTGCTTGGTTGGCCAAAAAGGGCGTATGCGTTTTTTCCTGAATATATTCAGGAAAAAACGCATACGCCCTTTTTGGCCAAGGGCATCATTGTCCACGTTTTGCCGCTTTTCATGTGCTTTCAAGGCGATTCGAATCTACCTCCTGAAATCTGTTTCCTGCAATTCTGCCTTGCTTTCAAAGCCTCTTCGTTGCCTTCCCTTAATATATTTGTGGACGAGAGGTATCATTTAAAACTCTGCAGGTTTGTGAATTGCAGTGCCCCTGAGCTCCATTTTTCAACTCGCTTTTTTGGGAGCTGGCCACAAAAGCGCAGGATTGCTTCAGGCCCTCTTCTGGTTCTGGGGGGCAGGCTGAGCTTGTGCTTAATTTTTCTTCCTGATGGGAAAATAGAGTGACCTGTGCCTGTCCCAACACCTAGAGCTAGTCTCTCATTGGTTCCCCCACTTCCCGTTCATCCTCAGGACAAATTGCAACCTGTACGGAACAGGAGGTTAAAGGTGCTGATTCTCCAAGGAGGGAGATGGCTAGTAAATCGGCTGGAATGGCGAACCCAAGCAAAGGAGATGAGAAATGAGGTGCGTTTTAGAAACCATTCCCGATCACACGGTGTACCATCTTCTGGGTTTCTCATGCCTGTTTTCGATGTAGGAAGATGCCCTTGAACCTGGAGATTTGGGACCCATGGGATGGGTACCATGCAGTATTACTTGAAAGGGTCTGCGTTGGCTCACCCAACCTCACCGAACCTCTCAGCCCCAAGAGTGTCCACCCTTATGTCTCAATCAGCTGTGGGTCTAGATATGGTCAATCCAGGTTGCATCACAGCCCCTGAACGAATTTTGTAAGAATTTCCCTCTCTTTCACTGTCTTTGTTTCACGGGTTTTGAAAAGTAATTTATTTTTATAATGGGGTTTAGCTGCTTTTCACGGCTGTGTTTATGCCGCTTTACACCCCCTTGACTCACTTACAGAGAGATATCAATACATAGGTTTGAAGATTCTTACTAGTCAGATATATTCTTGTGCAGTGAATAGGGGGTGTTGAGTCCAGTTCACTGAAAAAGGAATAGGTCTTGTCTCTTACATATTGGGTTTATGGAACGGTATCTGAGCTAATTTGAAACCCTTGTTTTATGCATCACCCCACCTCACCTTTCCCGTTCAGCAGCCATAGTGTGTTTCCTAAACGTGTGACTCTGTTCTGTTTTGTAATTCAGTTCAAGTGTAGCGGTTTTTACATTCCCTCTAGAAGTGATATCTTATGATAAGTGTCTTTTTCTGTGTGACTTATTTCACTTAGAATCGTCGTACCTAAATCCACTCATCGTGCTGCTACTAGCCTTATGACGTGGATTTCATGGCTGAGTGATATTCCATTGTACATGAGGACCCCAACTTCTTTATCCATTTTTCTCTTTCCTAGGATATTTCAGGTGTAATGAAGTGGGGGTTCTTGTCAACAGAGCAGCCCTAAACTTTGGGGTGCCTGTGTCTTGCTGATTTTTAGTTTTCCCAATTTATACGGCCATGAGTGGAAGTGCCCTATGCTCTCCAAGCTGTGTTTTTTAGATGTTTCAGGACACACCGTACACTTCTCCAGCGTGGCTGTTGGCAATTTACATCCCACCCATCAGCGTAGCAAGGCTCCCATTTCTCCATGGCCGGTCCTGCATTTCTGGTTTGGACACTTTTTTCCGCATGGCCCTTTTGCCCGCTGGGAAGCGAGACTTCTTTGGAGCGCTGATTGGCCTTTCCAGGTTGCTTGGTTGGCCAAAAAGGGCGTATGCGTTTTTTCCTGAATATATTCAGGAAAAAACGCATACGCCCTTTTTGGCCAAGGGCATCATTGTCCACGTTTTGCCGCTTTTCATGTGCTTTCAAGGCGATTCGAATCTACCTCCTGAAATCTGTTTCCTGCAATTCTGCCTTGCTTTCAAAGCCTCTTCGTTGCCTTCCCTTAATATATTTGTGGACGAGAGGTATCATTTAAAACTCTGCAGGTTTGTGAATTGCAGTGCCCCTGAGCTCCATTTTTCAACTCGCTTTTTTGGGAGCTGGCCACAAAAGCGCAGGATTGCTTCAGGCCCTCTTCTGGTTCTGGGGGGCAGGCTGAGCTTGTGCTTAATTCTTCTTCCTGATGCGAAAATAGAGTGACCTGTGCCTGTCCCAACACGTAGAGCTAGTCTCTCATTGGTTCCCCCACTTCCCGTTCATCCTCAGGACAAATTGCAACCTGTACGGAACAGGAGGTTAAAGGTGCTGATTCTCCAAGGAGGGAGATGGCTAGTAAATCGGCTGGAATGGCGAACCCGAGCAAAGGAGATGAGAAATGAGGTGCGTTTTAGAAACCATTCCCGATCACACGGTGTACCATCTTCTGGGTTTCTCATGCCTGTTTTCGATGTAGGAAGATGCCCTTGAACCTGGAGATTTGGGACCCATGGGATGGGTACCATGCAGTATTACTTGAAAGGGTCTGCGTTGGCTCACCCAACCTCACCGAACCTCTCAGCCCCAAGAGTGTCCACCCTTATGTCTCAATCAGCTGTGGGTCTAGATATGGTCAATCCAGGTTGCATCACAGCCCCTGAACGAATTTTGTAAGAATTTCCCTCTCTTTCACTGTCTTTGTTTCACGGGTTTTGAAAAGTAATTTATTTTTATAATGGGGTTTAGCTGCTTTTCACGGCTGTGTTTATGCCGCTTTACACCCCCTTGACTCACTTACAGAGAGATATCAATACATAGGTTTGAAGATTCTTACTAGTCAGATATATTCTTGTGCAGTGAATAGGGGGTGTTGAGTCCAGTTCACTGAAAAAGGAATAGGTCTTGTCTCTTACATATTGGGTTTATGGAACGGTATCTGAGCTAATTTGAAACCCTTGTTTTATGCATCACCCCACCTCACCTTTCCCGTTCAGCAGCCATAGTGTGTTTCCTAAACGTGTGACTCTGTTCTGTTTTGTAATTCAGTTCAAGTGTAGCGGTTTTTACATTCCCTCTAGAAGTGATATCTTATGATAAGTGTCTTTTTCTGTGTGACTTATTTCACTTAGAATCGTCGTACCTAAATCCACTCATCGTGCTGCTACTAGCCTTATGACGTGGATTTCATGGCTGAGTGATATTCCATTGTACATGAGGACCCCAACTTCTTTATCCATTTTTCTCTTTCCTAGGATATTTCAGGTGTAATGAAGTGGGGGTTCTTGTCAACAGAGCAGCCCTAAACTTTGGGGTGCCTGTGTCTTGCTGATTTTTAGTTTTCCCAATTTATACGGCCATGAGTGGAAGTGCCCTATGCTCTCCAAGCTGTGTTTTTTAGATGTTTCAGGACACACCGTACACTTCTCCAGCGTGGCTGTTGGCAATTTACATCCCACCCATCAGCGTAGCAAGGCTCCCATTTCTCCATGGCCGGTCCTGCATTTCTGGTTTGGACACTTTTTTCCGCATGGCCCTTTTGCCCGCTGGGAAGCGAGACTTCTTTGGAGCGCTGATTGGCCTTTCCAGGTTGCTTGGTTGGCCAAAAAGGGCGTATGCGTTTTTTCCTGAATATATTCAGGAAAAAACGCATACGCCCTTTTTGGCCAAGGGCATCATTGTCCACGTTTTGCCGCTTTTCATGTGCTTTCAAGGCGATTCGAATCTACCTCCTGAAATCTGTTTCCTGCAATTCTGCCTTGCTTTCAAAGCCTCTTCGTTGCCTTCCCTTAATATATTTGTGGACGAGAGGTATCATTTAAAACTCTGCAGGTTTGTGAATTGCAGTGCCCCTGAGCTCCATTTTTCAACTCGCTTTTTTGGGAGCTGGCCACAAAAGCGCAGGATTGCTTCAGGCCCTCTTCTGGTTCTGGGGGGCAGGCTGAGCTTGTGCTTAATTCTTCTTCCTGATGGGAAAATAGAGTGACCTGTGCCTGTCCCAACACGTAGAGCTAGTCTCTCATTGGTTCCCCCACTTCCCGTTCATCCTCAGGACAAATTGCAACCTGTACGGAACAGGAGGTTAAAGGTGCTGATTCTCCAAGGAGGGAGATGGCTAGTAAATCGGCTGGAATGGCGAACCCGAGCAAAGGAGATGAGAAATGAGGTGCGTTTTAGAAACCATTCCCGATCACACGGTGTACCATCTTCTGGGTTTCTCATGCCTGTTTTCGATGTAGGAAGATGCCCTTGAACCTGGAGATTTGGGACCCATGGGATGGGTACCATGCAGTATTACTTGAAAGGGTCTGCGTTGGCTCACCCAACCTCACCGAACCTCTCAGCCCCAAGAGTGTCCACCCTTATGTCTCAATCAGCTGTGGGTCTAGATATGGTCAATCCAGGTTGCATCACAGCCCCTGAACGAATTTTGTAAGAATTTCCCTCTCTTTCACTGTCTTTGTTTCACGGGTTTTGAAAAGTAATTTATTTTTATAATGGGGTTTAGCTGCTTTTCACGGCTGTGTTTATGCCGCTTTACACCCCCTTGACTCACTTACAGAGAGATATCAATACATAGGTTTGAAGATTCTTACTAGTCAGATATATTCTTGTGCGGTGAATAGGGGGTGTTGAGTCCAGTTCACTGAAAAAGGAATAGGTCTTGTCTCTTACATATTGGGTTTATGGAACGGTATCTGAGCTAATTTGAAACCCTTGTTTTATGCATCACCCCACCTCACCTTTCCCGTTCAGCAGCCATAGTGTGTTTCCTAAACGTGTGACTCTGTTCTGTTTTGTAATTCAGTTCAAGTGTAGCGGTTTTTACATTCCCTCTCGAAGTGATATCTTATGATAAGTGTCTTTTTCTGTGTGACTTATTTCACTTAGAATCGTCGTACCTAAATCCACTCATCGTGCTGCTACTAGCCTTATGACGTGGATTTCATGGCTGAGTGATATTCCATTGTACATGAGGACCCCAACTTCTTTATCCATTTTTCTCTTTCCTAGGATATTTCAGGTGTAATGAAGTGGGGGTTCTTGTCAACAGAGCAGCCCTAAACTTTGGGGTGCCTGTGTCTTGCTGATTTTTAGTTTTCCCAATTTAAAGTGCCCTACGCTCTCCAAGCTGTTTTTTTTAGATGTTTCAGGACACACCGTACACTTCTCCAGCGTGGCTGTTGGCAATTTACATCCCACCCATCAGCGTAGCAAGGCTCCCATTTCTCCATGGCCGGTCCTGCATTTCTGGTTTGGACACTTTTTTCCGCATGGCCCTTTTGCCGCTGGGAAGCGAGACTTCTTTGGAGCGCTGATTGGCCTTTCCAGGTTGCTTGGTTGGCCAAAAAGGGCGTATGCATTTTTTCCTGAATATATTCATGAAAAAACGCATACGCCCTTTTTGGCCAAGGGCATCATTGTCCACGTTTTGCCGCTTTTCATGTGCTTTCAAGGCGATTCGAATCTACCTCCTGAAATCTGTTTCCTGCAATTCTGCCTTGCTTTCAAAGCCTCTTCGTTGCCTTCCCTTAATATATTTGTGGACGAGAGGTATCATTTAAAACTCTGCAGGTTTGTGAATTGCAGTGCCCCTGAGCTCCATTTTTCAACTCGCTTTTTTGGGAGCTGGCTGCAAAAGCGCAGGATTGCTTCAGGCCCTCTTCTGGTTCTGGGGGGCAGGCTGAGCTTGTGCTTAATTCTTCTTCCTGATGGGAAAATAGAGTGACCTGTGCCTGTCCCAACACCTAGAGCTAGTCTCTCATTGGTTCCCCCTCTTCCCGTTCATCCTCAGGACAAATTGCAACCTGTACGGAACAGGAGGTTAAAGGTGCTGATTCTCCAAGGAGGGAGATGGCTAGTAAATCGGCTGGAATGGCGAACCCGAGCAAAGGAGATGAGAAATGAGGTGCGTTTTAGAAACCATTCCCGATCACACGGTGTACCATCTTCTGGGTTTCTCATGCCTGTTTTCGATGTAGGAAGATGCCCTTGAACCTGGAGATTTGGGACCCATGGGATGGGTACCATGCAGTATTACTTGAAAGGGTCTGCGTTGGCTCACCCAACCTCACCGAACCTCTCAGCCCCAAGAGTGTCCACCCTTATGTCTCAATCAGCTGTGGGTCTAGATATGGTCAATCCAGGTTGCATCACAGCCCCTGAACGAATTTTGTAAGAATTTCCCTCTCTTTCACTGTCTTTGTTTCACGGGTTTTGAAAAGTAATTTATTTTTATAATGGGGTTTAGCTGCTTTTCACGGCTGTGTTTATGCCACTTTACACCCCCTTGACTCACTTACAGAGAGATATCAATACATAGGTTTGAAGATTCTTACTAGTCAGATATATTCTTGTGCGGTGAATAGGGGGTGTTGAGTCCAGTTCACTGAAAAAGGAATAGGTCTTGTCTCTTACATATTGGGTTTATGGAACGGTATCTGAGCTAATTTGAAACCCTTTTTTATGCATCACCCCACCTCACCTTTCCCGTTCAGCAGCCATAGTGTGTTTCCTAAACGTGTGACTCTGTTCTGTTTTGTAATTCAGTTCAAGTGTAGCGGTTTTTACATTCCCTCTCGAAGTGATATCTTAGGATAAATGTCTTTTTCTGTGTGACTTATTTCACTTAGAATCGTCGTACCTAAATCCACTCATCGTGCTGCTACTAGCCTTATGACGTTGATTTCATGGCTGAGTGATATTCCATTGTACAGGAGGACCACAACTTCTTTATCCATTTTTCTCTTTCCTAGGATATTTCAGGTGTAATGAAGTGGGGGTTCTTGTCAACAGAGCAGCCCTAAACTTTGGGGTGCCTGTGTCTTGCTGATTTTTAGTTTTCCCAATTTATACGGCCATGAGTGGAAGTGCCCTATGCTCTCCAAGCTGTGTTTTTTAGATGTTTCAGGACACACCGTACACTTCTCCAGCGTGGCTGTTGGCAATTTACATCCCACCCATCAGCGTAGCAAGGCTCCCATTTCTCCATGGCCGGTCCTGCATTTCTGGTTTGGACACTTTTTTCCGCATGGCCCTTTTGCCCGCTGGGAAGCGAGACTTCTTTGGAGCGCTGATTGGCCTTTCCAGGTTGCTTGGTTGGCCAAAAAGGGCGTATGCGTTTTTTCCTGAATATATTCAGGAAAAAACGCATACGCCCTTTTTGGCCAAGGGCATCATTGTCCACGTTTTGCCGCTTTTCATGTGCTTTCAAGGCGATTCGAATCTACCTCCTGAAATCTGTTTCCTGCAATTCTGCCTTGCTTTCAAAGCCTCTTCGTTGCCTTCCCTTAATATATTTGTGGACGAGAGGTATCATTTAAAACTCTGCAGGTTTGTGAATTGCAGTGCCCCTGAGCTCCATTTTTCAACTCGCTTTTTTGGGAGCTGGCCACAAAAGCGCAGGATTGCTTCAGGCCCTCTTCTGGTTCTGGGGGGCAGGCTGAGCTTGTGCTTAATTTTTCTTCCTGATGGGAAAATAGAGTGACCTGTGCCTGTCCCAACACCTAGAGCTAGTCTCTCATTGGTTCCCCCACTTCCCGTTCATCCTCAGGACAAATTGCAACCTGTACGGAACAGGAGGTTAAAGGTGCTGATTCTCCAAGGAGGGAGATGGCTAGTAAATCGGCTGGAATGGCGAACCCAAGCAAAGGAGATGAGAAATGAGGTGCGTTTTAGAAACCATTCCCGATCACACGGTGTACCATCTTCTGGGTTTCTCATGCCTGTTTTCGATGTAGGAAGATGCCCTTGAACCTGGAGATTTGGGACCCATGGGATGGGTACCATGCAGTATTACTTGAAAGGGTCTGCGTTGGCTCACCCAACCTCACCGAACCTCTCAGCCCCAAGAGTGTCCACCCTTATGTCTCAATCAGCTGTGGGTCTAGATATGGTCAATCCAGGTTGCATCACAGCCCCTGAACGAATTTTGTAAGAATTTCCCTCTCTTTCACTGTCTTTGTTTCACGGGTTTTGAAAAGTAATTTATTTTTATAATGGGGTTTAGCTGCTTTTCACGGCTGTGTTTATGCCGCTTTACACCCCCTTGACTCACTTACAGAGAGATATCAATACATAGGTTTGAAGATTCTTACTAGTCAGATATATTCTTGTGCAGTGAATAGGGGGTGTTGAGTCCAGTTCACTGAAAAAGGAATAGGTCTTGTCTCTTACATATTGGGTTTATGGAACGGTATCTGAGCTAATTTGAAACCCTTGTTTTATGCATCACCCCACCTCACCTTTCCCGTTCAGCAGCCATAGTGTGTTTCCTAAACGTGTGACTCTGTTCTGTTTTGTAATTCAGTTCAAGTGTAGCGGTTTTTACATTCCCTCTCGAAGTGATATCTTATGATAAGTGTCTTTTTCTGTGTGACTTATTTCACTTAGAATCGTCGTACCTAAATCCACTCATCGTGCTGCTACTAGCCTTATGACGTGGATTTCATGGCTGAGTGATATTCCATTGTACATGAGGACCCCAACTTCTTTATCCATTTTTCTCTTTCCTAGGATATTTCAGGTGTAATGAAGTGGGGGTTCTTGTCAACAGAGCAGCCCTAAACTTTGGGGTGCCTGTGTCTTGCTGATTTTTAGTTTTCCCAATTTATACGGCCATGAGTGGAAGTGCCCTATGCTCTCCAAGCTGTGTTTTTTAGATGTTTCAGGACACACCGTACACTTCTCCAGCGTGGCTGTTGGCAATTTACATCCCACCCATCAGCGTAGCAAGGCTCCCATTTCTCCATGGCCGGTCCTGCATTTCTGGTTTGGACACTTTTTTCCGCATGGCCCTTTTGCCCGCTGGGAAGCGAGACTTCTTTGGAGCGCTGATTGGCCTTTCCAGGTTGCTTGGTTGGCCAAAAAGGGCGTATGCGTTTTTTCCTGAATATATTCAGGAAAAAACGCATACGCCCTTTTTGGCCAAGGGCATCATTGTCCACGTTTTGCCGCTTTTCATGTGCTTTCAAGGCGATTCGAATCTACCTCCTGAAATCTGTTTCCTGCAATTCTGCCTTGCTTTCAAAGCCTCTTCGTTGCCTTCCCTTAATATATTTGTGGACGAGAGGTATCATTTAAAACTCTGCAGGTTTGTGAATTGCAGTGCCCCTGAGCTCCATTTTTCAACTCGCTTTTTTGGGAGCTGGCCACAAAAGCGCAGGATTGCTTCAGGCCCTCTTCTGGTTCTGGGGGGCAGGCTGAGCTTGTGCTTAATTCTTCTTCCTGATGGGAAAATAGAGTGACCTGTGCCTGTCCCAACACGTAGAGCTAGTCTCTCATTGGTTCCCCCACTTCCCGTTCATCCTCAGGACAAATTGCAACCTGTACGGAACAGGAGGTTAAAGGTGCTGATTCTCCAAGGAGGGAGATGGCTAGTAAATCGGCTGGAATGGCGAACCCGAGCAAAGGAGATGAGAAATGAGGTGCGTTTTAGAAACCATTCCCGATCACACGGTGTACCATCTTCTGGGTTTCTCATGCCTGTTTTCGATGTAGGAAGATGCCCTTGAACCTGGAGATTTGGGACCCATGGGATGGGTACCATGCAGTATTACTTGAAAGGGTCTGCGTTGGCTCACCCAACCTCACCGAACCTCTCAGCCCCAAGAGTGTCCACCCTTATGTCTCAATCAGCTGTGGGTCTAGATATGGTCAATCCAGGTTGCATCACAGCCCCTGAACGAATTTTGTAAGAATTTCCCTCTCTTTCACTGTCTTTGTTTCACGGGTTTTGAAAAGTAATTTATTTTTATAATGGGGTTTAGCTGCTTTTCACGGCTGTGTTTATGCCGCTTTACACCCCCTTGACTCACTTACAGAGAGATATCAATACATAGGTTTGAAGATTCTTACTAGTCAGATATATTCTTGTGCGGTGAATAGGGGGTGTTGAGTCCAGTTCACTGAAAAAGGAATAGGTCTTGTCTCTTACATATTGGGTTTATGGAACGGTATCTGAGCTAATTTGAAACCCTTGTTTTATGCATCACCCCACCTCACCTTTCCCGTTCAGCAGCCATAGTGTGTTTCCTAAACGTGTGACTCTGTTCTGTTTTGTAATTCAGTTCAAGTGTAGCGGTTTTTACATTCCCTCTCGAAGTGATATCTTATGATAAGTGTCTTTTTCTGTGTGACTTATTTCACTTAGAATCGTCGTACCTAAATCCACTCATCGTGCTGCTACTAGCCTTATGACGTGGATTTCATGGCTGAGTGATATTCCATTGTACATGAGGACCCCAACTTCTTTATCCATTTTTCTCTTTCCTAGGATATTTCAGGTGTAATGAAGTGGGGGTTCTTGTCAACAGAGCAGCCCTAAACTTTGGGGTGCCTGTGTCTTGCTGATTTTTAGTTTTCCCAATTTATACGGCCATGAGTGGAAGTGCCCTATGCTCTCCAAGCTGTGTTTTTTAGATGTTTCAGGACACACCGTACACTTCTCCAGCGTGGCTGTTGGCAATTTACATCCCACCCATCAGCGTAGCAAGGCTCCCATTTCTCCATGGCCGGTCCTGCATTTCTGGTTTGGACACTTTTTTCCGCATGGCCCTTTTGCCCGCTGGGAAGCGAGACTTCTTTGGAGCGCTGATTGGCCTTTCCAGGTTGCTTGGTTGGCCAAAAAGGGCGTATGCGTTTTTTCCTGAATATATTCAGGAAAAAACGCATACGCCCTTTTTGGCCCAGGGCATCATTGTCCACGTTTTGCCGCTTTTCATGTGCTTTCAAGGCGATTCGAATCTACCTCCTGAAATCTGTTTCCTGCAATTCTGCCTTGCTTTCAAAGCCTCTTCGTTGCCTTCCCTTAATATATTTGTGGACGAGAGGTATCATTTAAAACTCTGCAGGTTTGTTAATTGCAGTGCCCCTGAGCTCCATTTTTCAACTCGCTTTTTTGGGAGCTGGCCGCAAAAGCGCAGGATTGCTTCAGGCCCTCTTCTGGTTCTGGGGGGCAGGCTGAGCTTGTGCTTAATTCTTCTTCCTGATGGGAAAATAGAGTGACCTGTGCCTGTCCCAACACCTAGAGCTAGTCTCTCATTGGTTCCCCCACTTCCCGTTCATCCTCAGGACAAATTGCAACCTGTACGGAACAGGAGGTTAAAGGTGCTGATTCTCCAAGGAGGGAGATGGCTAGTAAATCGGCTGGAATGGCGAACCCGAGCAAAGGAGATGAGAAATGAGGTGCGTTTTAGAAACCATTCCCGATCACACGGTGTACCATCTTCTGGGTTTCTCATGCCTGTTTTCGATGTAGGAAGATGCCCTTGAACCTGGAGATTTGGGACGCATGGGATGGGTACCATGCAGTATTACTTGAAAGGGTCTGCGTTGGCTCACCCAACCTCACCGAACCTCTCAGCCCCAAGAGTGTCCACCCTTATGTCTCAATCAGCTGTGGGTCTAGATATGGTCAATCCAGGTTGCATCACAGCCCCTGAACGAATTTTGTAAGAATTTCTCTCTCTTTCACTGTCTTTGTTTCACGGGTTTTGAAAAGTAATTAATTTTTATAATGGGGTTTAGCTGCTTTTCACGGCTGTGTTTATGCCGCTTTACACCCCCTTGACTCACTTACAGAGAGATATCAATACATAGGTTTGAAGATTCTTACTAGTCAGATATATTCTTGTCCGGTGAATAGGGGGTGTTGAGTCCAGTTCACTGAAAAAGGAATAGGTCTTGTCTCTTACATATTGGGTTTATGGAACGGTATCTGAGCTAATTTGAAACCCTTGTTTTATGCATCACCCCACCTCACCTTTCCCGTTCAGCAGCCATAGTGTGTTTCCTAAACGTGTGACTCTGTTCTGTTTTGTAATTCAGTTCAAGTGTAGCGGTTTTTACATTCCCTCTCGAAGTGATATCTTATGATAAGTGTCTTTTTCTGTGTGACTTATTTCACTTAGAATCGTCGTACCTAAATCCACTCATCGTGCTGCTACTAGCCTTATGACGTGGATTTCATGGCTGAGTGATATTCCATTGTACATGAGGACCCCAACTTCTTTATCCATTTTTCTCTTTCCTAGGATATTTCAGGTGTAATGAAGTGGGGGTTCTTGTCAACAGAGCAGCCCTAAACTTTGGGGTGCCTGTGTCTTGCTGATTTTTAGTTTTCCCAATTTATACGGCCATGAGTGGAAGTGCCCTATGCTCTCCAAGCTGTGTTTTTTAGATGTTTCAGGACACACCGTACACTTCTCCAGCGTGGCTGTTGGCAATTTACATCCCACCCATCAGCGTAGCAAGGCTCCCATTTCTCCATGGCCGGTCCTGCATTTCTGGTTTGGACACTTTTTTCCGCATGGCCCTTTTGCCCGCTGGGAAGCGAGACTTCTTTGGAGCGCTGATTGGCCTTTCCAGGTTGCTTGGTTGGCCAAAAAGGGCGTATGCGTTTTTTCCTGAATATATTCAGGAAAAAACGCATACGCCCTTTTTGGCCCAGGGCATCATTGTCCACGTTTTGCCGCTTTTCATGTGCTTTCAAGGCGATTCGAATCTACCTCCTGAAATCTGTTTCCTGCAATTCTGCCTTGCTTTCAAAGCCTCTTCGTTGCCTTCCCTTAATATATTTGTGGACGAGAGGTATCATTTAAAACTCTGCAGGTTTGTGAATTGCAGTGCCCCTGAGCTCCATTTTTCAACTCGCTTTTTTGGGAGCTGGCCGCAAAAGCGCAGGATTGCTTCAGGCCCTCTTCTGGTTCTGGGGGGCAGGCTGAGCTTGTGCTTAATTCTTCTTCCTGATGGGAAAATAGAGTGACCTGTGCCTGTCCCAACACCTAGAGCTAGTCTCTCATTGGTTCCCCCTCTTCCCGTTCATCCTCAGGACAAATTGCCACCTGTACGGAACAGGAGGTTAAAGGTGCTGATTCTCCAAGGAGGGAGATGGCTAGTAAATCGGCTGGAATGGCGAACCCGAGCAAAGGAGATGAGAAATGAGGTGCGTTTTAGAAACCTTTCCCGATCACACGGTGTACCATCTTCTGGGTTTCTCATGCCTGTTTTCGATGTAGGAAGATGCCCTTGATCCTGGAGATTTGGGACCCATGGGATGGCTACCATGCAGTATTACCTGAAAGGGTCTGCGTTGGCTCACCCAACCTCACCGAACCTCTCAGCCCCAAGAGTGTCCACCCTTATGTCTCAATCAGCTGTGGGTCTAGATATGGTCAATCCAGGTTGCATCACAGCCCCTGAACGAATTTTGTAAGAATTTCCCTCTCTTTCACTGTCTTTGTTTCACGGGTTTTGAAAAGTAATTTATTTTTATAATGGGGTTTAGCTGCTTTTCACGGCTGTGTTTATGCCGCTTTACACCCCCTTGACTCACTTACAGAGAGATATCAATACATAGGTTTGAAGATTCTTACTAGTCAGATATATTCTTGTGCGGTGAATAGGGGGTGTTGAGTCCAGTTCACTGAAAAAGGAATAGGTCTTGTCTCTTACATATTGGGTTTATGGAACGGTATCTGAGCTAATTTGAAACCCTTGTTTTATGCATCACCCCACCTCACCTTTCCCGTTCAGCAGCCATAGTGTATTTCCTAAACGTGTGACTCTGTTCTGTTTTGTAATTCAGTTCAAGTGTAGCGGTTTTTACATTCCCTCTAGAAGTGATATCTTATGATAAGTGTCTTTTTCTGTGTGACTTATTTCACTTAGAATCGTCGTACCTAAATCCACTCATCGTGCTGCTACTAGCCTTATGACGTTGATTTCATGGCTGAGTGATATTCCATTGTACAGGAGGACCACAACTTCTTTATCCATTTTTCTCTTTCCTAGGATATTTCAGGTGTAATGAAGTGGGGGTTCTTGTCAACAGAGCAGCCCTAAACTTTGGGGTGCCTGTGTCTTGCTGATTTTTAGTTTTCCCAATTTATACGGCCATGAGTGGAAGTGCCCTATGCTCTCCAAGCTGTGTTTTTTAGATGTTTCAGGACACACCGTACACTTCTCCAGCGTGGCTGTTGGCAATTTACATCCCACCCATCAGCGTAGCAAGGCTCCCATTTCTCCATGGCCGGTCCTGCATTTCTGGTTTGGACACTTTTTTCCGCATGGCCCTTTTGCCCGCTGGGAAGCGAGACTTCTTTGGAGCGCTGATTGGCCTTTCCAGGTTGCTTGGTTGGCCAAAAAGGGCGTATGCGTTTTTTCCTGAATATATTCAGGAAAAAACGCATACGCCCTTTTTGGCCAAGGGCATCATTGTCCACGTTTTGCCGCTTTTCATGTGCTTTCAAGGCGATTCGAATCTACCTCCTGAAATCTGTTTCCTGCAATTCTGCCTTGCTTTCAAAGCCTCTTCGTTGCCTTCCCTTAATATATTTGTGGACGAGAGGTATCATTTAAAACTCTGCAGGTTTGTGAATTGCAGTGCCCCTGAGCTCCATTTTTCAACTCGCTTTTTTGGGAGCTGGCCACAAAAGCGCAGGATTGCTTCAGGCCCTCTTCTGGTTCTGGGGGGCAGGCTGAGCTTGTGCTTAATTCTTCTTCCTGATGGGAAAATAGAGTGACCTGTGCCTGTCCCAACACGTAGAGCTAGTCTCTCATTGGTTCCCCCACTTCCCGTTCATCCTCAGGACAAATTGCAACCTGTACGGAACAGGAGGTTAAAGGTGCTGATTCTCCAAGGAGGGAGATGGCTAGTAAATCGGCTGGAATGGCGAACCCGAGCAAAGGAGATGAGAAATGAGGTGCGTTTTAGAAACCATTCCCGATCACACGGTGTACCATCTTCTGGGTTTCGCATGCCTGTTTTCGATGTAGGAAGATGCCCTTGAACCTGGAGATTTGGGACCCATGGGATGGGTACCATGCAGTATTACTTGAAAGGGTCTGCGTTGGCTCACCCAACCTCACCGAACCTCTCAGCCCCAAGAGTGTCCACCCTTATGTCTCAATCAGCTGTGGGTCTAGATATGGTCAATCCAGGTTGCATCACAGCCCCTGAACGAATTTTGTAAGAATTTCCCTCTCTTTCACTGTCTTTGTTTCACGGGTTTTGAAAAGTAATTTATTTTTATAATGGGGTTTAGCTGCTTTTCACGGCTGTGTTTATGCCGCTTTACACCCCCTTGACTCACTTACAGAGAGATATCAATACATAGGTTTGAAGATTCTTACTAGTCAGATATATTCTTGTGCGGTGAATAGGGGGTGTTGAGTCCAGTTCACTGAAAAAGGAATAGGTCTTGTCTCTTACATATTGGGTTTATGGAACGGTATCTGAGCTAATTTGAAACCCTTGTTTTATGCATCACCCCACCTCACCTTTCCCGTTCAGCAGCCATAGTGTGTTTCCTAAACGTGTGACTCTGTTCTGTTTTGTAATTCAGTTCAAGTGTAGCGGTTTTTACATTCCCTCTAGAAGTGATATCTTATGATAAGTGTCTTTTTCTGTGTGACTTATTTCACTTAGAATCGTCGTACCTAAATCCACTCATCGTGCTGCTACTAGCCTTATGACGTTGATTTCATGGCTGAGTGATATACCATTGTACAGGAGGACCCCAACTTCTTTATCCATTTTTCTCTTTCCTAGGATATTTCAGGTGTAATGAAGTGGGGGTTCTTGTCAACAGAGCAGCCCTAAACTTTGGGGTGCCTGTGTCTTGCTGATTTTTAGTTTTCCCAATTTATACGGCCATGAGTGGAAGTGCCCTATGCTCTCCAAGCTGTGTTTTTTAGATGTTTCAGGACACACCGTACACTTCACCAGAGTGGCTGTTGGCAATTTACATCCCACCCATCAGCGTAGCAAGGCTCCCATTTCTCCATGGCCGGTCCTGCATTTCTGGTTTGGACACTTTTTTCCGCATGGCCCTTTTGCCCGCTGGGAAGCGAGACTTCTTTGGAGCGCTGATTGGCCTTTCCAGGTTGCTTGGTTGGCCAAAAAGGGCGTATGCGTGTTTTCCTGAATACATTCAGGAAAAAACGCATACGCCCTTTTTGGCCAAGGGCATCATTGTCCACGTTTTGCCGCTTTTCATGTGCTTTCAAGGCGATTCGAATCTACCTCCTGAAATCTGTTTCCTGCAATTCTGCCTTGCTTTCAAAGCCTCTTCGTTGCCTTCCCTTAATATATTTGTGGACGAGAGGTATCATTTAAAACTCTGCAGGTTTGTGAATTGCAGTGCCCCTGAGCTCCATTTTTCAACTCGCTTTTTTGGGAGCTGGCCGCAAAAGCGCAGGATTGCTTCAGGCCCTCTTCTGGTTCTGGGGGGCAGGCTGAGCTTGTGCTTAATTCTTCTTCCTGATGGGAAAATAGAGTGACCTGTGCCTGTCCCAACACCTAGAGCTAGTCTCTCATTGGTTCCCCCTCTTCCCGTTCATCCTCAGGACAAATTGCCACCTGTACGGAACAGGAGGTTAAAGGTGCTGATTCTCCAAGGAGGGAGATGGCTAGTAAATCGGCTGGAATGGCGAACCCGAGCAAAGGAGATGAGAAATGAGGTGCGTTTTAGAAACCTTTCCCGATCACACGGTGTACCATCTTCTGGGTTTCTCATGCCTGTTTTCGATGTAGGAAGATGCCCTTGATCCTGGAGATTTGGGACCCATGGGATGGCTACCATGCAGTATTACCTGAAAGGGTCTGCGTTGGCTCACCCAACCTCACCGAACCTCTCAGCCCCAAGAGTGTCCACCCTTATGTCTCAATCAGCTGTGGGTCTAGATATGGTCAATCCAGGTTGCATCACAGCCCCTGAACGAATTTTGTAAGAATTTCCCTCTCTTTCACTGTCTTTGTTTCACGGGTTTTGAAAAGTAATTTATTTTTATAATGGGGTTTAGCTGCTTTTCACGGCTGTGTTTATGCCGCTTTACACCCCCTTGACTCACTTACAGAGAGATATCAATACATAGGTTTGAAGATTCTTACTAGTCAGATATATTCTTGTGCGGTGAATAGGGGGTGTTGAGTCCAGTTCACTGAAAAAGGAATAGGTCTTGTCTCTTACATATTGGGTTTATGGAACGGTATCTGAGCTAATTTGAAACCCTTGTTTTATGCATCACCCCACCTCACCTTGCCCGTTCAGCAGCCATAGTGTGTTTCCTAAACGTGTGACTCTGTTCTGTTTTGTAATTCAGTTCAAGTGTAGCGGTTTTTACATTCCCTCTAGAAGTGATATCTTATGATAAGTGTCTTTTTCTGTGTGACTTATTTCACTTAGAATCGTCGTACCTAAATCCACTCATCGTGCTGCTACTAGCCTTATGACGTTGATTTCATTGCTGAGTGATATTCCATTGTACATGAGGACCCCAACTTCTTTATCCATTTTTCTCTTTCCTAGGATATTTCAGGTGTAATGAAGTGGGGGTTCTTGTCAACAGAGCAGCCCTAAACTTTGGGGTGCCTGTGTCTTGCTGATTTTTAGTTTTCCCAATTTATACGGCCATGAGTGGAAGTGCCCTATGCTCTCCAAGCTGTGTTTTTTAGATGTTTCAGAACACACCGTACACTTCTCCAGCGTGGCTGTTGGCAATTTACATCCCACCCATCAGCGTAGCAAGGCTCCCATTTCTCCATGGCCGGTCCTGCATTTCTGGTTTGGACACTTTTTTCCGCATGGCCCTTTTGCCCGCTGGGAAGCGAGACTTCTTTGGAGCGCTGATTGGCCTTTCCAGGTTGCTTGGTTGGCCAAAAAGGGCGTATGCGTTTTTTCCTGAATATATTCAGGAAAAAACGCATACGCCCTTTTTGGCCAAGGGCATCATTGTCCACGTTTTGCCGCTTTTCATGTGCTTTCAAGGCGATTCGAATCTACCTCCTGAAATCTGTTTCCTGCAATTCTGCCTTGCTTTCAAAGCCTCTTCGTTGCCTTCCCTTAATATATTTGTGGACGAGAGGTATCATTTAAAACTCTGCAGGTTTGTGAATTGCAGTGCCCCTGAGCTCCATTTTTCAACTCGCTTTTTTGGGAGCTGGCCGCAAAAGCGCAGGATTGCTTCAGGCCCTCTTCTGGTTCTGGGGGGCAGGCTGAGCTTGTGCTTAATTCTTCTTCCTGATGGGAAAATAGAGTGACCTGTGCCTGTCCCAACACCTAGAGCTAGTCTCTCATTGGTTCCCCCTCTTCCCGTTCATCCTCAGGACAAATTGCAACCTGTACGGAACAGGAGGTTAAAGGTGCTGATTCTCCAAGGAGGGAGATGGCTAGTAAATCGGCTGGAATGGCGAACCCGAGCAAAGGAGATGAGAAATGAGGTGCGTTTTAGAAACCTTTCCCGATCACACGGTGTACCATCTTCTGGGTTTCTCATGCCTGTTTTCGACGTAGGAAGATGCCCTTGAACCTGGAGATTTGGGACCCATGGGATGGGTACCATGCAGTATTACTTGAAAGGGTCTGCGTTGGCTCACCCAACCTCACCGAACCTCTCAGCCCCAAGAGTGTCCACCCTTATGTCTCAATCAGCTGTGGGTCTAGATATGGTCAATCCAGGTTGCATCACAGCCCCTGAACGAATTTTGTAAGAATTTCCCTCTCTTTCACTGTCTTTGTTTCACGGGTTTTGAAAAGTAATTTACTTTTATAATGGGGTTTAGCTGCTTTTCACGGCTGTGTTTATGCCGCTTTACACACCCTTGACTCACTTACAGAGAGATATCAATACATAGGTTTGAAGATTCTTACTAGTCAGATATATTCTTGTGCGGTGAATAGGGGGTGTTGAGTCCAGTTCACTGAAAAAGGAATAGGTCTTGTCTCTTACATATTGGGTTTATGGAACGGTATCTGAGCTAATTTGAAACCCTTGTTTTATGCATCACCCCACCTCACCTTTCCCGTTCAGCAGCCATAGTGTGTTTCCTAAACGTGTGACTCTGTTCTGTTTTGTAATTCAGTTCAAGTGTAGCGGTTTTTACATTCCCTCTAGAAGTGATATCTTATGATAAGTGTCTTTTTCTGTGTGACTTATTTCACTTAGAATCGTCGTACCTAAATCCACTCATCGTGCTGCTACTAGCCTTATGACGTTGATTTCATGGCTGAGTGATATTCCATTGTACAGGAGGACCACAACTTCTTTATCCATTTTTCTCTTTCCTAGGATATTTCAGGTGTAATGAAGTGGGGGTTCTTGTCAACAGAGCAGCCCTAAACTTTGGGGTGCCTGTGTCTTGCTGATTTTTAGTTTTCCCAATTTATACGGCCATGAGTGGAAGTGCCCTATGCTCTCCAAGCTGTGTTTTTTAGATGTTTCAGGACACACGGTACACTTCTCCAGAGTGGCTGTTGGCAATTTACATCCCACCCATCAGCGTAGCAAGGCTCCCATTTCTCCATGGCCGGTCCTGCATTTCTGGTTTGGACACTTTTTTCCGCATGGCCCTTTTGCCCGCTGGGAAGCGAGACTTCTTTGGAGCGCTGATTGGTTTTTTCCAGGTTGCTTGGTTGGCCAAAAAGGGCGTATGCGTTTTTTCCTGAATATATTCAGGAAAAAACGCATACGCCCTTTTTGGCCAAGGGCATCATTGTCCACGTTTTGCCGCTTTTCATGTGCTTTCAAGGCGATTCGAATCTACCTCCTGAAATCTGTTTCCTGCAATTCTGCCTTGCTTTCAAAGCCTCTTCGTTGCCTTCCCTTAATATATTTGTGGACGAGAGGTATCATTTAAAACTCTGCAGGTTTGTGAATTGCAGTGCCCCTGAGCTCCATTTTTCAACTCGCTTTTTTGGGAGCTGGCCACAAAAGCGCAGGATTGCTTCAGGCCCTCTTCTGGTGCTGGGGGGCAGGCTGAGCTTGTGCTTAATTCTTCTTCCTGATGGGAAAATAGAGTGACCTGTGCCTGTCCCAACACGTAGAGCTAGTCTCTCATTGGTTCCCCCTCTTCCCGTTCATCCTCAGGACAAATTGCAACCTGTACGGAACAGGAGGTTAAAGGTGCTGATTCTCCAAGGAGGGAGATGGCTAGTAAATCGGCTGGAATGGCGAACCCGAGCAAAGGAGATGAGAAATGAGGTGCGTTTTAGAAACCATTCCCGATCACACGGTGTACCATCTTCTGGGTTTCTCATGCCTGTTTTCGATGTAGGAAGATGCCCTTGAACCTGGAGATTTGGGACCCATGGGATGGGTACCATGCAGTATTACTTGAAAGGGTCTGCGTTGGCTCACCCAACCTCACCGAACCTCTCAGCCCCAAGAGTGTCCACCCTTATGTCTCAATCAGCTGTGGGTCTAGATATGGTCAATCCAGGTTGCATCACAGCCCCTGAACGAATTTTGTAAGAATTTCCCTCTCTTTCACTGTCTTTGTTTCACGGGTTTTGAAAAGTAATTTATTTTTATAATGGGGTTTAGCTGCTTTTCACGGCTGTGTTTATGCCGCTTTACACCCCCTTGACTCACTTACAGAGAGATATCAATACATAGGTTTGAAGATTCTTACTAGTCAGATATATTCTTGTGCAGTGAATAGGGGGTGTTGAGTCCAGTTCACTGAAAAAGGAATAGGTCTTGTCTCTTACATATTGGGTTTATGGAACGGTATCTGAGCTAATTTGAAACCCTTGTTTTATGCATCACCCCACCTCACCTTTCCCGTTCAGCAGCCATAGTGTGTTTCCTAAACGTGTGACTCTGTTCTGTTTTGTAATTCAGTTCAAGTGTAGCGGTTTTTACATTCCCTCTAGAAGTGATGTCTTATGATAAGTGTCTTTTTCTGTGTGACTTATTTCACTTAGAATCGTCGTACCTAAATCCACTCATCGTGCTGCTACTAGCCTTATGACGTTGATTTCATGGCTGAGTGATATTCCATTGTACATGAGGATCACAACTTCTTTATCCATTTTTCTCTTTCCTAGGATATTTCAGGTGTAATGAAGTGGGGGTTCTTGTCAACAGAGCAGCCCTAAACTTTGGGGTGCCTGTGTCTTGCTGATTTTTAGTTTTCCCAATTTATACGGCCATGAGTGGAAGTGCCCTATGCTCTCCAAGCTGTGTTTTTTAGATGTTTCAGAACACACCGTACACTTCTCCAGAGTGGCTGTTGGCAATTTACATCCCACCCATCAGCGTAGCAAGGCTCCCATTTCTCCATGGCCGGTCCTGCATTTCTGGTTTGGACACTTTTCTCCGCATGGCCCTTTTGCCCGCTGGGAAGCGAGACTTCTTTGGAGCGCTGATTGGCCTTTCCAGGTTGCTTGGTTGGCCAAAAAGGGCGTATGCGTGTTTTCCTGAATATATTCAGGAAAAAACGCATACGCCCTTTTTGGCCAAGGGCATCATTGTCCACGTTTTGCCGCTTTTCATGTGCTTTCAAGGCGATTCGAATCTACCTCCTGAAATCTGTTTCCTGCAATTCTGCCTTGCTTTCAAAGCCTCTTCGTTGCCTTCCCTTAATATATTTGTGGACGAGAGGTATCATTTAAAACTCTGCAGGTTTGTGAATTGCAGTGCCCCTGAGCTCCATTTTTCAACTCGCTTTTTTGGGAGCTGCCCGCAAAAGCGCAGGATTGCTTCAGGCCCTCTTCTGGTTCTGGGGGGCAGGCTGAGCTTGTGCTTAATTCTTCTTCCTGATGGGAAAATAGAGTGACCTGTGCCTGTCCCAACACCTAGAGCTAGTCTCTCATTGGTTCCCCCTCTTCCCGTTCATCCTCAGGACAAATTGCAACCTGTACGGAACAGGAGGTTAAAGGTGCTGATTCTCCAAGGAGGGAGATGGCTAGTAAATCGGCTGGAATGGCGAACCCGAGCAAAGGAGATGAGAAATGAGGTGCGTTTTAGAAACCTTTCCCGATCACACGGTGTACCATCTTCTGGGTTTCTCATGCCTCTTTTCGATGTAGGAAGATGCCCTTGATCCTGGAGATTTGGGACCCATGGGATGGCTACCATGCAGTATTACTTGAAAGGGTCTGCGTTGGCTCACCCAACCTCACCGAACCTCTCAGCCCCAAGAGTGTCCACCCTTATGTCTCAATCAGCTGTGGGTCTAGATATGGTCAAACCAGGTTGCATCACAGCCCCTGAACGAATTTTGTAAGAATTTCCCTCTCTTTCACTGTCTTTGTTTCACGGGTTTTGAAAAGTAATTTATTTTTATAATGGGGTTTAGCTGCTTTTCACGGCTGTGTTTATGCCGCTTTACACCCCCTTGACTCACTTACAGAGAGATATCAATACATAGGTTTGAAGATTCTTACTAGTCAGATATATTCTTGTGCGGTGAATAGGGGGTGTTGAGTCCAGTTCACTGAAAAAGGAATAGGTCTTGTCTCTTACATATTGGGTTTATGGAACGGTATCTGAGCTAATTTGAAACCCTTGTTTTATGCATCACCCCACCTCACCTTTCCCGTTCAGCAGCCATAGTGTGTTTCCTAAACGTGTGACTCTGTTCTGTTTTGTAATTCAGTTCAAGTGTAGCGGTTTTTACATTCCCTCTAGAAGTGATATCTTATGATAAGTGTCTTTTTCTGTGTGACTTATTTCACTTAGAATCGTCGTACCTAAATCCACTCATCGTGCTGCTACTAGCCTTATGACGTTGATTTCATGGCTGAGTGATATTCCATTGTACAGGAGGACCACAACTTCTTTATCCATTTTTCTCTTTCCTAGGATATTTAAGGTGTAATGAAGTGGGGGTTCTTGTCAACAGAGCAGCCCTAAACTTTGGGGTGCCTGTGTCTTGCTGATTTTTAGTTTTCCCAATTTATACGCCCATGAGTGGAAGTGCCCTATGCTCTCCAAGCTGTGTTTTTTAGATGTTTCAGAACACACCGTACACTTCTCCAGCGTGGCTGTTGGCAATTTACATCCCACCCATCAGCGTAGCAAGGCTCCCATTTCTCCATGGCCGGTCCTGCATTTCTGGTTTGGACACTTTTTTCCGCATGGCCCTTTTGCCCGCTGGGAAGCGAGACTTCTTTGGAGCGCTGATTGGCCTTTCCAGGTTGCTTGGTTGGCCAAAAAGGGCGTATGCGTTTTTTCCTGAATATATTCAGGAAAAAACGCATACGCCCTTTTTGGCCAAGGGCATCATTGTCCACGTTTTGCCGCTTTTCATGTGCTTTCAAGGCGATTCGAATCTACCTCCTGAAATCTGTTTCCTGCAATTCTGCCTTGCTTTCAAAGCCTCTTCGTTGCCTTCCCTTAATATATTTGTGGACGACAGGTATCATTTAAAACTCTGCAGGTTTGTGAATTGCAGTGCCCCTGAGCTCCATTTTTCAACTCGCTTTTTTGGGAGCTGGCCGCAAAAGCGCAGGATTGCTTCAGGCCCTCTTCTGGTTCTGGGGGGCAGGCTGAGCTTGTGCTTAATTCTTCTTCCTGATGGGAAAATAGAGTGACCTGTGCCTGTCCCAACACCCAGAGCTAGTCTCTCATTGGTTCGCCCTCTTCCCGTTCATCCTCAGGACAAATTGCAACCTGTACGGAACAGGAGGTTAAAGGTGCTGATGCTCCAAGGAGGGAGATGGCTAGTAAATCGGCTGGAATGGCGAACCCGAGCAAAGGAGATGAGAAATGAGGTGCGTTTTAGAAACCTTTCCCGATCACACGGTGTACCATCTTCTGGGTTTCTCATGCCTGTTTTCGATGTAGGAAGATGCCCTTGAACCTGGAGATTTGGGACCCATGGGATGGGTACCATGCAGTACTACTTGAAAGGGTCTGCGTTGGCTCACCCAACCTCACCGAACCTCTCAGTCCCAAGAGTGTCCACCCTTATGTCTCAATCAGCTGTGGGTTTAGATATGGTCAATCCAGGTTGCATCACAGCCCCTGAACGAATTTTGTAAGAATTTCTCTCTCTTTCACTGTCTTTGTTTCACGGCTTTTGAAAAGTAATTTATTTTTATAATGGGGTTTAGCTGCTTTTCACGGCTGTGTTTATGCCGCTTTACACCCCCTTGACTCACTTACAGAGAGATATCAATACATAGGTTTGAAGATTCTTACTAGTCAGATATATTCTTGTGCGGTGAATAGGGGGTGTTGAGGCCAGTTCACTGAGCAAGGAGTAGGTCTTGTCTACTACATATTGGGTTTATGGAACGGTATCTGAGCTAATTTGAAACCCTTGTTTTATGCATCACCCCACCTCACCTTTCCCGTTCAGCAGCCATAGTGTGTTTTCTAAACGTGTGACTCTGTTCTGTTTTGTAATTCAGTTCAAGTGTAGCGGTTTTTACGTTCCCTCTAGAAGTGATATCTTATGATAAGTGTCTTTTTCTGTGTGACTTATTTCACTTAGAATCGTCGTACCTAAATCCACTCATTGTGCTGCTACTAGCCTTATGACGTTGATTTCATGGCTGAGTGATATTCCATTGTACAGGAGGACCACAACTTCTTTATCCATTTTTCTCTTTCCTAGGATATTTAAGGTGTAATGAAGTGGGGGTTCTTGTCAACAGAGCAGCCCTAAACTTTGGGGTGCCTGTGTCTTGCTGATTTTTAGTTTTCCCAATTTATACGCCCATGAGTGGAAGTGCCCTATGCTCTCCAAGCTGTGTTTTTTAGATGTTTCAGAACACACCGTACACTTCTCCAGCGTGGCTGTTGGCAATTTACATCCCACCCATCAGCGTAGCAAGGCTCCCATTTCTCCATGGCCGGTCCTGCATTTCTGGTTTGGACACTTTTTTCCGCATGGCCCTTTTGCCCGCTGGGAAGCGAGACTTCTTTGGAGCGCTGATAGGCCTTTCCAGGTTGCTTGGTTGGCCAAAAAGGGCGTATGCGTTTTTTCCTGAATATATTCAGGAAAAAACGCATACGCCCTTTTTGGCCAAGGGCATCATTGTCCACGTTTTGCCGCTTTTCATGTGCTTTCAAGGCGATTCGAATCTACCTCCTGAAATCTGTTTCCTGCAATTCTGCCTTGCTTTCAAAGCCTCTTCGTTGCCTTCCCTTAATATATTTGTGGACGAGAGGTATCATTTAAAACTCTGCAGGTTTGTGAATTGCAGTGCCCCTGAGCTCCATTTTTCAACTCGCTTTTTTGGGAGCTGCCCGCAAAAGCGCAGGATTGCTTCAGGCCCTCTTCTGGTTCTGGGGGGCAGGCTGAGCTTGTGCTTAATTCTTCTTCCTGATGGGAAAATAGAGTGACCTGTGCCTGTCCCAACACCTAGAGCTAGTCTCTCATTGGTTCCCCCTCTTCCCGTTCATCCTCAGGACAAATTGCAACCTGTACGGAACAGGAGGTTAAAGGTGCTGATTCTCCAAGGAGGGAGATGGCTAGTAAATCGGCTGGAATGGCGAACCCGAGCAAAGGAGATGAGAAATGAGGTGCGTTTTAGAAACCTTTCCCGATCACACGGTGTACCATCTTCTGGGTTTCTCATGCCTCTTTTCGATGTAGGAAGATGCCCTTGATCCTGGAGATTTGGGACCCATGGGATGGCTACCATGCAGTATTACTTGAAAGGGTCTGCGTTGGCTCACCCAACCTCACCGAACCTCTCAGCCCCAAGAGTGTCCACCCTTATGTCTCAATCAGCTGTGGGTCTAGATATGGTCAAACCAGGTTGCATCACAGCCCCTGAACGAATTTTGTAAGAATTTCCCTCTCTTTCACTGTCTTTGTTTCACGGGTTTTGAAAAGTAATTTATTTTTATAATGGGGTTTAGCTGCTTTTCACGGCTGTGTTTATGCCGCTTTACACCCCCTTGACTCACTTACAGAGAGATATCAATACATAGGTTTGAAGATTCTTACTAGTCAGATATATTCTTGTGCGGTGAATAGGGGGTGTTGAGTCCAGTTCACTGAAAAAGGAATAGGTCTTGTCTCTTACATATTGGGTTTATGGAACGGTATCTGAGCTAATTTGAAACCCTTGTTTTATGCATCACCCCACCTCACCTTTCCCGTTCAGCAGCCATAGTGTGTTTCCTAAACGTGTGACTCTGTTCTGTTTTGTAATTCAGTTCAAGTGTAGCGGTTTTTACATTCCCTCTAGAAGTGATATCTTATGATAAGTGTCTTTTTCTGTGTGACTTATTTCACTTAGAATCGTCGTACCTAAATCCACTCATCGTGCTGCTACTAGCCTTATGACGTTGATTTCATGGCTGAGTGATATTCCATTGTACAGGAGGACCACAACTTCTTTATCCATTTTTCTCTTTCCTAGGATATTTAAGGTGTAATGAAGTGGGGGTTCTTGTCAACAGAGCAGCCCTAAACTTTGGGGTGCCTGTGTCTTGCTGATTTTTAGTTTTCCCAATTTATACGCCCATGAGTGGAAGTGCCCTATGCTCTCCAAGCTGTGTTTTTTAGATGTTTCAGAACACACCGTACACTTCTCCAGCGTGGCTGTTGGCAATTTACATCCCACCCATCAGCGTAGCAAGGCTCCCATTTCTCCATGGCCGGTCCTGCATTTCTGGTTTGGACACTTTTTTCCGCATGGCCCTTTTGCCCGCTGGGAAGCGAGACTTCTTTGGAGCGCTGATTGGCCTTTCCAGGTTGCTTGGTTGGCCAAAAAGGGCGTATGCGTTTTTTCCTGAATATATTCAGGAAAAAACGCATACGCCCTTTTTGGCCAAGGGCATCATTGTCCACGTTTTGCCGCTTTTCATGTGCTTTCAAGGCGATTCGAATCTACCTCCTGAAATCTGTTTCCTGCAATTCTGCCTTGCTTTCAAAGCCTCTTCGTTGCCTTCCCTTAATATATTTGTGGACGAGAGGTATCATTTAAAACTCTGCAGGTTTGTGAATTGCAGTGCCCCTGAGCTCCATTTTTCAACTCGCTTTTTTGGGAGCTGGCCGCAAAAGCGCAGGATTGCTTCAGGCCCTCTTCTGGTTCTGGGGGGCAGGCTGAGCTTGTGCTTAATTCTTCTTCCTGATGGGAAAATAGAGTGACCTGTGCCTGTCCCAACACCCAGAGCTAGTCTCTCATTGGTTCGCCCTCTTCCCGTTCATCCTCAGGACAAATTGCAACCTGTACGGAACAGGAGGTTAAAGGTGCTGATTCTCCAAGGAGGGAGATGGCTAGTAAATCGGCTGGAATGGCGAACCCGAGCAAAGGAGATGAGAAATGAGGTGCGTTTTAGAAACCTTTCCCGATCACACGGTGTACCATCTTCTGGGTTTCTCATGCCTGTTTTCGATGTAGGAAGATGCCCTTGAACCTGGAGATTTGGGACCCATGGGATGGGTACCATGCAGTACTACTTGAAAGGGTCTGCGTTGGCTCACCCAACCTCACCGAACCTCTCAGTCCCAAGAGTGTCCACCCTTATGTCTCAATCAGCTGTGGGTTTAGATATGGTCAATCCAGGTTGCATCACAGCCCCTGAACGAATTTTGTAAGAATTTCTCTCTCTTTCACTGTCTTTGTTTCACGGCTTTTGAAAAGTAATTTATTTTTATAATGGGGTTTAGCTGCTTTTCACGGCTGTGTTTATGCCGCTTTACACCCCCTTGACTCACTTACAGAGAGATATCAATACATAGGTTTGAAGATTCTTACTAGTCAGATATATTCTTGTGCGGTGAATAGGGGGTGTTGAGGCCAGTTCACTGAGCAAGGAGTAGGTCTTGTCTACTACATATTGGGTTTATGGAACGGTATCTGAGCTAATTTGAAACCCTTGTTTTATGCATCACCCCACCTCACCTTTCCCGTTCAGCAGCCATAGTGTGTTTTCTAAACGTGTGACTCTGTTCTGTTTTGTAATTCAGTTCAAGTGTAGCGGTTTTTACGTTCCCTCTAGAAGTGATATCTTATGATAAGTGTCTTTTTCTGTGTGACTTATTTCACTTAGAATCGTCGTACCTAAATCCACTCATCGTGCTGCTACTAGCCTTATGACGTTGATTTCATGGCTGAGTGATATTCCATTGTACAGGAGGACCACAACTTCTTTATCCATTTTTCTCTTTCCTAGGATATTTAAGGTGTAATGAAGTGGGGGTTCTTGTCAACAGAGCAGCCCTAAACTTTGGGGTGCCTGTGTCTTGCTGATTTTTAGTTTTCCCAATTTATACGGCCATGAGTGGAAGTGCCCTATGCTCTCCAAGCTGTGTTTTTTAGATGTTTCAGAACACACCGTACACTTCTCCAGCGTGGCTGTTGGCAATTTACATCCCACCCATCAGCGTAGCAAGGCTCCCATTTCTCCATGGCCGGTCCTGCATTTCTGGTTTGGACACTTTTTTCCGCATGGCCCTTTTGCCCGCTGGGAAGCGAGACTTCTTTGGAGCGCTGATTGGCCTTTCCAGGTTGCTTGGTTGGCCAAAAAGGGCGTATGCGTTTTTTCCTGAATATATTCAGGAAAAAACGCATACGCCCTTTTTGGCCAAGGGCATCATTGTCCACGTTTTGCCGCTTTTCATGTGCTTTCAAGGCGATTCGAATCTACCTCCTGAAATCTGTTTCCTGCAATTCTGCCTTGCTTTCAAAGCCTCTTCGTTGCCTTCCCTTAATATATTTGTGGACGAGAGGTATCATTTAAAACTCTGCAGGTTTGTGAATTGCAGTGCCCCTGAGCTCCATTTTTCAACTCGCTTTTTTGGGAGCTGGCCGCAAAAGCGCAGGATTGCTTCAGGCCCTCTTCTGGTTCTGGGGGGCAGGCTGAGCTTGTGCTTAATTCTTCTTCCTGATGGGAAAATAGAGTGACCTGTGCCTGTCCCAACACCTAGAGCTAGTCTCTCATTGGTTCCCCCTCTTCCCGTTCATCCTCAGGACAAATTGCAACCTGTACGGAACAGGAGGTTAAAGGTGCTGATTCTCCAAGGAGGGAGATGGCTAGTAAATCGGCTGGAATGGCGAACCCGAGCAAAGGAGATGAGAAATGAGGTGCGTTTTAGAAACCTTTCCCGATCACACGGTGTACCATCTTCTGGGTTTCTCATGCCTGTTTTCGATGTAGGAAGATGCCCTTGAACCTGGAGATTTGGGACCCATGGGATGGGTACCATGCAGTACTACTTGAAAGGGTCTGCGTTGGCTCACCCAACCTCACCGAACCTCTCAGCCCCAAGAGTGTCCACCCTTATGTCTCAATCAGCTGTGGGTCTAGATATGGTCAATCCAGGTTGCATCACAGCCCCTGAACGAATTTTGTAAGAATTTCTCTCTCTTTCACTGTCTTTGTTTCACGGGTTTTGAAAAGTAATTTATTTTTATAATGGGGTTTAGCTGCTTTTCACGGCTGTGTTTATGCCGCTTTACACCCCCTTGACTCACTTACAGAGAGATATCAATACATAGGTTTGAAGATTCTTACTAGTCAGATATATTCTTGTGCGGTGAATAGGGGGTTTTGAGTCCAGTTCATTGAAAAAGGAATAGGTCTTGTCTCTTACATATTGGGTTTATGGAACGGTATCTGAGCTAATTTGAAACCCTTGTTTTATGCATCACCCCACCTCACCTTTCCCGTTCAGCAGCCATAGTGTGTTTCCTAAACGTGTGACTCTGTTCTGTTTTGCAATTCAGTTCAAGTGTAGCGGTTTTTACATTCCCTCTCTAAGTGATATCTTAGGATAAATGTCTTTTTCTGTGTGACTTATTTCACTTAGAATCGTCGTACCTAAATCCACTCATCGTGCTGCTACTAGCCTTATGACGTTGATTTCATGGCTGAGTGATATTCCATTGTACAGGAGGACCACAACTTCTTTATCCATTTTTCTCTTTCCTAGGATATTTCAGGTGTAATGAAGTGGGGGTTCTTGTCAACAGAGCAGCCCTAAACTTTGGGGTGCCTGTGTCTTGCTGATTTTTAGTTTTCCCAATTTATACGCCCATGAGTGGAAGTGCCCTATGCTCTCCAAGCTGTGTTTTTTAGATGTTTCAGAACACACCGTACACTTCTCCAGCGTGGCTGTTGGCAATTTACATCCCACCCATCAGCGTAGCAAGGCTCCCATTTCTCCATGGCCAGTCCTGCATTTCTGGTTTGGACACTTTTTTCCGCATGGCCCTTTTGCCCGCTGGGAAGCGAGACTTCTTTGGAGCGCTGATTGGCCTTTCCAGGTTGCTTGGTTGGCCAAAAAGGGCGTATGCGTTTTTTCCTGAATATATTCAGGAAAAAACGCATACGCCCTTTTTGGCCAAGGGCATCATTGTCCACGTTTTGCCGCTTTTCATGTGCTTTCAAGGCGATTCGAATCTACCTCCTGAAATCTGTTTCCTGCAATTCTGCCTTGCTTTCAAAGCCTCTTCGTTGCCTTCCCTTAATATATTTGTGGACGAGAGGTATCATTTAAAACTCTGCAGGTTTGTGAATTGCAGTGCCCCTGAGCTCCATTTTTCAACTCGCTTTTTTGGGAGCTGGCCACAAAAGCGCAGGATTGCTTCAGGCCCTCTTCTGGTTCTGGGGGGCAGGCTGAGCTTGTGCTTAATTATTCTTCCTGATGGGAAAATAGAGTGACCTGTGCCTGTCCCAACACCTAGAGCTAGTCTCTCATTGGTTCCCCCTCTTCCCGTTCATCCTCAGGACAAATTGCAACCTGTACGGAACAGGAGGTTAAATGTGCTGATTCTCCAAGGAGGGAGATGGCTAGTAAATCGGCTGGAATGGCGAACCCGAGCAAAGGAGATGAGAAATGAGGTGCGTTTTAGAAACCTTTCCCGATCACACGGTGTACCATCTTCTGGGTTTCTCATGCCTGTTTTCGATGTAGGAAGATGCCCTTGAACCTGGAGATTTGGGACCCATGGGATGGGTACCATGCAGTACTACTTGAAAGGGTCTGCGTTGGCTCACCCAACCTCACCGAACCTCTCAGTCCCAAGAGTGTCCACCCTTATGTCTCAATCAGCTGTGGGTCTAGATATGGTCAATCCAGGTTGCATCACAGCCCCTGAACGAATTTTGTAAGAATTTCTCTCTCTTTCACTGTCTTTGTTTCACGGGTTTTGAAAAGTAATTTATTTTTATAATGGGGTTTAGCTGCTTTTCACGGCTGTGTTTATGCCGCTTTACACCCCCTTGACTCACTTACAGAGAGATATCAATACATAGGTTTGAAGATTCTTACTAGTCAGATATATTCTTGTGCGGTGAATAGGGGGTGTTGAGGCCAGTTCACTGAGCAAGGAGTAGGTCTTGTCTACTACATATTGGGTTTATGGAACGGTATCTGAGCTAATTTGAAACCCTTGTTTTATGCATCACCCCACCTCACCTTTCCCGTTCAGCAGCCATAGTGTGTTTTCTAAACGTGTGACTCTGTTCTGTTTTGTAATTCAGTTCAAGTGTAGCGGTTTTTACATTCCCTCTAGAAGTGATATCTTATGATAAGTGTCTTTTTCTGTGTGACTTATTTCACTTAGAATCGTCGTACCTAAATCCACTCATCGTGCTGCTACTAGCCTTATGACGTTGATTTCATGGCTGAGTGATATTCCATTGTACAGGAGGACCACAACTTCTTTATCCATTTTTCTCTTTCCTAGGATATTTAAGGTGTAATGAAGTGGGGGTTCTTGTCAACAGAGCAGCCCTAAACTTTGGGGTGCCTGTGTCTTGCTGATTTTTAGTTTTCCCAATTTATACGGCCATGAGTGGAAGTGCCCTATGCTCTCCAAGCTGTGTTTTTTAGATGTTTCAGAACACACCGTACACTTCTCCAGCGTGGCTGTTGGCAATTTACATCCCACCCATCAGCGTAGCAAGGCTCCCATTTCTCCATGGCCGGTCCTGCATTTCTGGTTTGGACACTTTTTTCCGCATGGCCCTTTTGCCCGCTGGGAAGCGAGACTTCTTTGGAGCGCTGATTGGCCTTTCCAGGTTGCTTGGTTGGCCAAAAAGGGCGTATGCGTTTTTTCCTGAATATATTCAGGAAAAAACGCATACGCCCTTTTTGGCCAAGGGCATCATTGTCCACGTTTTGCCGCTTTTCATGTGCTTTCAAGGCGATTCGAATCTACCTCCTGAAATCTGTTTCCTGCAATTCTGCCTTGCTTTCAAAGCCTCTTCGTTGCCTTCCCTTAATATATTTGTGGACGAGAGGTATCATTTAAAACTCTGCAGGTTTGTGAATTGCAGTGCCCCTGAGCTCCATTTTTCAACTCGCTTTTTTGGGAGCTGGCCGCAAAAGCGCAGGATTGCTTCAGGCCCTCTTCTGGTTCTGGGGGGCAGGCTGAGCTTGTGCTTAATTCTTCTTCCTGATGGGAAAATAGAGTGACCTGTGCCTGTCTCAACACCTAGAGCTAGTCTCTCATTGGTTCCCCCTCTTCCCGTTCATCCTCAGGACAAATTGCAACCTGTACGGAACAGGAGGTTAAAGGTGCTGATTCTCCAAGGAGGGAGATGGCTAGTAAATCGGCTGGAATGTCGAACCCGAGCAAAGGAGATGAGAAATGAGGTGCGTTTTAGAAACCTTTCCCGATCACACGGTGTACCATCTTCTGGGTTTCTCATGCCTGTTTTCCATGTAGGAAGATGCCCTTGAACCTGGAGATTTGGGACCCATGGGATGGGTACCATGCAGTACTACTTGAAAGGGTCTGCGTTGGCTCACCCAACCTCACCGAACCTCTCAGCCCCAAGAGTGTCCACCCTTATGTCTCAATCAGCTGTGGGTCTAGATATGGTCAATCCAGGTTGCATCACAGCCCCTGAACGAATTTTGTAAGAATTTCTCTCTCTTTCACTGTCTTTGTTTCACGGGTTTTGAAAAGTAATTTATTTTTATAATGGGGTTTAGCTGCTTTTCACGGCTGTGTTTATGCCGCTTTACACCCCCTTGACTCACTTACAGAGAGATATCAATACATAGGTTTGAAGATTCTTACTAGTCAGATATATTCTTGTGCGGTGAATAGGGGGTTTTGAGTCCAGTTCACTGAAAAAGGAATAGGTCTTGTCTCTTACATATTGGGTTTATGGAACGGTATCTGAGCTAATTTGAAACCCTTGTTTTATGCATCACCCCACCTCACCTTTCCCGTTCAGCAGCCATAGTGTGTTTCCTAAACGTGTGACTCTGTTCTGTTTTGCAATTCAGTTCAAGTGTAGCGGTTTTTACATTCCCTCTCTAAGTGATATCTTAGGATAAATGTCTTTTTCTGTGTGACTTATTTCACTTAGAATCGTCGTACCTAAATCCACTCATCGTGCTGCTACTAGCCTTATGACGTTGATTTCATGGCTGAGTGATATTCCATTGTACAGGAGGACCACAACTTCTTTATCCATTTTTCTCTTTCCTAGGATATTTCAGGTGTAATGAAGTGGGGGTTCTTGTCAACAGAGCAGCCCTAAACTTTGGGGTGCCTGTGTCTTGCTGATTTTTAGTTTTCCCAATTTATACGGCCATGAGTGGAAGTGCCCTATGCTCTCCAAGCTGTGTTTTTTAGATGTTTCAGAACACACCGTACACTTCTCCAGCGTGGCTGTTGGCAATTTACATCCCACCCATCAGCGTAGCAAGGCTCCCATTTCTCCATGGCCGGTCCTGCATTTCTGGTTTGGACACTTTTTTCCGCATGGCCCTTTTGCCCGCTGGGAAGCGAGACTTCTTTGGAGCGCTGATTGGCCTTTCCAGGTTGCTTGGTTGGCCAAAAAGGGCGTATGCGTTTTTTCCTGAATATATTCAGGAAAAAACGCATACGCCCTTTTTGGCCAAGGGCATCATTGTCCACGGTTTGCCGCTTTTCATGTGCTTTCAAGGCGATTCGAATCTACCTCCTAAAATCTGTTTCCTGCAATTCTGCCTTGCTTTCAAAGCCTCTTCGTTGCCTTCCCTTAATATATTTGTGGACGAGAGGTATCATTTAAAACTCTGCAGGTTTGTGAATTGCAGTGCCCCTGAGCTCCATTTTTCAACTCGCTTTTTTGGGAGCTGGCCGCAAAAGCGCAGGATTGCTTCAGGCCCTCTTCTGGTTCTGGGGGGCAGGCTGAGCTTGTGCTTAATTCTTCTTCCTGATGGGAAAATAGAGTGACCTGTGCCTGTCCCAACACCTAGAGCTAGTCTCTCATTGGTTCGCCCTCTTCCCGTTCATCCTCAGGACAAATTGCAACCTGTACGGAACAGGAGGTTAAAGGTGCTGATTCTCCAAGGAGGGAGATGGCTAGTAAATCGGCTGGAATGGCGAACCCGAGCAAAGGAGATGAGAAATGAGGTGCGTTTTAGAAACCTTTCCCGATCACACGGTGTACCATCTTCTGGGTTTCTCATGCCTGTTTTCGATGTAGGAAGATGCCCTTGAACCTGGAGATTTGGGACCCATGGGATGGGTACCATGCAGTACTACTTGAAAGGGTCTGCGTTGGCTCACCCAACCTCACCGAACCTCTCAGTCCCAAGAGTGTCCACCCTTATGTCTCAATCAGCTGTGGGTCTAGATATGGTCAATCCAGGTTGCATCACAGCCCCTGAACGAATTTTGTAAGAATTTCTCTCTCTTTCACTGTCTTTGTTTCACGGGTTTTGAAAAGTAATTTATTTTTATAATGGGGTTTAGCTGCTTTTCACGGCTGTGTTTATGCCGCTTTACACCCCCTTGACTCACTTACAGAGAGATATCAATACATAGGTTTGAAGATTCTTACTAGTCAGATATATTCTTGTGCGGTGAATAGGGGGTGTTGAGGCCAGTTCACTGAGCAAGGAGTAGGTCTTGTCTACTACATATTGGGTTTATGGAACGGTATCTGAGCTAATTTGAAACCCTTGTTTTATGCATCACCCCACCTCACCTTTCCCGTTCAGCAGCCATAGTGTGTTTTCTAAACGTGTGACTCTGTTCTGTTTTGTAATTCAGTTCAAGTGTAGCGGTTTTTACATTCCCTCTAGAAGTGATATCTTATGATAAGTGTCTTTTTCTGTGTGACTTATTTCACTTAGAATCGTCGTACCTAAATCCACTCATCGTGCTGCTACTAGCCTTATGACGTTGATTTCATGGCTGAGTGATATTCCATTGTACAGGAGGACCACAACTTCTTTATCCATTTTTCTCTTTCCTAGGATATTTAAGGTGTAATGAAGTGGGGGTTCTTGTCAACAGAGCAGCCCTAAACTTTGGGGTGCCTGTGTCTTGCTGATTTTTAGTTTTCCCAATTTATACGGCCATGAGTGGAAGTGCCCTATGCTCTCCAAGCTGTGTTTTTTAGATGTTTCAGAACACACCGTACACTTCTCCAGCGTGGCTGTTGGCAATTTACATCCCACCCATCAGCGTAGCAAGGCTCCCATTTCTCCATGGCCGGTCCTGCATTTCTGGTTTGGACACTTTTTTCCGCATGGCCCTTTTGCCCGCTGGGAAGCGAGACTTCTTTGGAGCGCTGATTGGCCTTTCCAGGTTGCTTGGTTGGCCAAAAAGGGCGTATGCGTTTTTTCCTGAATATATTCAGGAAAAAACGCATACGCCCTTTTTGGCCAAGGGCATCATTGTCCACGTTTTGCCGCTTTTCATGTGCTTTCAAGGCGATTCGAATCTACCTCCTGAAATCTGTTTCCTGCAATTCTGCCTTGCTTTCAAAGCCTCTTCGTTGCCTTCCCTTAATATATTTGTGGACGAGAGGTATCATTTAAAACTCTGCAGGTTTGTGAATTGCAGTGCCCCTGAGCTCCATTTTTCAACTCGCTTTTTTGGGAGCTGGCCGCAAAAGCGCAGGATTGCTTCAGGCCCTCTTCTGGTTCTGGGGGGCAGGCTGAGCTTGTGCTTAATTCTTCTTCCTGATGGGAAAATAGAGTGACCTGTGCCTGTCCCAACACCTAGAGCTAGTCTCTCATTGGTTCCCCCTCTTCCCGTTCATCCTCAGGACAAATTGCAACCTGTACGGAACAGGAGGTTAAAGGTGCTGATTCTCCAAGGAGGGAGATGGCTAGTAAATCGGCTGGAATGGCGAACCCGAGCAAAGGAGATGAGAAATGAGGTGCGTTTTAGAAACCTTTCCCGATCACACCGTGTACCATCTTCTGGGTTTCTCATGCCTGTTTTCGACGTAGGAAGATGCCCTTGAACCTGGAGATTTGGGACCCATGGGATGGGTACCATGCAGTATTACTTGAAAGGGTCTGCGTTGGCTCACCCAACCTCACCGAACCTCTCAGCCCCAAGAGTGTCCACCCTTATGTCTCAATCAGCTGTGGGTCTAGATATGGTCAATCCAGGTTGCATCACAGCCCCTGAACGAATTTTGTAAGAATTTCTCTCTCTTTCACTGTCTTTGTTTCACGGGTTTTGAAAAGTAATTTATTTTTATAATGGGGTTTAGCTGCTTTTCACGGCTGTGTTTATGCCGCTTTACACCCCCTTGACTCACTTACAGAGAGATATCAATACATAGGTTTGAAGATTCTTACTAGTCAGATATATTCTTGTGCGGTGAATAGGGGGTGTTGAGGCCAGTTCACTGAGCAAGGAGTAGGTCTTGTCTACTACATATTGGGTTTATGGAACGGTATCTGAGCTAATTTGAAACCCTTGTTTTATGCATCACCCCACCTCACCTTTCCCGTTCAGCAGCCATAGTGTGTTTTCTAAACGTGTGACTCTGTTCTGTTTTGTAATTCAGTTCAAGTGTAGCGGTTTTTACATTCCCTCTAGAAGTGATATCTTATGATAAGTGTCTTTTTCTGTGTGACTTATTTCACTTAGAATCGTCGTACCTAAATCCACTCATCGTGCTGCTACTAGCCTTATGACGTTGATTTCATGGCTGAGTGATATTCCATTGTACAGGAGGACCACAACTTCTTTATCCATTTTTCTCTTTCCTAGGATATTTAAGGTGTAATGAAGTGGGGGTTCTTGTCAACAGAGCAGCCCTAAACTTTGGGGTGCCTGTGTCTTGCTGATTTTTAGTTTTCCCAATTTATACGGCCATGAGTGGAAGTGCCCTATGCTCTCCAAGCTGTGTTTTTTAGATGTTTCAGAACACACCGTACACTTCTCCAGCGTGGCTGTTGGCAATTTACATCCCACCCATCAGCGTAGCAAGGCTCCCATTTCTCCATGGCCGGTCCTGCATTTCTGGTTTGGACACTTTTTTCCGCATGGCCCTTTTGCCCGCTGGGAAGCGAGACTTCTTTGGAGCGCTGATTGGCCTTTCCAGGTTGCTTGGTTGGCCAAAAAGGGCGTATGCGTTTTTTCCTGAATATATTCAGGAAAAAACGCATACGCCCTTTTTGGCCAAGGGCATCATTGTCCACGTTTTGCCGCTTTTCATGTGCTTTCAAGGCGATTCGAATCTACCTCCTGAAATCTGTTTCCTGCAATTCTGCCTTGCTTTCAAAGCCTCTTCGTTGCCTTCCCTTAATATATTTGTGGACGAGAGGTATCATTTAAAACTCTGCAGGTTTGTGAATTGCAGTGCCCCTGAGCTCCATTTTTCAACTCGCTTTTTTGGGAGCTGGCCGCAAAAGCGCAGGATTGCTTCAGGCCCTCTTCTGGTTCTGGGGGGCAGGCTGAGCTTGTGCTTAATTCTTCTTCCTGATGGGAAAATAGAGTGACCTGTGCCTGTCCCAACACCTAGAGCTAGTCTCTCATTGGTTCCCCCTCTTCCCGTTCATCCTCAGGACAAATTGCAACCTGTACGGAACAGGAGGTTAAAGGTGCTGATTCTCCAAGGAGGGAGATGGCTAGTAAATCGGCTGGAATGGCGAACCCGAGCAAAGGAGATGAGAAATGAGGTGCGTTTTAGAAACCTTTCCCGATCACACGGTGTACCATCTTCTGGGTTTCTCATGCCTGTTTTCCATGTAGGAAGATGCCCTTGAACCTGGAGATTTGGGACCCATGGGATGGGTACCATGCAGTACTACTTGAAAGGGTCTGCGTTGGCTCACCCAACCTCACCGAACCTCTCAGCCCCAAGAGTGTCCACCCTTATGTCTCAATCAGCTGTGGGTCTAGATATGGTCAATCCAGGTTGCATCACAGCCCCTGAACGAATTTTGTAAGAATTTCTCTCTCTTTCACTGTCTTTGTTTCACGGGTTTTGAAAAGTAATTTATTTTTATAATGGGGTTTAGCTGCTTTTCACGGCTGTGTTTATGCCGCTTTACACCCCCTTGACTCACTTACAGAGAGATATCAATACATAGGTTTGAAGATTCTTACTAGTCAGATATATTCTTGTGCGGTGAATAGGGGGTTTTGAGTCCAGTTCACTGAAAAAGGAATAGGTCTTGTCTCTTACATATTGGGTTTATGGAACGGTATCTGAGCTAATTTGAAACCCTTGTTTTATGCATCACCCCACCTCACCTTTCCCGTTCAGCAGCCATAGTGTGTTTCCTAAACGTGTGACTCTGTTCTGTTTTGCAATTCAGTTCAAGTGTAGCGGTTTTTACATTCCCTCTCTAAGTGATATCTTAGGATAAATGTCTTTTTCTGTGTGACTTATTTCACTTAGAATCGTCGTACCTAAATCCACTCATCGTGCTGCTACTAGCCTTATGACGTTGATTTCATGGCTGAGTGATATTCCATTGTACAGGAGGACCACAACTTCTTTATCCATTTTTCTCTTTCCTAGGATATTTCAGGTGTAATGAAGTGGGGGTTCTTGTCAACAGAGCAGCCCTAAACTTTGGGGTGCCTGTGTCTTGCTGATTTTTAGTTTTCCCAATTTATACGGCCATGAGTGGAAGTGCCCTATGCTCTCCAAGCTGTGTTTTTTAGATGTTTCAGAACACACCGTACACTTCTCCAGCGTGGCTGTTGGCAATTTACATCCCACCCATCAGCGTAGCAAGGCTCCCATTTCTCCATGGCCGGTCCTGCATTTCTGGTTTGGACACTTTTTTCCGCATGGCCCTTTTGCCCGCTGGGAAGCGAGACTTCTTTGGAGCGCTGATTGGCCTTTCCAGGTTGCTTGGTTGGCCAAAAAGGGCGTATGCGTTTTTTCCTGAATATATTCAGGAAAAAACGCATACGCCCTTTTTGGCCAAGGGCATCATTGTCCACGGTTTGCCGCTTTTCATGTGCTTTCAAGGCGATTCGAATCTACCTCCTGAAATCTGTTTCCTGCAATTCTGCCTTGCTTTCAAAGCCTCTTCGTTGCCTTCCCTTAATATATTTGTGGACGAGAGGTATCATTTAAAACTCTGCAGGTTTGTGAATTGCAGTGCCCCTGAGCTCCATTTTTCAACTCGCTTTTTTGGGAGCTGGCCGCAAAAGCGCAGGATTGCTTCAGGCCCTCTTCTGGTTCTGGGGGGCAGGCTGAGCTTGTGCTTAATTCTTCTTCCTGATGGGAAAATAGAGTGACCTGTGCCTGTCCCAACACCTAGAGCTAGTCTCTCATTGGTTCCCCCTCTTCCCGTTCATCCTCAGGACAAATTGCAACCTGTACGGAACAGGAGGTTAAAGGTGCTGATTCTCCAAGGAGGGAGATGGCTAGTAAATCGGCTGGAATGGCGAACCCGAGCAAAGGAGATGAGAAATGAGGTGCGTTTTAGAAACCTTTCCCGATCACACGGTGTACCATCTTCTGGGTTTCTCATGCCTGTTTTCGATGTAGGAAGATGCCCTTGAACCTGGAGATTTGGGACCCATGGGATGGGTACCATGCAGTACTACTTGAAAGGGTCTGCGTTGGCTCACCCAACCTCACCGAACCTCTCAGCCCCAAGAGTGTCCACCCTTATGTCTCAATCAGCTGTGGGTCTAGATATGGTCAATCCAGGTTGCATCACAGCCCCTGAACGAATTTTGTAAGAATTTCTCTCTCTTTCACTGTCTTTGTTTCACGGGTTTTGAAAAGTAATTTATTTTTATAATGGGGTTTAGCTGCTTTTCACGGCTGTGTTTATGCCGCTTTACACCCCCTTGACTCACTTACAGAGAGATATCAATACCTAGGTTTGAAGATTCTTACTAGTCAGATATATTCTTGTGCGGTGAATAGGGGGTGTTGAGGCCAGTTCACTGAGCAAGGAGTAGGTCTTGTCTACTACATATTGGGTTTATGGAACGGTATCTGAGCTAATTTGAAACCCTTGTTTTATGCATCACCCCACCTCACCTTTCCCGTTCAGCAGCCATAGTGTGTTTTCTAAACGTGTGACTCTGTTCTGTTTTGTAATTCAGTTCAAGTGTAGCGGTTTTTACATTCCCTCTAGAAGTGATATCTTATGATAAGTGTCTTTTTCTGTGTGACTTATTTCACTTAGAATCGTCGTACCTAAATCCACTCATCGTGCTGCTACTAGCCTTATGACGTTGATTTCATGGCTGAGTGATATTCCATTGTACAGGAGGACCACAACTTCTTTATCCATTTTTCTCTTTCCTAGGATATTTCAGGTGTAATGAAGTGGGGGTTCTTGTCAACAGAGCAGCCCTAAACTTTGGGGTGCCTGTGTCTTGCTGATTTTTAGTTTTCCCAATTTATACGGCCATGAGTGGAAGTGCCCTATGCTCTCCAAGCTGTGTTTTTTAGATGTTTCAGAACACACCGTACACTTCTCCAGCGTGGCTGTTGGCAATTTACATCCCACCCATCAGCGTAGCAAGGCTCCCATTTCTCCATGGCCGGTCCCTGCATTTCTGGTTTGGACACTTTTTTCCGCATGGCCCTTTTGCCCGCTGGGAAGCGAGACTTCTTTGGAGCGCTGATTGGCCTTTCCAGGTTGCTTGGTTGGCCAAAAAGGGCGTATGCGTTTTTTCCTGAATATATTCAGGAAAAAACGCATACGCCCTTTTTGGCCAAGGGCATCATTGTCCACGTTTTGCCGCTTTTCATGTGCTTTCAAGGCGATTCGAATCTACCTCCTGAAATCTGTTTCCTGCAATTCTGCCTTGCTTTCAAAGCCTCTTCGTTGCCTTCCCTTAATATATTTGTGGACGAGAGGTATCATTTAAAACTCTGCAGGTTTGTGAATTGCAGTGCCCCTGAGCTCCATTTTTCAACTCGCTTTTTTGGGAGCTGGCCGCAAAAGCGCAGGATTGCTTCAGGCCCTCTTCTGGTTCTGGGGGGCAGGCTGAGCTTGTGCTTAATTCTTCTTCCTGATGGGAAAATAGAGTGACCTGTGCCTGTCCCAACACCTAGAGCTAGTCTCTCATTGGTTCCCCCTCTTCCCGTTCATCCTCAGGACAAATTGCAACCTGTACGGAACAGGAGGTTAAAGGTGCTGATTCTCCAAGGAGGGAGATGGCTAGTAAATCGGCTGGAATGGCGAACCCGAGCAAAGGAGATGAGAAATGAGGTGCGTTTTAGAAACCTTTCCCGATCACACGGTGTACCATCTTCTGGGTTTCTCATGCCTGTTTTCGACGTAGGAAGATGCCCTTGAACCTGGAGATTTGGGACCCATGGGATGGGTACCATGCAGTATTACTTGAAAGGGTCTGCGTTGGCTCACCCAACCTCACCGAACCTCTCAGCCCCAAGAGTGTCCACCCTTATGTCTCAATCAGCTGTGGGTCTAGATATGGTCAATCCAGGTTGCATCACAGCCCCTGAACGAATTTTGTAAGAATTTCTCTCTCTTTCACTGTCTTTGTTTCACGGGTTTTGAAAAGTAATTTAGTTTTATAATGGGGTTTAGCTGCTTTTCACGGCTGTGTTTATGCCGCTTTACACCCCCTTGACTCACTTACAGAGAGATATCAATACATAGGTTTGAAGATTCTTACTAGTCAGATATATTCTTGTGCGGTGAATAGGGGGTGTTGAGTCCAGTTCACTGAAAAAGGAATAGGTCTTGTCTCTTACATATTGGGTTTATGGAACGGTATCGGAGCTAATTTGAAACCCTTGTTTTATGCATCACCCCACCTCACCTTTCCCGTTCAGCAGCCATAGTGTGTTTCCTAAACGTGGGACTCTGTTCTGTTTTGCAATTCAGTTCAAGTGTAGCGGTTTTTACATTCCCTCTAGAAGTGATATCTTATGATAAGTGTCTTTTTCTGTGTGACTTATTTCACTTAGAATCGTCGTACCTAAATCCACTCATCGTGCTGCTACTAGCCTTATGACGTGGATTTCATGGCTGAGTGATATTCCATTGTACATGAGGACCACAACTTCTTTATCCATTTTTCTCTTTCCTAGGATATTTAAGGTGTAATGAAGTGGGGGTTCTTGTCCACAGAGCAGCCCTATACTTTGGGGTGCCGGTGTCTTGCTGATTTTTAGTTTTCCCAATTTATACGCCCATGAGTGGAAGTGCCCTATGCTCTCCAAGCTGTGTTTTTTAGATGTTTCAGAACACACCGTACACTTCTCCAGAGTGGATGTTGGCAATTTACATCCCACCCATCAGCGTAGCAAGGCTCCCATTTCTCCATGGCCTGTCCTGCATTTCTGGTTTGGACACTTTTTTCCGCATGGCCCTTTTGCCCGCTGGGAAGCGAGACTTCTTTGGAGCGCTGATTGGCCTTTCCAGGTTGCTTGGTTGGCCAAAAAGGGCGTATGCGTTTTTTCCTGAATATATTCAGGAAAAAACGCATACGCCCTTTTTGGCCAAGGGCATCATTGTCCACGTTTTGCCGCTTTTCATGTGCTTTCAAGGGCGATTCGAATCTACCTCCTGAAATCTGTTTCCTGCAATTCTGCCTTGCTTTCAAAGCCTCTTCGTTGCCTTCCCTTAATATATTTGTGGACGAGAGGTATCATTTAAAACTCTGCAGGTTTGTGAATTGCAGTGCCCCTGAGCTCCATTTTTCAACTCGCTTTTTTGGGAGCTGGCCGCAAAAGCGCAGGATTGCTTCAGGCCCTCTTCTGGTTCTGGGGGGCAGGCTGAGCTTGTGCTTAATTCTTCTTCCTGATGGGAAAATAGAGTGACCTGTGCCTGTCCCAACACCTAGAGCTAGTCTCTCATTGGTTCCCCCTCTTCCCGTTCATCCTCAGGACAAATTGCAACCTGTACGGAACAGGAGGTTAAAGGTGCTGATTCTCCAAGGAGGGAGATGGCTAGTAAATCGGCTGGAATGGCGAACCCGAGCAAAGGAGATGAGAAATGAGGTGCGTTTTAGAAACCTTTCCCGATCACACCCGTGTACCATCTTCTGGGTTTCTCATGCCTGTTTTCGACGTAGGAAGATGCCCTTGAACCTGGAGATTTGGGACCCATGGGATGGGTACCATGCAGTATTACTTGAAAGGGTCTGCGTTGGCTCACCCAACCTCACCGAACCTCTCAGCCCCAAGAGTGTCCACCCTTATGTCTCAATCAGCTGTGGGTCTAGATATGGTCAATCCAGGTTGCATCACAGCCCCTGAACGAATTTTGTAAGAATTTCTCTCTCTTTCACTGTCTTTGTTTCACGGGTTTTGAAAAGTAATTTATTTTTATAATGGGGTTTAGCTGCTTTTCACGGCTGTGTTTATGCCGCTTTACACCCCCTTGACTCACTTACAGAGAGATATCAATACATAGGTTTGAAGATTCTTACTAGTCAGATATATTCTTGTGCGGTGAATAGGGGGTGTTGAGGCCAGTTCACTGAGCAAGGAGTAGGTCTTGTCTACTACATATTGGGTTTATGGAACGGTATCTGAGCTAATTTGAAACCCTTGTTTTATGCATCACCCCACCTCACCTTTCCCGTTCAGCAGCCATAGTGTGTTTTCTAAACGTGTGACTCTGTTCTGTTTTGTAATTCAGTTCAAGTGTAGCGGTTTTTACATTCCCTCTAGAAGTGATATCTTATGATAAGTGTCTTTTTCTGTGTGACTTATTTCACTTAGAATCGTCGTACCTAAATCCACTCATCGTGCTGCTACTAGCCTTATGACGTTGATTTCATGGCTGAGTGATATTCCATTGTACAGGGACCACAACTTCTTTATCCATTTTTCTCTTTCCTAGGATATTTCAGGTGTAATGAAGTGGGGGTTCTTGTCAACAGAGCAGCCCTAAACTTTGGGGTGCCTGTGTCTTGCTGATTTTTAGTTTTCCCAATTTATACGGCCATGAGTGGAAGTGCCCTATGCTCTCCAAGCTGTGTTTTTTAGATGTTTCAGAACACACCGTACACTTCTCCAGCGTGGCTGTTGGCAATTTACATCCCACCCATCAGCGTAGCAAGGCTCCCATTTCTCCATGGCCGGTCCTGCATTTCTGGTTTGGACACTTTTTTCCGCATGGCCCTTTTGCCCGCTGGGAAGCGAGACTTCTTTGGAGCGCTGATTGGCCTTTCCAGGTTGCTTGGTTGGCCAAAAAGGGCGTATGCGTTTTTTCCTGAATATATTCAGGAAAAAACGCATACGCCCTTTTTGGCCAAGGGCATCATTGTCCACGTTTTGCCGCTTTTCATGTGCTTTCAAGGCGATTCGAATCTACCTCCTGAAATCTGTTTCCTGCAATTCTGCCTTGCTTTCAAAGCCTCTTCGTTGCCTTCCCTTAATATATTTGTGGACGAGAGGTATCATTTAAAACTCTGCAGGTTTGTGAATTGCAGTGCCCCTGAGCTCCATTTTTCAACTCGCTTTTTTGGGAGCTGGCCGCAAAAGCGCAGGATTGCTTCAGGCCCTCTTCTGGTTCTGGGGGGCAGGCTGAGCTTGTGCTTAATTCTTCTTCCTGATGGGAAAATAGAGTGACCTGTGCCTGTCCCAACACCTAGAGCTAGTCTCTCATTGGTTCCCCCTCTTCCCGTTCATCCTCAGGACAAATTGCAACCTGTACGGAACAGGAGGTTAAAGGTGCTGATTCTCCAAGGAGGGAGATGGCTAGTAAATCGGCTGGAATGGCGAACCCGAGCAAAGGAGATGAGAAATGAGGTGCGTTTTAGAAACCTTTCCCGATCACACCGTGTACCATCTTCTGGGTTTCTCATGCCTGTTTTCGACGTAGGAAGATGCCCTTGAACCTGGAGATTTGGGACCCATGGGATGGGTACCATGCAGTATTACTTGAAAGGGTCTGCGTTGGCTCACCCAACCTCACCGAACCTCTCAGCCCCAAGAGTGTCCACCCTTATGTCTCAATCAGCTGTGGGTCTAGATATGGTCAATCCAGGTTGCATCACAGCCCCTGAACGAATTTTGTAAGAATTTCTCTCTCTTTCACTGTCTTTGTTTCACGGGTTTTGAAAAGTAATTTAGTTTTATAATGGGGTTTAGCTGCTTTTCACGGCTGTGTTTATGCCGCTTTACACCCCCTTGACTCACTTACAGAGAGATATCAATACATAGGTTTGAAGATTCTTACTAGTCAGATATATTCTTGTGCGGTGAATAGGGGGTGTTGAGTCCAGTTCACTGAAAAAGGAATAGGTCTTGTCTCTTACATATTGGGTTTATGGAACGGTATCGGAGCTAATTTGAAACCCTTGTTTTATGCATCACCCCACCTCACCTTTCCCGTTCAGCAGCCATAGTGTGTTTCCTAAACGTGGGACTCTGTTCTGTTTTGCAATTCAGTTCAAGTGTAGCGGTTTTTACATTCCCTCTAGAAGTGATATCTTATGATAAGTGTCTTTTTCTGTGTGACTTATTTCACTTAGAATCGTCGTACCTAAATCCACTCATCGTGCTGCTACTAGCCTTATGACGTGGATTTCATGGCTGAGTGATATTCCATTGTACATGAGGACCACAACTTCTTTATCCATTTTTCTCTTTCCTAGGATATTTAAGGTGTAATGAAGTGGGGGTTCTTGTCCACAGAGCAGCCCTAAACTTTGGGGTGCCTGTGTCTTGCTGATTTTTAGTTTTCCCAATTTATACGCCCATGAGTGGAAGTGCCCTATGCTCTCCAAGCTGTGTTTTTTAGATGTTTCAGAACACACCGTACACTTCTCCAGAGTGGCTGTTGGCAATTTACATCCCACCCATCAGCGTAGCAAGGCTCCCATTTCTCCATGGCCGGTCCTGCATTTCTGGTTTGGACACTTTTTTCCGCATGGCCCTTTTGCCCGCTGGGAAGCGAGACTTCTTTGGAGCGCTGATTGGCCTTTCCAGGTTGCTTGGTTGGCCAAAAAGGGCGTATGCGTTTTTTCCTGAATATATTCAGGAAAAAACGCATACGCCCTTTTTGGCCAAGGGCATCATTGTCCACGTTTTGCCGCTTTTCATGTGCTTTCAAGGCGATTCGAATCTACCTCCTGAAATCTGTTTCCTGCAATTCTGCCTTGATTTCAAAGCCTCTTCGTTGCCTTCCCTTAATATATTTGTGGACGAGAGGTATCATTTAAAACTCTGCAGGTTTGTGAATTGCAGTGCCCCTGAGCTCCATTTTTCAACTCGCTTTTTTGGGAGCTGGCCGCAAAAGCGCAGGATTGCTTCAGGCCCTCTTCTGGTTCTGGGGGGCAGGCTGAGCTTGTGCTTAATTCTTCTTCCTGATGGGAAAATAGAGTGACCTGTGCCTGTCCCAACACCTAGAGCTAGTCTCTCATTGGTTCCCCCTCTTCCCGTTCATCCTCAGGACAAATTGCAACCTGTACGGAACAGGAGGTTAAAGGTGCTGATTCTCCAAGGAGGGAGATGGCTAGTAAATCGGCTGGAATGGCGAACCCGAGCAAAGGAGATGAGAAATGAGGTGCGTTTTAGAAACCTTTCCCGATCACACGGTGTACCATCTTCTGGGTTTCTCATGCCTGTTTTCGACGTAGGAAGATGCCCTTGAACCTGGAGATTTGGGACCCATAGGATGGGTACCATGCAGTATTACTTGAAAGGGTCTGCGTTGGCTCACCCAACCTCACCGAACCTCTCAGCCCCAAGAGTGTCCACCCTTATGTCTCAATCAGCTGTGGGTCTAGATATGGTCAATCCAGGTTGCATCACAGCCCCTGAACGAATTTTGTAAGAATTTCTCTCTCTTTCACTGTCTTTGTTTCACGGGTTTTGAAAAGTAATTTAGTTTTATAATGGGGTTTAGCTGCTTTTCACGGCTGTGTTTATGCCGCTTTACACCCCCTTGACTCACTTACAGAGAGATATCAATACATAGGTTTGAAGATTCTTACTAGTCAGATATATTCTTGTGCGGTGAATAGGGGGTGTTGAGTCCAGTTCACTGAAAAAGGAATAGGTCTTGTCTCTTACATATTGGGTTTATGGAACGGTATCGGAGCTAATTTGAAACCCTTGTTTTATGCATCACCCCACCTCACCTTTCCCGTTCAGCAGCCATAGTGTGTTTCCTAAACGTGGGACTCTGTTCTGTTTTGCAATTCAGTTCAAGTGTAGCGGTTTTTACATTCCCTCTAGAAGTGATACCTTAGGATAAGTGTCTTTTTCTGTGTGACTTATTTCACTTAGAATCGTCGTACCTAAATCCACTCATCGTGCTGCTACTAGCCTTATGACGTTGATTTCATGGCTGAGTGATATTCCATTGTACATGAGGACCACAACTTCTTTATCTATTTTTCTCTTTCCTAGGATATTTAAGGTGTAATGAAGTGGGGGTTCTTGTCCACAGAGCAGCCCTAAACTTTGGGGTGCCTGTGTCTTGCTGATTTTTAGTTTTCCCAATTTATACGCCCATGAGTGGAAGTGCCCTATGCTCTCCAAGCTGTGTTTTTTAGATGTTTCAGAACACACCGTACACTTCTCCAGAGTGGCTGTTGGCAATTTACATCCCACCCATCAGCGTAGCAAGGCTCCCATTTCTCCATGGCCGGTCCTGCATTTCTGGTTTGGACACTTTTTTCCGCATGGCCCTTTTGCCCGCTGGGAAGCGAGACTTCTTTGGAGCGCTGATTGGCCTTTCCAGGTTGCTTGGTTGGCCAAAAAGGGCGTATGCGTTTTTTCCTGAATATATTCAGGAAAAAACGCATACGCCCTTTTTGGCCAAGGGCATCATTGTCCACGTTTTGCCGCTTTTCATGTGCTTTCAAGGCGATTCGAATCTACCTCCTGAAATCTGTTTCCTGCAATTCTGCCTTGCTTTCAAAGCCTCTTCGTTGCCTTCCCTTAATATATTTGTGGACGAGAGGTATCATTTAAAACTCTGCAGGTTTGTGAATTGCAGTGCCCCTGAGCTCCATTTTTCAACTCGCTTTTTTGGGAGCTGGCCGCAAAAGCGCAGGATTGCTTCAGGCCCTCTTCTGGTTCTGGGGGGCAGGCTGAGCTTGTGCTTAATTCTTCTTCCTGATGGGAAAATAGAGTGACCTGTGCCTGTCCCAACACCTAGAGCTAGTCTCTCATTGGTTCCCCCTCTTCCCGTTCATCCTCAGGACAAATTGCAACCTGTACGGAACAGGAGGTTAAAGGTGCTGATTCTCCAAGGAGGGAGATGGCTAGTAAATCGGCTGGAATGGCGAACCCGAGCAAAGGAGATGAGAAATGAGGTGCGTTTTAGAAACCTTTCCCGATCACACGGTGTACCATCTTCTGGGTTTCTCATGCCTGTTTTCGACGTAGGAAGATGCCCTTGAACCTGGAGATTTGGGACCCATGGGATGGGTACCATGCAGTATTACTTGAAAGGGTCTGCGTTGGCTCACCCAACCTCACCGAACCTCTCAGCCCCAAGAGTGTCCACCCTTATGTCTCAATCAGCTGTGGGTCTAGATATGGTCAATCCAGGTTGCATCACAGCCCCTGAACGAATTTTGTAAGAATTTCTCTCTCTTTCACTGTCTTTGTTTCACGGGTTTTGAAAAGTAATTTAGTTTTATAATGGGGTTTAGCTGCTTTTCACGGCTGTGTTTATGCCGCTTTACACCCCCTTGACTCACTTACAGAGAGATATCAATACATAGGTTTGAAGATTCTTACTAGTCAGATATATTCTTGTGTGGTGAATAGGGGGTGTTGAGTCCAGTTCACTGAAAAAGGAATAGGTCTTGTCTCTTACATATTGGGTTTATGGAACGGTATCGGAGCTAATTTGAAACCCTTGTTTTATGCATCACCCCACCTCACCTTTCCCGTTCAGCAGCCATAGTGTGTTTCCTAAACGTGGGACTCTGTTCTGTTTTGCAATTCAGTTCAAGTGTAGCGGTTTTTACATTCCCTCTAGAAGTGATATCTTATGATAAGTGTCTTTTTCTGTGTGACTTATTTCACTTAGAATCGTCGTACCTAAATCCACTCATCGTGCTGCTACTAGCCTTATGACGTTGATTTCATGGCTGAGTGATATTCCATTGTACATGAGGACCACAACTTCTTTATCCATTTTTCTCTTTCCTAGGATATTTAAGGTGTAATGAAGTGGGGGTTCTTGTCCACAGAGCAGCCCTAAACTTTGGGGTGCCTGTGTCTTGCTGATTTTTAGTTTTCCCAATTTATACGCCCATGAGTGGAAGTGCCCTATGCTCTCCAAGCTGTGTTTTTTAGATGTTTCAGAACACACCGTACACTTCTCCAGAGTGGCTGTTGGCAATTTACATCCCACCCATCAGCGTAGCAAGGCTCCCATTTCTCCATGGCCGGTCCTTCATTTCTGGTTTGGACACTTTTTTCCGCATGGCCCTTTTGCCCGCTGGGAAGCGAGACTTCTTTGGAGCGCTGATTGGCCTTTCCAGGTTGCTTGGTTGGCCAAAAAGGGCGTATGCGTTTTTTCCTGAATATATTCAGGAAAAAACGCATACGCCCTTTTTGGCCAAGGGCATCATTGTCCACGTTTTGCCGCTTTTCATGTGCTTTCAAGGCGATTCGAATCTACCTCCTGAAATCTGTTTCCTGCAATTCTGCCTTGCTTTCAAAGCCTCTTCGTTGCCTTCCCTTAATATATTTGTGGACGAGAGGTATCATTTAAAACTCTGCAGGTTTGTGAATTGCAGTGCCCCTGAGCTCCATTTTTCAACTCGCTTTTTTGGGAGCTGGCCGCAAAAGCGCAGGATTGCTTCAGGCCCTCTTCTGGTTCTGGGGGGCAGGCTGAGCTTGTGCTTAATTCTTCTTCCTGATGGGAAAATAGAGTGACCTGTGCCTGTCCCAACACCTAGAGCTAGTCTCTCATTGGTTCCCCCTCTTCCCGTTCATCCTCAGGACAAATTGCAACCTGTACGGAACAGGAGGTTAAAGGTGCTGATTCTCCAAGGAGGGAGATGGCTAGTAAATCGGCTGGAATGGCGAACCCGAGCAAAGGAGATGAGAAATGAGGTGCGTTTTAGAAACCTTTCCCGATCACACGGTGTACCATCTTCTGGGTTTCTCATGCCTGTTTTCGACGTAGGAAGATGCCCTTGAACCTGGAGATTTGGGACCCATGGGATGGGTACCATGCAGTATTACTTGAAAGGGTCTGCGTTGGCTCACCCAACCTCACCGAACCTCTCAGCCCCAAGAGTGTCCACCCTTATGTCTCAATCAGCTGTGGGTCTAGATATGGTCAATCCAGGTTGCATCACAGCCCCTGAACGAATTTTGTAAGAATTTCTCTCTCTTTCACTGTCTTTGTTTCACGGGTTTTGAAAAGTAATTTATTTTTATAATGGGGTTTAGCTGCTTTTCACGGCTGTGTTTATGCCGCTTTACACCCCCTTGACACACTTACAGAGAGATATCAATACATAGTTTTGAAGATTCTTACTAGTCAGATATATTCTTGTGCGGTGAATAGGGGGTGTTGAGTCCAGTTCACTGAAAAAGGAATAGGTCTTGTCTCTTACATATTGGGTTTATGGAACGGTATCGGAGCTAATTTGAAACCCTTGTTTTATGCATCACCCCACCTCACCTTTCCCGTTCAGCAGCCATAGTGTGTTTCCTAAACGTGGGACTCTGTTCTGTTTTGCAATTCAGTTCAAGTGTAGCGGTTTTTACATTCCCTCTCTAAGTGATATCTTAGGATAAGTGTCTTTTTCTGTGTGACTTATTTCACTTAGAATCGTCGTACCTAAATCCACTCATCGTGCTGCTACTAGCCTTATGACGTTGATTTCATGGCTGAGTGATATTCCATTGTACATGAGGACCACAACTTCTTTATCCATTTTTCTCTTTCCTAGGATATTTAAGGTGTAATGAAGTGGGGGTTCTTGTCCACAGAGCAGCCCTAAACTTTGGGGTGCCTGTGTCTTGCTGATTTTTAGTTTTCCCAATTTATACGCCCATGAGTGGAAGTGCCCTATGCTCTCCAAGCTGTGTTTTTTAGATGTTTCAGAACACACCGTACAGTTCTCCAGAGTGGCTGTTGGCAATTTACATCCCACCCATCAGCATAGCAAGGCTCCCATTTCTCCATGGCCGGTCCTGCCTTTCTGGTTTGGACACTTTTTTCCGCATGGCCCTTTTGCCCGCTGGGAAGCGAGACTTCTTTGGAGCGCTGATTGGCCTTTCCAGGTTGCTTGGTTGGCCAAAAAGGGCGTATGCGTTTTTTCCTGAATATATTCAGGAAAAAACGCATACGCCCTTTTTGGCCAAGGGCATCATTGTCCACGTTTTGCCGCTTTTCATGTGCTTTCAAGGCGATTCGAATCTACCTCCTGAAATCTGTTTCCTGCAATTCTGCCTTGCTTTCAAAGCCTCTTCGTTGCCTTCCCTTAATATATTTGTGGACGAGAGGTATCATTTAAAACTCTGCAGGTTTGTGAATTGCAGTGCCCCTGAGCTCCATTTTTCAACTCGCTTTTTTGGGAGCTGGCCGCAAAAGCGCAGGATTGCTTCAGGCCCTCTTCTGGTTCTGGGGGGCAGGCTGAGCTTGTGCTTAATTCTTCTTCCTGATGGGAAAATAGAGTGACCTGTGCCTGTCCCAACACCTAGAGCTAGTCTCTCATTGGTTCCCCCTCTTCCCGTTCATCCTCAGGACAAATTGCAACCTGTACGGAACAGGAGGTTAAAGGTGCTGATTCTCCAAGGAGGGAGATGGATAGTAAATCGGCTGGAATGGCGAACCCGAGCAAAGGAGATGAGAAATGAGGTGCGTTTTAGAAACCTTTCCCGATCACACGGTGTACCATCTTCTGGGTTTCTCATGCCTGTTTTCGACGTAGGAAGATGCCCTTGAACCTGGAGATTTGGGACCCATGGGATGGGTACCATGCAGTATTACTTGAAAGGGTCTGCGTTGGCTCACCCAACCTCACCGAACCTCTCAGCCCCAAGAGTGTCCACCCTTATGTCGCAATCAGCTGTGGGTCTAGATATGGTCAATCCAGGTTGCATCACAGCCCCTGAACGAATTTTGTAAGAATTTCTCTCTCTTTCACTGTCTTTGTTTCACGGGTTTTGAAAAGTAATTTATTTTTATAATGGGGTTTAGCTGCTTTTCACGGCTGTGTTTATGCCGCTTTACACCCCCTTGACTCACTTACAGAGAGATATCAATACATAGGTTTGAAGATTCTTACTAGTCAGATATATTCTTGTGTGGTGAATAGGGGGTGTTGAGTCCAGTTCACTGAAAAAGGAATAGGTCTTGTCTCTTACATATTGGGTTTATGGAACGGTATCGGAGCTAATTTGAAACCCTTGTTTTATGCATCACCCCACCTCACCTTTCCCGTTCAGCAGCCATAGTGTGTTTCCTAAACGTGGGACTCTGTTCTGTTTTGCAATTCAGTTCAAGTGTAGCGGTTTTTACATTCCCTCTAGAAGTGATATCTTATGATAAGTGTCTTTTTCTGTGTGACTTATTTCACTTAGAATCGTCGTACCTAAATCCACTCATCGTGCTGCTACTAGCCTTATGACGTTGATTTCATGGCTGAGTGATATTCCATTGTACATGAGGACCACAACTTCTTTATCCATTTTTCTCTTTCCTAGGATATTTAAGGTGTAATGAAGTGGGGGTTCTTGTCCACAGAGCAGCCCTAAACTTTGGGGTGCCTGTGTCTTGCTGATTTTTAGTTTTCCCAATTTATACGCCGATGAGTGGAAGTGCCCTATGCTCTCCAAGCTGTGTTTTTTAGATGTTTCAGAACACACCGTACACTTCTCCAGAGTGGCTGTTGGCAATTTACATCCCACCCATCAGCGTAGCAAGGCTCCCATTTCTCCATGGCCGGTCCTTCATTTCTGGTTTGGACACTTTTTTCCGCATGGCCCTTTTGCCCGCTGGGAAGCGAGACTTCTTTGGAGCGCTGATTGGCCTTTCCAGGTTGCTTGGTTGGCCAAAAAGGGCGTATGCGTTTTTTCCTGAATATATTCAGGAAAAAACGCATACGCCCTTTTTGGCCAAGGGCATCATTGTCCACGTTTTGCCGCTTTTCATGTGCTTTCAAGGCGATTCGAATCTACCTCCTGAAATCTGTTTCCTGCAATTCTGCCTTGCTTTCAAAGCCTCTTCGTTGCCTTCCCTTAATATATTTGTGGACGAGAGGTATCATTTAAAACTCTGCAGGTTTGTGAATTGCAGTGCCCCTGAGCTCCATTTTTCAACTCGCTTTTTTGGGAGCTGGCCGCAAAAGTGCAGGATTGCTTCAGGCCCTCTTCTGGTTCTGGGGGGCAGGCTGAGCTTGTGCTTAATTCTTCTTCCTGATGGGAAAATAGAGTGACCTGTGCCTGTCCCAACACCTAGAGCTAGTCTCTCATTGGTTCCCCCTCTTCCCGTTCATCCTCAGGACAAATTGCAACCTGTACGGAACAGGAGGTTAAAGGTGCTGATTCTCCAAGGAGGGAGATGGCTAGTAAATCGGCTGGAATGGCGAACCCGAGCAAAGGAGATGAGAAATGAGGTGCGTTTTAGAAACCTTTCCCGATCACACGGTGTACCATCTTCTGGGTTTCTCATGCCTGTTTTCGACGTAGGAAGATGCCCTTGAACCTGGAGATTTGGGACCCATGGGATGGGTACCATGCAGTATTACTTGAAAGGGTCTGCGTTGGCTCACCCAACCTCACCGAACCTCTCAGCCCCAAGAGTGTCCACCCTTATGTCGCAATCAGCTGTGGGTCTAGATATGGTCAATCCAGGTTGCATCACAGCCCCTGAACGAATTTTGTAAGAATTTCTCTCTCTTTCACTGTCTTTGTTTCACGGGTTTTGAAAAGTAATTTATTTTTATAATGGGGTTTAGCTGCTTTTCACGGCTGTGTTTATGCCGCTTTACACCCCCTTGACACACTTACAGAGAGATATCAATACATAGTTTTGAAGATTCTTACTAGTCAGATATATTCTTGTGCGGTGAATAGGGGGTGTTGAGTCCAGTTCACTGAAAAAGGAATAGGTCTTGTCTCTTACATCTTGGGTTTATGGAACGGTATCGGAGCTAATTTGAAACCCTTGTTTTATGCATCACCCCACCTCACCTTTCCCGTTCAGCAGCCATAGTGTGTTTCCTAAACATGGGACTCTGTTCTGTTTTGCAATTCAGTTCAAGTGTAGCGGTTTTTACATTCCCTCTCTAAGTGATATCTTATGATAAGTGTCTTTTTCTGTGTGACTTATTTCACTTAGAATCGTCGTACCTAAATCCACTCATCGTGCTGCTACTAGCCTTATGACGTTGATTTCATGGCTGAGTGATATTCCATTGTACATGAGGACCACAACTTCTTTATCCATTTTTCTCTTTCCTAGGATATTTAAGGTGTAATGAAGTGGGGGTTCTTGTCCACAGAGCAGCCCTAAACTTTGGGGTGCCTGTGTCTTGCTGATTTTTAGTTTTCCCAATTTATACGCCCATGAGTGGAAGTGCCCTATGCTCTCCAAGCTGTGTTTTTTAGATGTTTCAGAACACACCGTACAGTTCTCCAGAGTGGCTGTTGGCAATTTACATCCCACCCATCAGCATAGCAAGGCTCCCATTTCTCCATGGCCGGTCCTGCCTTTCTGGTTTGGACACTTTTTTCCGCATGGCCCTTTTGCCCGCTGGGAAGCGAGACTTCTTTGGAGCGCTGATTGGCCTTTCCAGGTTGCTTGGTTGGCCAAAAAGGGCGTATGCGTTTTTTCCTGAATATATTCAGGAAAAAACGCATACGCCCTTTTTGGCCAAGGGCATCATTGTCCACGTTTTGCCGCTTTTCATGTGCTTTCAAGGCGATTCGAATCTACCTCCTGAAATCTGTTTCCTGCAATTCTGCCTTGCTTTCAAAGCCTCTTCGTTGCCTTCCCTTAATATATTTGTGGACGAGAGGTATCATTTAAAACTCTGCAGGTTTGTGAATTGCAGTGCCCCTGAGCTCCATTTTTCAACTCGCTTTTTTGGGAGCTGGCCGCAAAAGCGCAGGATTGCTTCAGGCCCTCTTCTGGTTCTGGGGGGCAGGCTGAGCTTGTGCTTAATTCTTCTTCCTGATGGGAAAATAGAGTGACCTGTGCCTGTCCCAACACCTAGAGCTAGTCTCTCATTGGTTCCCCCTCTTCCCGTTCATCCTCAGGACAAATTGCAACCTGTACGGAACAGGAGGTTAAAGGTGCTGATTCTCCAAGGAGGGAGATGGCTAGTAAATCGGCTGGAATGGCGAACCCGAGCAAAGGAGATGAGAAATGAGGTGCGTTTTAGAAACCTTTCCCGATCACACGGTGTACCATCTTCTGGGTTTCTCATGCCTGTTTTCGACGTAGGAAGATGCCCTTGAACCTGGAGATTTGGGACCCATGGGATGGGTACCATGCAGTATTACTTGAAAGGGTCTGCGTTGGCTCACCCAACCTCACCGAACCTCTCAGCCCCAAGAGTGTCCACCCTTATGTCGCAATCAGCTGTGGGTCTAGATATGGTCAATCCAGGTTGCATCACAGCCCCTGAACGAATTTTGTAAGAATTTCTCTCTCTTTCACTGTCTTTGTTTCACGGGTTTTGAAAAGTAATTTATTTTTATAATGGGGTTTAGCTGCTTTTCACGGCTGTGTTTATGCCGCTTTACACCCCCTTGACACACTTACAGAGAGATATCAATACATAGTTTTGAAGATTCTTACTAGTCAGATATATTCTTGTGCGGTGAATAGGGGGTGTTGAGTCCAGTTCACTGAAAAAGGAATAGGTCTTGTCTCTTACATCTTGGGTTTATGGAACGGTATCGGAGCTAATTTGAAACCCTTGTTTTATGCATCACCCCACCTCACCTTTCCCGTTCAGCAGCCATAGTGTGTTTCCTAAACATGGGACTCTGTTCTGTTTTGCAATTCAGTTCAAGTGTAGCGGTTTTTACATTCCCTCTCTAAGTGATATCTTATGATAAGTGTCTTTTTCTGTGTGACTTATTTCACTTAGAATCGTCGTACCTAAATCCACTCAGCGTGCTGCTACTAGCCTTATGACGTTGATTTCATGGCTGAGTGATATTCCATTGTACATGAGGACCACAACTTCTTTATCCATTTTTCTCTTTCCTAGGATATTTAAGGTGTAATGAACTGGGGGTTCTTGTCCACAGAGCAGCCCTAAACTTTGGGGTGCCTGTGTCTTGCTGATTTTTAGTTTTCCCAATTTATACGCCCATGAGTGGAAGTGCCCTATGCTCTCCAAGCTGTGTTTTTTAGATGTTTCAGAACACACCGTACAGTTCTCCAGAGTGGCTGTTGGCAATTTACATCCCACCCATCAGCATAGCAAGGCTCCCATTTCTCCATGGCCGGTCCTGCCTTTCTGGTTTGGACACTTTTTTCCGCATGGCCCTTTTGCCCGCTGGGAAGCGAGACTTCTTTGGAGCGCTGATTGGCCTTTCCAGGTTGCTTGGTTGGCCAAAAAGGGCGTATGCGTTTTTTCCTGAATATATTCAGGAAAAAACGCATACGCCCTTTTTGGCCAAGGGCATCATTGTCCACGTTTTGCCGCTTTTCATGTGCTTTCAAGGCGATTCGTATCTACCTCCTGAAATCTGTTTCCTGCAATTCTGCCTTGCTTTCAAAGCCTCTTCGTTGCCTTCCCTTAATATATTTGTGGACGAGAGGTATCATTTAAAACTCTGCAGGTTTGTGAATTGCAGTGCCCCTGAGCTCCATTTTTCAACTCGCTTTTTTGGGAGCTGGCCGCAAAAGCGCAGGATTGCTTCAGGCCCTCTTCTGGTTCTGGGGGGCAGGCTGAGCTTGTGCTTAATTCTTCTTCCTGATGGGAAAATAGAGTGACCTGTGCCTGTCCCAACACCTAGAGCTAGTCTCTCATTGGTTCCCCCTCTTCCCGTTCATCCTCAGGACAAATTGCAACCTGTACGGAACAGGAGGTTAAAGGTGCTGATTCTCCAAGGAGGGAGATGGCTAGTAAATCGGCTGGAATGGCGAACCCGAGCAAAGGAGATGAGAAATGAGGTGCGTTTTAGAAACCTTTCCCGATCACACGGTGTACCATCTTCTGGGTTTCTCATGCCTGTTTTCGACGTAGGAAGATGCCCTTGAACCTGGAGATTTGGGACCCATGGGATGGGTACCATGCAGTATTACTTGAAAGGGTCTGCGTTGGCTCACCCAACCTCACCGAACCTCTCAGCCCCAAGAGTGTCCACCCTTATGTCTCAATCAGCTGTGGGTCTAGATATGGTCAATCCAGGTTGCATCACAGCCCCTGAACGAATTTTGTAAGAATTTCTCTCTCTTTCACTGTCTTTGTTTCACGGGTTTTGAAAAGTAATTTATTTTTATAATGGGGTTTAGCTGCTTTTCACGGCTGTGTTTATGCCGCTTTACACCCCCTTGACTCACTTACAGAGAGATATCAATACATAGGTTTGAAGATTCTTACTAGTCAGATATATTCTTGTGCGGTGAATAGGGGGTGTTGAGTCCAGTTCACTGAAAAAGGAATAGGTCTTGTCTCTTACATCTTGGGTTTATGGAACGGTATCGGAGCTAATTTGAAACCCTTGTTTTATGCATCACCCCACCTCACCTTTCCCGTTCAGCAGCCATAGTGTGTTTCCTAAACGTGGGACTCTGTTCTGTTTTGCAATTCAGTTCAAGTGTAGCGGTTTTTACATTCCCTCTAGAAGTGATATCTTATGATAAGTGTCTTTTTCTGTGTGACTTATTTCACTTAGAATCGTCGTACCTAAATCCACTCATCGTGCTGCTACTAGCCTTATGACGTGGATTTCATGGCTGAGTGATATTCCATTGTACATGAGGACCACAACTTCTTTATCCATTTTTCTCTTTCCTAGGATATTTAAGGTGTAATGAAGTGGGGGTTCTTGTCCACAGAGCAGCCCTAAACTTTGGGGTGCCTGTGTCTTGCTGATTTTTAGTTTTCCCAATTTATACGCCCATGAGTGGAAGTGCCCTATGCTCTCCAAGCTGTGTTTTTTAGATGTTTCAGAACACACCGTACACTTCTCCAGAGTGGCTGTTGGCAATTTACATCCCACCCATCAGCGTAGCAAGGCTCCCATTTCTCCATGGCCGGTCCTTCATTTCTGGTTTGGACACTTTTTTCCGCATGGCCCTTTTGCCCGCTGGGAAGCGAGACTTCTTTGGAGCGCTGATTGGCCTTTCCAGGTTGCTTGGTTGGCCAAAAAGGGCGTATGCGTTTTTTCCTGAATATATTCAGGAAAAAACGCATACGCCCTTTTTGGCCAAGGGCATCATTGTCCACGTTTTGCCGCTTTTCATGTGCTTTCAAGGCGATTCGTATCTACCTCCTGAAATCTGTTTCCTGCAATTCTGCCTTGCTTTCAAAGCCTCTTCGTTGCCTTCCCTTAATATATTTGTGGACGAGAGGTATCATTTAAAACTCTGCAGGTTTGTGAATTGCAGTGCCCCTGAGCTCCATTTTTCAACTCGCTTTTTTGGGAGCTGGCCGCAAAAGCGCAGGATTGCTTCAGGCCCTCTTCTGGTTCTGGGGGGCAGGCTGAGCTTGTGCTTAATTCTTCTTCCTGATGGGAAAATAGAGTGACCTGTGCCTGTCCCAACACCTAGAGCTAGTCTCTCATTGGTTCCCCCTCTTCCCGTTCATCCTCAGGACAAATTGCAACCTGTACGGAACAGGAGGTTAAAGGTGCTGATTCTCCAAGGAGGGAGATGGCTAGTAAATCGGCTGGAATGGCGAACCCGAGCAAAGGAGATGAGAAATGAGGTGCGTTTTAGAAACCTTTCCCGATCACACGGTGTACCATCTTCTGGGTTTCTCATGCCTGTTTTCGACGTAGGAAGATGCCCTTGAACCTGGAGATTTGGGACCCATGGGATGGGTACCATGCAGTATTACTTGAAAGGGTCTGCGTTGGCTCACCCAACCTCACCGAACCTCTCAGCCCCAAGAGTGTCCACCCTTATGTCTCAATCAGCTGTGGGTCTAGATATGGTCAATCCAGGTTGCATCACAGCCCCTGAACGAATTTTGTAAGAATTTCTCTCTCTTTCACTGTCTTTGTTTCACGGGTTTTGAAAAGTAATTTATTTTTATAATGGGGTTTAGCTGCTTTTCACGGCTGTGTTTATGCCGCTTTACACCCCCTTGACTCACTTACAGAGAGATATCAATATATAGGTTTGAAGATTCTTACTAGTCAGATATATTCTTGTGCGGTGAATAGGGGGTGTTGAGTCCAGTTCACTGAAAAAGGAATAGGTCTTGTCTCTTACATCTTGGGTTTATGGAACGGTATCGGAGCTAATTTGAAACCCTTGTTTTATGCATCACCCCACCTCACCTTTCCCGTTCAGCAGCCATAGTGTGTTTCCTAAACGTGGGACTCTGTTCTGTTTTGCAATTCAGTTCAAGTGTAGCGGTTTTTACATTCCCTCTAGAAGTGATATCTTATGATAAGTGTCTTTTTCTGTGTGACTTATTTCACTTAGAATCGTCGTACCTAAATCCACTCATCGTGCTGCTACTAGCCTTATGACGTTGATTTCATGGCTGAGTGATATTCCATTGTACATGCGGACCACAACTTCTTTATCCATTTTTCTCTTTCCTAGGATATTGAAGGTGTAATGAAGTGGGGGTTGTTGTCCACAGAGCAGCCCTAAAATTTGGGGTGCCTGTGTCTTGCTGATTTTTAGTTTTCCCAATTTATACGCCCATGAGTGGAAGTGCCCTATGCTCTCCAAGCTGTGTTTTTTAGATGTTTCAGGACACACCGTACACTTCTCCAGAGTGGCTGTTGGCAATTTACATCCCACCCATCAGCGTAGCAAGGCTCCCATTTCTCCATGGCCGGTCCTGCATTTCTGGTTTGGACACTTTTTTCCGCATGGCCCTTTTGCCCGCTGGGAAGCGAGACTTCTTTGGAGCGCTGATTGGCCTTTCCAGGTTGCTTGGTTGGCCAAAAAGGGCGTATGCGTTTTTTCCTGAATATATTCAGGAGAAAACGCATACGCCCTTTTTGGCCAAGGGCATCATTGTCCACGTTTTGCCGCTTTTCATGTGCTTTCAAGGCGATTCGAATCTACCTCCTGAAATCTGTTTCCTGCAATTCTGCCTTGCTTTCAAAGCCTCTTCGTTGCCTTCCCTTAATATATTTGTGGACGAGAGGTATCATTTAAAACTCTGCAGGTCTGTGAATTGCAGTGACCCTGAGCTCCATTTTTCAACTCGCTTTTTTGGGAGCTGGCCGCAAAAGCGCAGGATTGCTTCAGGCCCTCTTCTGGTTCTGGGGGGCAGGCTGAGCTTGTGCTTAATTCTTCTTCCTGATGGGAAAATAGAGTGACCTGTGCCTGTCCCAACACCTAGAGCTAGTCTCTCATTGGTTCCCCCTCTTCCCGTTCATCCTCAGGACAAATTGCAACCTGTACGGAACAGGAGGTTAAAGGTGCTGATTCTCCAAGGAGGGAGATGGCTAGTAAATCGGCTGGAATGGCGAACCCGAGCAAAGGAGATGAGAAATGAGGTGCGTTTTAGAAACCTTTCCCGATCACACGGTGTACCATCTTCTGGGTTTCTCATGCCTGTTTTCGACGTAGGAAGATGCCCTTGAACCTGGAGATTTGGGACCCATGGGATGGGTACCATGCAGTATTACTTGAAAGGGTCTGCGTTGGCTCACCCAACCTCACCGAACCTCTCAGCCCCAAGAGTGTCCACCCTTATGTCTCAATCAGCTGTGGGTCTAGATATGGTCAATCCAGGTTGCATCACAGCCCCTGAACGAATTTTGTAAGAATTTCTCTCTCTTTCACTGTCTTTGTTTCACGGGTTTTGAAAAGTAATTTATTTTTATAATGGGGTTTAGCTGCTTTTCACGGCTGTGTTTATGCCGCTTTACACCCCCTTGACTCACTTACAGAGAGATATCAATACATAGGTTTGAAGATTCTTACTAGTCAGATATATTCTTGTGCGGTGAATAGGGGGTGTTGAGTCCAGTTCACTGAAAAAGGAATAGGTCTTGTCTCTTACATCTTGGGTTTATGGAACGGTATCGGAGCTAATTTGAAACCCTTGTTTTATGCATCACCCCACCTCACCTTTCCCGTTCAGCAGCCATAGTGTGTTTCCTAAACGTGGGACTCTGTTCTGTTTTGCAATTCAGTTCAAGTGTAGCGGTTTTTACATTCCCTCTAGAAGTGATATCTTATGATAAGTGTCTTTTTCTGTGTGACTTATTTCACTTAGAATCGTCGTACCTAAATCCACTCATCGTGCTGCTACTAGCCTTATGACGTTGATTTCATAGCTGAGTGATATTCCATTGTACATGAGGACCACAACTTCTTTATCCATTTTTCTCTTTCCTAGGATATTGAAGGTGTAATGAAGTGGGGGTTGTTGTCCACAGAGCAGCCCTAAACTTTGGGGTGCCTGTGTCTTGCTGATTTTTAGTTTTCCCAATTTATACGCCCATGAGTGGAAGTGCCCTATGCTCTCCAAGCTGTGTTTTTTAGATGTTTCAGGACACACCGTACACTTCTCCAGAGTGGCTGTTGGCAATTTACATCCCACCCATCAGCGTAGCAAGGCTCCCATTTCTCCATGGCCGGTCCTGCATTTCTGGTTTGGACACTTTTTTCCGCATGGCCCTTTTGCCCGCTGGGAAGCGAGACTTCTTTGGAGCGCTGATTGGCCTTTCCAGGTTGCTTGGTTGGCCAAAAAGGGCGTATGCGTTTTTTCCTGAATATATTCAGGAGAAAACGCATACGCCCTTTTTGGCCAAGGGCATCATTGTCCACGTTTTGCCGCTTTTCATGTGCTTTCAAGGCGATTCGAATCTACCTCCTGAAATCTGTTTCCTGCAATTCTGCCTTGCTTTCAAAGCCTCTTCGTTGCCTTCCCTTAATATATTTGTGGACGAGAGGTATCATTTAAAACTCTGCAGGTCTGTGAATTGCAGTGACCCTGAGCTCCATTTTTCAACTCGCTTTTTTGGGAGCTGGCCGCAAAAGCGCAGGATTGCTTCAGGCCCTCTTCTGGTTCTGGGGGGCAGGCTGAGCTTGTGCTTAATTCTTCTTCCTGATGGGAAAATAGAGTGACCTGTGCCTGTCCCAACACCTAGAGCTAGTCTCTCATTGGTTCCCCCTCTTCCCGTTCATCCTCAGGACAAATTGCAACCTGTACGGAACAGGAGGTTAAAGGTGCTGATTCTCCAAGGAGGGAGATGGCTAGTAAATCGGCTGGAATGGCGAACCCGAGCAAAGGAGATGAGAAATGAGGTGCGTTTTAGAAACCTTTCCCGATCACACGGTGTACCATCTTCTGGGTTTCTCATGCCTGTTTTCGACGTAGGAAGATGCCCTTGAACCTGGAGATTTGGGACCCATGGGATGGGTACCATGCAGTATTACTTGAAAGGGTCTGCGTTGGCTCACCCAACCTCACCGAACCTCTCAGCCCCAAGAGTGTCCACCCTTATGTCTCAATCAGCTGTGGGTCTAGATATGGTCAATCCAGGTTGCATCACAGCCCCTGAACGAATTTTGTAAGAATTTCTCTCTCTTTCACTGTCTTTGTTTCACGGGTTTTGAAAAGTAATTTATTTTTATAATGGGGTTTAGCTGCTTTTCACGGCTGTGTTTATGCCGCTTTACACCCCCTTGACTCACTTACAGAGAGATATCAATACATAGGTTTGAAGATTCTTACTAGTCAGATATATTCTTGTGCGGTGAATAGGGGGTGTTGAGTCCAGTTCACTGAAAAAGGAATAGGTCTTGTCTCTTACATATTGGGTTTATGGAACGGTATCGGAGCTAATTTGAAACCCTTGTTTTAGGCATCACCCCACCTCACCTTTCCCGTTCAGCAGCCATAGTGTGTTTCCTAAACGTGGGACTCTGTTCTGTTTTGCAATTCAGTTCAAGTGTAGCGGTTTTTACATTCCCTCTAGAAGTGATATCTTATGATAAGTGTCTTTTTCTGTGTGACTTATTTCACTTAGAATCGTCGTACCTAAATCCACTCATCGTGCTGCTACTAGCCTTATGACGTTGATTTCATGGCTGAGTGATATTCCATTGTACATGAGGACCACAACTTCTTTATCCATTTTTCTCTTTCCTAGGATATTTAAGGTGTAATGAAGTGGGGGTTCTTGTCCACAGAGCAGCCCTAAACTTTGGGGTGCCTGTGTCTTGCTGATTTTTAGTTTTCCCAATTTATACGCCCATGATTGGAAGTGCCCTATGCTCTCCAAGCTGTGTTTTTTAGATGTTTCAGAACACACCGTACACTTCTCCAGAGTGGCTGTTGGCAATTTACATCCCACCCATCAGCGTAGCAAGGCTCCCATTTCTCCATGGCCGGTCCTGCATTTCTGGTTTGGACACTTTTTTCCGCATGGCCCTTTTGCCCGCTGGGAAGCGAGACTTCTTTGGAGCGCTGATTGGCCTTTCCAGGTTGCTTGGTTGGCCAAAAAGGGCGTATGCGTTTTTTCCTGAATATATTCAGGAAAAAACGCATACGCCCTTTTTGGCCAAGGGCATCATTGTCCACGTTTTGCCACTTTTCATGTGCTTTCAAGGCGATTCGAATCTACCTCCTGAAATCTGTTTCCTGCAATTCTGCCTTGCTTTCAAAGCCTCTTCGTTGCCTTCCCTTAATATATTTGTGGACGAGAGGTATCATTTAAAACTCTGCAGGTTTGTGAATTGCAGTGCCCCTGAGCTCCATTTTTCAACTCGCTTTTTTGGGAGCTGGCCGCAAAAGCGCAGGATTGCTTCAGGCCCTCTTCTCGTTCTGGGGGGCAGGCTGAGCTTGTGCTTAATTCTTCTTCCTGATGGGAAAATAGAGTGACCTGTGCCTGTCCCAACACCTAGAGCTAGTCTCTCATTGGTTCCCCCTCTTCCCGTTCATCCTCAGGACAAATTGCAACCTGTACGGAACAGGAGGTTAAAGGTGCTGATTCTCCAAGGAGGGAGATGGCTAGTAAATCGGCTGGAATGGCGAACCCGAGCAAAGGAGATGAGAAATGAGGTGCGTTTTAGAAACCTTTCCCGATCACACGGTGTACCATCTTCTGGGTTTCTCATGCCTGTTTTCGACGTAGGAAGATGCCCTTGAACCTGGAGATTTGGGACCCATGGGATGGGTACCATGCAGTATTACTTGAAAGGGTCTGCGTTGGCTCACCCAACCTCACCGAACCTCTCAGCCCCAAGAGTGTCCACCCTTATGTCTCAATCAGCTGTGGGTCTAGATATGGTCAATCCAGGTTGCATCACAGCCCCTGAACGAATTTTGTAAGAATTTCTCTCTCTTTCACTGTCTTTGTTTCACGGGTTTTGAAAAGTAATTTATTTTTATAATGGGGTTTAGCTGCTTTTCACGGCTGTGTTTATGCCGCTTTACACCCCCTTGACTCACTTACAGAGAGATATCAATACATAGGTTTGAAGATTCTTACTAGTCAGATATATTCTTGTGCGGTGAATAGGGGGTGTTGAGTCCAGTTCACTGAAAAAGGAATAGGTCTTGTCTCTTACATATTGGGTTTATGGAACGGTATCTGAGCTAATTTGAAACCCTTGTTTTATGCATCACCCCACCTCACCTTTCCCGTTCAGCAGCCATAGTGTGTTTCCTAAACGTGGGACTCTGTTCTGTTTTGCAATTCAGTTCAAGTGTAGCGGTTTTTACATTCCCTGTAGAAGTGATATCTTAGGATAAGTGTCTTTTTCTGTGTGACTTATTTCACTTAGAATCGTCGTACCTAAATCCACTCATCGTGCTGCTACTAGCCTTATGACGTTGATTTCATGGCTGAGTGATATTCCATTGTACATGAGGACCACAACTTCTTTATCTATTTTTCTCTTTCCTAGGATATTTAAGGTGTAATGAAGTGGGGGTTCTTGTCCACAGAGCAGCCCTAAACTTTGGGGTGCCTGTGTCTTGCTGATTTTTAGTTTTCCCAATTTATACGCCCATGAGTGGAAGTGCCCTATGCTCTCCAAGCTGTGTTTTTTAGATGTTTCAGAACACACCGTACACTTCTCCAGAGTGGCTGTTGGCAATTTACATCCCACCCATCAGCGTAGCAAGGCTCCCATTTCTCCATGGCCGGTCCTGCATTTCTGGTTTGGACACTTTTTTCCGCATGGCCCTTTTGCCCGCTGGGAAGCGAGACTTCTTTGGAGCGCTGATTGGCCTTTCCAGGTTGCTTGGTTGGCCAAAAAGGGCGTATGCGTTTTTTCCTGAATATATTCAGGAAAAAACGCATACGCCCTTTTTGGCCAAGGGCATCATTGTCCACGTTTTGCCGCTTTTCATGTGCTTTCAAGGCGATTCGAATCTACCTCCTGAAATCTGTTTCCTGCAATTCTGCCTTGCTTTCAAAGCCTCTTCGTTGCCTTCCCTTAATATATTTGTGGACGAGAGGTATCATTTAAAACTCTGCAGGTTTGTGAATTGCAGTGCCCCTGAGCTCCATTTTTCAACTCGCTTTTTTGGGAGCTGGCCGCAAAAGCGCAGGATTGCTTCAGGCCCTCTTCTGGTTCTGGGGGGCAGGCTGAGCTTGTGCTTAATTCTTCTTCCTGATGGGAAAATAGAGTGACCTGTGCCTGTCCCAACCCCTAGAGCTAGTCTCTCATTGGTTCCCCCTCTTCCCGTTCATCCTCAGGACAAATTGCAACCTGTACGGAACAGGAGGTTAAAGGTGCTGATTCTCCAAGGAGGGAGATGGCTAGTAAATCGGCTGGAATGGCGAACCCGAGCAAAGGAGATGAGAAATGAGGTGCGTTTTAGAAACCTTTCCCGATCACACGGTGTACCATCTTCTGGGTTTCTCATGCCTGTTTTCGACGTAGGAAGATGCCCTTGAACCTGGAGATTTGGGACCCATGGGATGGGTACCATGCAGTATTACTTGAAAGGGTCTGCGTTGGCTCACCCAACCTCACCGAACCTCTCAGCCCCAAGAGTGTCCACCCTTATGTCTCAATCAGCTGTGGGTCTAGATATGGTCAATCCAGGTTGCATCACAGCCCCTGAACGAATTTTGTAAGAATTTCTCTCTCTTTCACTGTCTTTGTTTCACGGGTTTTGAAAAGTAATTTATTTTTATAATGGGGTTTAGCTGCTTTTCACGGCTGTGTTTATGCCGCTTTACACCCCCTTGACTCACTTACAGAGAGATATCAATACATAGGTTTGAAGATTCTTACTAGTCAGATATATTCTTGTGCGGTGAATAGGGGGTGTTGAGTCCAGTTCACTGAAAAAGGAATAGGTCTTGTCTCTTACATATTGGGTTTATGGAACGGTATCGGAGCTAATTTGAAACCCTTGTTTTATGCATCACCCCACCTCACCTTTCCCGTTCAGCAGCCATAGTGTGTTTCCTAAACGTGGGACTCTGTTCTGTTTTGCAATTCAGTTCAAGTGTAGCGGTTTTTACATTCCCTCTAGAAGTGATATCTTATGATAAGTGTCTTTTTCTGTGTGACTTATTTCACTTAGAATCGTCGTACCTAAATCCACTCATCGTGCTGCTACTAGCCTTATGACGTGGATTTCATGGCTGAGTGATATTCCATTGTACATGAGGACCACAACTTCTTTATCCATTTTTCTCTTTCCTAGGATATTTAAGGTGTAATGAAGTGGGGGTTCTTGTCCACAGAGCAGCCCTAAACTTTGGGGTGCCTGTGTCTTGCTGATTTTTAGTTTTCCCAATTTATACGCCCATGAGTGGAAGTGCCCTATGCTCTCCAAGCTGTGTTTTTTAGATGTTTCAGAACACACCGTACACTTCTCCAGAGTGGCTGTTGGCAATTTACATCCCACCCATCAGCGTAGCAAGGCTCCCATTTCTCCATGGCCGGTCCTTCATTTCTGGTTTGGACACTTTTTTCCGCATGGCCCTTTTGCCCGCTGGGAAGCGAGACTTCTTTGGAGCGCTGATTGGCCTTTCCAGGTTGCTTGGTTGGCCAAAAAGGGCGTATGCGTTTTTTCCTGAATATATTCAGGAAAAAACGCATACGCCCTTTTTGGCCAAGGGCATCATTGTCCACGTTTTGCCGCTTTTCATGTGCTTTCAAGGCGATTCGAATCTACCTCCTGAAATCTGTTTCCTGCAATTCTGCCTTGCTTTCAAAGCCTCTTCGTTGCCTTCCCTTAATATATTTGTGGACGAGAGGTATCATTTAAAACTCTGCAGGTTTGTGAATTGCAGTGCCCCTGAGCTCCATTTTTCAACTCGCTTTTTTGGGAGCTGGCCGCAAAAGCGCAGGATTGCTTCAGGCCCTCTTCTCGTTCTGGGGGGCAGGCTGAGCTTGTGCTTAATTCTTCTTCCTGATGGGAAAATAGAGTGACCTGTGCCTGTCCCAACACCTAGAGCTAGTCTCTCATTGGTTCCCCCTCTTCCCCTTCATCCTCAGGACAAATTGCAACCTGTACGGAACAGGAGGTTAAAGGTGCTGATTCTCCAAGGAGGGAGATGGCTAGTAAATCGGCTGGAATGGCGAACCCGAGCAAAGGAGATGAGAAATGAGGTGCGTTTTAGAAACCTTTCCCGATCACACGGTGTACCATCTTCTGGGTTTCTCATGCCTGTTTTCGACGTAGGAAGATGCCCTTGAACCTGGAGATTTGGGACCCATGGGATGGGTACCATGCAGTATTACTTGAAAGGGTCTGCGTTGGCTCACCCAACCTCACCGAACCTCTCAGCCCCAAGAGTGTCCACCCTTATGTCTCAATCAGCTGTGGGTCTAGATATGGTCAATCCAGGTTGCATCACAGCCCCTGAACGAATTTTGTAAGAATTTCTCTCTCTTTCACTGTCTTTGTTTCACGGGTTTTGAAAAGTAATTTATTTTTATAATGGGGTTTAGCTGCTTTTCACGGCTGTGTTTATGCCGCTTTACACCCCCTTGACTCACTTACAGAGAGATATCAATACATAGGTTTGAAGATTCTTACTAGTCAGATATATTCTTGTGCGGTGAATAGGGGGTGTTGAGTCCAGTTCACTGAAAAAGGAATAGGTCTTGTCTCTTACATCTTGGGTTTATGGAACGGTATCGGAGCTAATTTGAAACCCTTGTTTTATGCATCACCCCACCTCACCTTTCCCGTTCAGCAGCCATAGTGTGTTTCCTAAACGTGGGACTCTGTTCTGTTTTGCAATTCAGTTCAAGTGTAGCGGTTTTTACATTCCCTCTAGAAGTGATATCTTATGATAAGTGTCTTTTTCTGTGTGACTTATTTCACTTAGAATCGTCGTACCTAAATCCACTCATCGTGCTGCTACTAGCCTTATGACGTTGATTTCATGGCTGAGTGATATTCCATTGTACATGAGGACCACAACTTCTTTATCCATTTTTCTCTTTCCTAGGATATTGAAGGTGTAATGAAGTGGGGGTTGTTGTCCACAGAGCAGCCCTAAACTTTGGGGTGCCTGTGTCTTGCTGATTTTTAGTTTTCCCAATTTATACGCCCATGAGTGGAAGTGCCCTATGCTCTCCAAGCTGTGTTTTTTAGATGTTTCAGGACACACCGTACACTTCTCCAGAGTGGCTGTTGGCAATTTACATCCCACCCATCAGCGTAGCAAGGCTCCCATTTCTCCATGGCCGGTCCTGCATTTCTGGTTTGGACACTTTTTTCCGCATGGCCCTTTTGCCCGCTGGGAAGCGAGACTTCTTTGGAGCGCTGATTGGCCTTTCCAGGTTGCTTGGTTGGCCAAAAAGGGCGTATGCGTTTTTTCCTGAATATATTCAGGAGAAAACGCATACGCCCTTTTTGGCCAAGGGCATCATTGTCCACGTTTTGCCGCTTTTCATGTGCTTTCAAGGCGATTCGAATCTACCTCCTGAAATCTGTTTCCTGCAATTCTGCCTTGCTTTCAAAGCCTCTTCGTTGCCTTCCCTTAATATATTTGTGGACGAGAGGTATCATTTAAAACTCTGCAGGTCTGTGAATTGCAGTGACCCTGAGCTCCATTTTTCAACTCGCTTTTTTGGGAGCTGGCCGCAAAAGCGCAGGATTGCTTCAGGCCCTCTTCTGGTTCTGGGGGGCAGGCTGAGCTTGTGCTTAATTCTTCTTCCTGATGGGAAAATAGAGTGACCTGTGCCTGTCCCAACACCTAGAGCTAGTCTCTCATTGGTTCCCCCTCTTCCCGTTCATCCTCAGGACAAATTGCAACCTGTACGGAACAGGAGGTTAAAGGTGCTGATTCTCCAAGGAGGGAGATGGCTAGTAAATCGGCTGGAATGGCGAACCCGAGCAAAGGAGATGAGAAATGAGGTGCGTTTTAGAAACCTTTCCCGATCACACGGTGTACCATCTTCTGGGTTTCTCATGCCTGTTTTCGACGTAGGAAGATGCCCTTGAACCTGGAGATTTGGGACCCATGGGATGGGTACCATGCAGTATTACTTGAAAGGGTCTGCGTTGGCTCACCCAACCTCACCGAACCTCTCAGCCCCAAGAGTGTCCACCCTTATGTCTCAATCAGCTGTGGGTCTAGATATGGTCAATCCAGGTTGCATCACAGCCCCTGAACGAATTTTGTAAGAATTTCTCTCTCTTTCACTGTCTTTGTTTCACGGGTTTTGAAAAGTAATTTATTTTTATAATGGGGTTTAGCTGCTTTTCACGGCTGTGTTTATGCCGCTTTACACCCCCTTGACTCACTTACAGAGAGATATCAATACATAGGTTTGAAGATTCTTACTAGTCAGATATATTCTTGTGCGGTGAATAGGGGGTGTTGAGTCCAGTTCACTGAAAAAGGAATAGGTCTTGTCTCTTACATATTGGGTTTATGGAACGGTATCGGAGCTAATTTGAAACCCTTGTTTTAGGCATCACCCCACCTCACCTTTCCCGTTCAGCAGCCATAGTGTGTTTCCTAAACGTGGGACTCTGTTCTGTTTTGCAATTCAGTTCAAGTGTAGCGGTTTTTACATTCCCTCTAGAAGTGATATCTTATGATAAGTGTCTTTTTCTGTGTGACTTATTTCACTTAGAATCGTCGTACCTAAATCCACTCATCGTGCTGCTACTAGCCTTATGACGTTGATTTCATGGCTGAGTGATATTCCATTGTACATGAGGACCACAACTTCTTTATCCATTTTTCTCTTTCCTAGGATATTTAAGGTGTAATGAAGTGGGGGTTCTTGTCCACAGAGCAGCCCTAAACTTTGGGGTGCCTGTGTCTTGCTGATTTTTAGTTTTCCCAATTTATACGCCCATGATTGGAAGTGCCCTATGCTCTCCAAGCTGTGTTTTTTAGATGTTTCAGAACACACCGTACACTTCTCCAGAGTGGCTGTTGGCAATTTACATCCCACCCATCAGCGTAGCAAGGCTCCCATTTCTCCATGGCCGGTCCTGCATTTCTGGTTTGGACACTTTTTTCCGCATGGCCCTTTTGCCCGCTGGGAAGCGAGACTTCTTTGGAGCGCTGATTGGCCTTTCCAGGTTGCTTGGTTGGCCAAAAAGGGCGTATGCGTTTTTTCCTGAATATATTCAGGAAAAAACGCATACGCCCTTTTTGGCCAAGGGCATCATTGTCCACGTTTTGCCACTTTTCATGTGCTTTCAAGGCGATTCGAATCTACCTCCTGAAATCTGTTTCCTGCAATTCTGCCTTGCTTTCAAAGCCTCTTCGTTGCCTTCCCTTAATATATTTGTGGACGAGAGGTATCATTTAAAACTCTGCAGGTTTGTGAATTGCAGTGCCCCTGAGCTCCATTTTTCAACTCGCTTTTTTGGGAGCTGGCCGCAAAAGCGCAGGATTGCTTCAGGCCCTCTTCTCGTTCTGGGGGGCAGGCTGAGCTTGTGCTTAATTCTTCTTCCTGATGGGAAAATAGAGTGACCTGTGCCTGTCCCAACACCTAGAGCTAGTCTCTCATTGGTTCCCCCTCTTCCCGTTCATCCTCAGGACAAATTGCAACCTGTACGGAACAGGAGGTTAAAGGTGCTGATTCTCCAAGGAGGGAGATGGCTAGTAAATCGGCTGGAATGGCGAACCCGAGCAAAGGAGATGAGAAATGAGGTGCGTTTTAGAAACCTTTCCCGATCACACGGTGTACCATCTTCTGGGTTTCTCATACCTGTTTTCGACGTAGGAAGATGCCCTTGAACCTGGAGATTTGGGACCCATGGGATGGGTACCATGCAGTATTACTTGAAAGGGTCTGCGTTGGCTCACCCAACCTCACCGAACCTCTCAGCCCCAAGAGTGTCCACCCTTATGTCTCAATCAGCTGTGGGTCTAGATATGGTCAATCCAGGTTGCATCACAGCCCCTGAACGAATTTTGTAAGAATTTCTCTCTCTTTCACTGTCTTTGTTTCACGGGTTTTGAAAAGTAATTTATTTTTATAATGGGGTTTAGCTGCTTTTCACGGCTGTGTTTATGCCGCTTTACACCCCCTTGACTCACTTACAGAGAGATATCAATATATAGGTTTGAAGATTCTTACTAGTCAGATATATTCTTGTGCGGTGAATAGGGGGTGTTGAGTCCAGTTCACTGAAAAAGGAATAGGTCTTGTCTCTTACATATTGGGTTTATGGAACGGTATCTGAGCTAATTTGAAACCCTTGTTTTAGGCATCACCCCACCTCACCTTTCCCGTTCAGCAGCCATAGTGTGTTTCCTAAACGTGGGACTCTGTTCTGTTTTGCAATTCAGTTCAAGTGTAGCGGTTTTTACATTCCCTCTCTAAGTGATATCTTATGATAAGTGTCTTTTTCTGTGTGACTTATTTCACTTAGAATCGTCGTACCTAAATCCACTCATCGTGCTGCTACTAGCCTTATGACGTTGATTTCATGGCTGAGTGATATTCCATTGTACATGAGGACCACAACTTCTTTATCCATTTTTCTCTTTCCTAGGATATTTAAGGTGTAATGAAGTGGGGGTTCTTGTCCACAGAGCAGCCCTAAACTTTGGGGTGCCTGTGTCTTGCTGATTTTTAGTTTTCCCAATTTATACGCCCATGAGTGGAAGTGCCCTATGCTCTCCAAGCTGTGTTTTTTAGATGTTTCAGAACACACCGTACACTTCTCCAGAGTGGCTGTTGGCAATTTACATCCCACCCATCAGCGTAGCAAGGCTCCCATTTCTCCATGGCCGGTCCTGCATTTCTGGTTTGGACACTTTTTTCCGCATGGCCCTTTTGCCCGCTGGGAAGCGAGACTTCTTTGGAGCGCTGATTGGCCTTTCCAGGTTGCTTGGTTGGCCAAAAAGGGCGTATGCGTTTTTTCCTGAATATATTCCGGAAAAAACGCATACGCCCTTTTTGGCCAAGGGCATCATTGTCCACGTTTTGCCGCTTTTCATGTGCTTTCAAGGCGATTCGAATCTACCTCCTGAAATCTGTTTCCTGCAATTCTGCCTTGCTTTCAAAGCCTCTTCGTTGCCTTCCCTTAATATATTTGTGGACGAGAGGTATCATTTAAAACTCTGCAGGTTTGTGAATTGCAGTGCCCCTGAGCTCCATTTTTCAACTCGCTTTTTTGGGAGCTGGCCGCAAAAGCGCAGGATTGCTTCAGGCCCTCTTCTGGTTCTGGGGGGCAGGCTGAGCTTGTGCTTAATTCTTCTTCCTGATGGGAAAATAGAGTGACCTGTGCCTGTCCCAACACCTAGAGCTAGTCTCTCATTGGTTCCCCCTCTTCCCCTTCATCCTCAGGACAAATTGCAACCTGTACGGAACAGGAGGTTAAAGGTGCTGATTCTCCAAGGAGGGAGATGGCTAGTAAATCGGCTGGAATGGCGAACCCGAGCAAAGGAGATGAGAAATGAGGTGCGTTTTAGAAACCTTTCCCGATCACACCGTGTACCATCTTCTGGGTTTCTCATGCCTGTTTTCGACGTAGGAAGATGCCCTTGAACCTGGAGATTTGGGACCCATGGGATGGGTACCATGCAGTATTACTTGAAAGGGTCTGCGTTGGCTCACCCAACCTCACCGAACCTCTCAGCCCCAAGAGTGTCCACCCTTATGTCTCAATCAGCTGTGGGTCTAGATATGGTCAATCCAGGTTGCATCACAGCCCCTGAACGAATTTTGTAAGAATTTCTCTCTCTTTCACTGTCTTTGTTTCACGGGTTTTGAAAAGTAATTTATTTTTATAATGGGGTTTAGCTGCTTTTCACGGCTGTGTTTATGCCGCTTTACACCCCCTTGACTCACTTACAGAGAGATATCAATATATAGGTTTGAAGATTCTTACTAGTCAGATATATTCTTGTGCGGTGAATAGGGGGTGTTGAGTCCAGTTCACTGAGCAAGGAATAGGTCTTGTCTCTTACATATTGGGTTTATGGAACGGTATCTGAGCTAATTTGAAACCCTTGTTTTAGGCATCACCCCACCTCACCTTTCCCGTTCAGCAGCCATAGTGTGTTTCCTAAACGTTGGACTCTGTTCTGTTTTGCAATTCAGTTCAAGTGTAGCGGTTTTTACATTCCCTCTCTAAGTGATATCTTATGATAAGTGTCTTTTTCTGTGTGACTTATTTCACTTAGAATCGTCGTACCTAAATCCACTCATCGTGCTGCTACTAGCCTTATGACGTTGATTTCATGGCTGAGTGATATTCCATTGTACATGAGGACCACAACTTCTTTATCCATTTTTCTCTTTCCTAGGATATTTAAGGTGTAATGAAGTGGGGGTTCTTGTCCACAGAGCAGCCCTAAACTTTGGGGTGCCTGTGTCTTGCTGATTTTTAGTTTTCCCAATTTATACGCCCATGAGTGGAAGTGCCCTATGCTCTCCAAGCTGTGTTTTTTAGATGTTTCAGAACACACCGTACACTTCTCCAGAGTGGCTGTTGGCAATTTACATCCCACCCATCAGCGTAGCAAGGCTCCCATTTCTCCATGGCCGGTCCTGCATTTCTGGTTTGGACACTTTTTTCCGCATGGCCCTTTTGCCCGCTGGGAAGCGAGACTTCTTTGGAGCGCTGATTGGCCTTTCCAGGTTGCTTGGTTGGCCAAAAAGGGCGTATGCGTTTTTTCCTGAATATATTCCGGAAAAAACGCATACGCCCTTTTTGGCCAAGGGCATCATTGTCCACGTTTTGCCGCTTTTCATGTGCTTTCAAGGCGATTCGAATCTACCTCCTGAAATCTGTTTCCTGCAATTCTGCCTTGCTTTCAAAGCCTCTTCGTTGCCTTCCCTTAATATATTTGTGGACGAGAGGTATCATTTAAAACTCTGCAGGTTTGTGAATTGCAGTGCCCCTGAGCTCCATTTTTCAACTCGCTTTTTTGGGAGCTGGCCGCAAAAGCGCAGGATTGCTTCAGGCCCTCTTCTGGTTCTGGGGGGCAGGCTGAGCTTGTGCTTAATTCTTCTTCCTGATGGGAAAATAGAGTGACCTGTGCCTGTCCCAACACCTAGAGCTAGTCTCTCATTGGTTCCCCCTCTTCCCCTTCATCCTCAGGACAAATTGCAACCTGTACGGAACAGGAGGTTAAAGGTGCTGATTCTCCAAGGAGGGAGATGGCTAGTAAATCGGCTGGAATGGCGAACCCGAGCAAAGGAGATGAGAAATGAGGTGCGTTTTAGAAACCTTTCCCGATCACACGGTGTACCATCTTCTGGGTTTCTCATGCCTGTTTTCGACGTAGGAAGATGCCCTTGAACCTGGAGATTTGGGACCCATGGGATGGGTACCATGCAGTATTACTTGAAAGGGTCTGCGTTGGCTCACCCAACCTCACCGAACCTCTCAGCCCCAAGAGTGTCCACCCTTATGTCTCAATCAGCTGTGGGTCTAGATATGGTCAATCCAGGTTGCATCACAGCCCCTGAACGAATTTTGTAAGAATTTCTCTCTCTTTCACTGTCTTTGTTTCACGGGTTTTGAAAAGTAATTTATTTTTATAATGGGGTTTAGCTGCTTTTCACGGCTGTGTTTATGCCGCTTTACACCCCCTTGACTCACTTACAGAGAGATATCAATATATAGGTTTGAAGATTCTTACTAGTCAGATATATTCTTGTGCGGTGAATAGGGGGTGTTGAGTCCAGTTCACTGAGCAAGGAATAGGTCTTGTCTCTTACATATTGGGTTTATGGAACGGTATCTGAGCTAATTTGAAACCCTTGTTTTAGGCATCACCCCACCTCACCTTTCCCGTTCAGCAGCCATAGTGTGTTTCCTAAACGTGGGACTCTGTTCTGTTTTGCAATTCAGTTCAAGTGTAGCGGTTTTTACATTCCCTCTCTAAGTGATATCTTATGATAAGTGTCTTTTTCTGTGTGACTTATTTCACTTAGAATCGTCGTACCTAAATCCACTCATCGTGCTGCTACTAGCCTTATGACGTTGATTTCATGGCTGAGTGATATTCCATTGTACATGAGGACCACAACTTCTTTATCCATTTTTCTCTTTCCTAGGATATTTAAGGTGTAATGAAGTGGGGGTTCTTGTCCACAGAGCAGCCCTAAACTTTGGGGTGCCTGTGTCTTGCTGATTTTTAGTTTTCCCAATTTATACGCCCATGATTGGAAGTGCCCTATGCTCTCCAAGCTGTGTTTTTTAGATGTTTCAGAACACACCGTACACTTCTCCAGAGTGGCTGTTGGCAATTTACATCCCACCCATCAGCGTAGCAAGGCTCCCATTTCTCCATGGCCGGTCCTGCATTTCTGGTTTGGACACTTTTTTCCGCATGGCCCTTTTGCCCGCTGAGAAGCGAGACTTCTTTGGAGCGCTGATTGGCCTTTCCAGGTTGCTTGGTTGGCCAAAAAGGGCGTATGCGTTTTTTCCTGAATATATTCAGGAAAAAACGCATACGCCCTTTTTGGCCAAGGGCATCATTGTCCACATTTTGCCACTTTTCATGTGCTTTCAAGGCGATTCGAATCTACCTCCTGAAATCTGTTTCCTGCAATTCTGCCTTGCTTTCAAAGCCTCTTCGTTGCCTTCCCTTAATATATTTGTGGACGAGAGGTATCATTTAAAACTCTGCAGGTTTGTGAATTGCAGTGCCCCTGAGCTCCATTTTTCAACTCGCTTTTTTGGGAGCTGGCCGCAAAAGCGCAGGATTGCTTCAGGCCCTCTTCTGGTTCTGGGGGGCAGGCTGAGCTTGTGCTTAATTCTTCTTCCTGATGGGAAAATAGAGTGACCTGTGCCTGTCCCAACACCTAGAGCTAGTCTCTCATTGGTTCCCCCTCTTCCCCTTCATCCTCAGGACAAATTGCAACCTGTACGGAACAGGAGGTTAAAGGTGCTGATTCTCCAAGGAGGGAGATGGCTAGTAAATCGGCTGGAATGGCGAACCCGAGCAAAGGAGATGAGAAATGAGGTGCGTTTTAGAAACCTTTCCCGATCACACCGTGTACCATCTTCTGGGTTTCTCATGCCTGTTTTCGACGTAGGAAGATGCCCTTGAACCTGGAGATTTGGGACCCATGGGATGGGTACCATGCAGTATTACTTGAAAGGGTCTGCGTTGGCTCACCCAACCTCACCGAACCTCTCAGCCCCAAGAGTGTCCACCCTTATGTCTCAATCAGCTGTGGGTCTAGATATGGTCAATCCAGGTTGCATCACAGCCCCTGAACGAATTTTGTAAGAATTTCTCTCTCTTTCACTGTCTTTGTTTCACGGGTTTTGAAAAGTAATTTATTTTTATAATGGGGTTTAGCTGCTTTTCACGGCTGTGTTTATGCCGCTTTACACCCCCTTGACTCACTTACAGAGAGATATCAATATATAGGTTTGAAGATTCTTACTAGTCAGATATATTCTTGTGCGGTGAATAGGGGGTGTTGAGTCCAGTTCACTGAGCAAGGAATAGGTCTTGTCTCTTACATATTGGGTTTATGGAACGGTATCTGAGCTAATTTGAAACCCTTGTTTTAGGCATCACCCCACCTCACCTTTCCCGTTCAGCAGCCATAGTGTGTTTCCTAAACGTTGGACTCTGTTCTGTTTTGCAATTCAGTTCAAGTGTAGCGGTTTTTACATTCCCTCTCTAAGTGATATCTTATGATAAGTGTCTTTTTCTGTGTGACTTATTTCACTTAGAATCGTCGTACCTAAATCCACTCATCGTGCTGCTACTAGCCTTATGACGTTGATTTCATGGCTGAGTGATATTCCATTGTACATGAGGACCACAACTTCTTTATCCATTTTTCTCTTTCCTAGGATATTTAAGGTGTAATGAAGTGGGGGTTCTTGTCCACAGAGCAGCCCTAAACTTTGGGGTGCCTGTGTCTTGCTGATTTTTAGTTTTCCCAATTTATACGCCCATGAGTGGAAGTGCCCTATGCTCTCCAAGCTGTGTTTTTTAGATGTTTCAGAACACACCGTACACTTCTCCAGAGTGGCTGTTGGCAATTTACATCCCACCCATCAGCGTAGCAAGGCTCCCATTTCTCCATGGCCGGTCCTGCATTTCTGGTTTGGACACTTTTTTCCGCATGGCCCTTTTGCCCGCTGGGAAGCGAGACTTCTTTGGAGCGCTGATTGGCCTTTCCAGGTTGCTTGGTTGGCCAAAAAGGGCGTATGCGTTTTTTCCTGAATATATTCCGGAAAAAACGCATACGCCCTTTTTGGCCAAGGGCATCATTGTCCACGTTTTGCCGCTTTTCATGTGCTTTCAAGGCGATTCGAATCTACCTCCTGAAATCTGTTTCCTGCAATTCTGCCTTGCTTTCAAAGCCTCTTCGTTGCCTTCCCTTAATATATTTGTGGACGAGAGGTATCATTTAAAACTCTGCAGGTTTGTGAATTGCAGTGCCCCTGAGCTCCATTTTTCAACTCGCTTTTTTGGGAGCTGGCCGCAAAAGCGCAGGATTGCTTCAGGCCCTCTTCTGGTTCTGGGGGGCAGGCTGAGCTTGTGCTTAATTCTTCTTCCTGATGGGAAAATAGAGTGACCTGTGCCTGTCCCAACACCTAGAGCTAGTCTATCATTGGTTCCCCCTCTTCCCCTTCATCCTCAGGACAAATTGCAACCTGTACGGAACAGGAGGTTAAAGGTGCTGATTCTCCAAGGAGGGAGATGGCTAGTAAATCGGCTGGAATGGCGAACCCGAGCAAAGGAGATGAGAAATGAGGTGCGTTTTAGAAACCTTTCCCGATCACACCGTGTACCATCTTCTGGGTTTCTCATGCCTGTTTTCGACGTAGGAAGATGCCCTTGAACCTGGAGATTTGGGACCCATGGGATGGGTACCATGCAGTATTACTTGAAAGGGTCTGCGTTGGCTCACCCAACCTCACCGAACCTCTCAGCCCCAAGAGTGTCCACCCTTATGTCTCAATCAGCTGTGGGTCTAGATATGGTCAATCCAGGTTGCATCACAGCCCCTGAACGAATTTTGTAAGAATTTCTCTCTCTTTCACTGTCTTTGTTTCACGGGTTTTGAAAAGTAATTTATTTTTATAATGGGGTTTAGCTGCTTTTCACGGCTGTGTTTATGCCGCTTTACACCCCCTTGACTCACTTACAGAGAGATATCAATATATAGGTTTGAAGATTCTTACTAGTCAGATATATTCTTGTGCGGTGAATAGGGGGTGTTGAGTCCAGTTCACTGAGCAAGGAATAGGTCTTGTCTCTTACATATTGGGTTTATGGAACGGTATCTGAGCTAATTTGAAACCCTTGTTTTAGGCATCACCCCACCTCACCTTTCCCGTTCAGCAGCCATAGTGTGTTTCCTAAACGTTGGACTCTGTTCTGTTTTGCAATTCAGTTCAAGTGTAGCGGTTTTTACATTCCCTCTCTAAGTGATATCTTATGATAAGTGTCTTTTTCTGTGTGACTTATTTCACTTAGAATCGTCGTACCTAAATCCACTCATCGTGCTGCTACTAGCCTTATGACGTTGATTTCATGGCTGAGTGATATTCCATTGTACATGAGGACCACAACTTCTTTATCCATTTTTCTCTTTCCTAGGATATTTAAGGTGTAATGAAGTGGGGGTTCTTGTCCACAGAGCAGCCCTAAACTTTGGGGTGCCTGTGTCTTGCTGATTTTTAGTTTTCCCAATTTATACGCCCATGAGTGGAAGTGCCCTATGCTCTCCAAGCTGTGTTTTTTAGATGTTTCAGAACACACCGTACACTTCTCCAGAGTGGCTGTTGGCAATTTACATCCCACCCATCAGCGTAGCAAGGCTCCCATTTCTCCATGGCCGGTCCTGCATTTCTGGTTTGGACACTTTTTTCCGCATGGCCCTTTTGCCCGCTGGGAAGCGAGACTTCTTTGGAGCGCTGATTGGCCTTTCCAGGTTGCTTGGTTGGCCAAAAAGGGCGTATGCGTTTTTTCCTGAATATATTCCGGAAAAAACGCATACGCCCTTTTTGGCCAAGGGCATCATTGTCCACGTTTTGCCGCTTTTCATGTGCTTTCAAGGCGATTCGAATCTACCTCCTGAAATCTGTTTCCTGCAATTCTGCCTTGCTTTCAAAGCCTCTTCGTTGCCTTCCCTTAATATATTTGTGGACGAGAGGTATCATTTAAAACTCTGCAGGTTTGTGAATTGCAGTGCCCCTGAGCTCCATTTTTCAACTCGCTTTTTTGGGAGCTGGCCGCAAAAGCGCAGGATTGCTTCAGGCCCTCTTCTGGTTCTGGGGGGCAGGCTGAGCTTGTGCTTAATTCTTCTTCCTGATGGGAAAATAGAGTGACCTGTGCCTGTCCCAACACCTAGAGCTAGTCTCTCATTGGTTCCCCCTCTTCCCCTTCATCCTCAGGACAAATTGCAACCTGTACGGAACAGGAGGTTAAAGGTGCTGATTCTCCAAGGAGGGAGATGGCTAGTAAATCGGCTGGAATGGCGAACCCGAGCAAAGGAGATGAGAAATGAGGTGCGTTTTAGAAACCTTTCCCGATCACACGGTGTACCATCTTCTGGGTTTCTCATGCCTGTTTTCGACGTAGGAAGATGCCCTTGAACCTGGAGATTTGGGACCCATGGGATGGGTACCATGCAGTATTACTTGAAAGGGTCTGCGTTGGCTCACCCAACCTCACCGAACCTCTCAGCCCCAAGAGTGTCCACCCTTATGTCTCAATCAGCTGTGGGTCTAGATATGGTCAATCCAGGTTGCATCACAGCCCCTGAACGAATTTTGTAAGAATTTCTCTCTCTTTCACTGTCTTTGTTTCACGGGTTTTGAAAAGTAATTTATTTTTATAATGGGGTTTAGCTGCTTTTCACGGCTGTGTTTATGCCGCTTTACACCCCCTTGACTCACTTACAGAGAGATATCAATATATAGGTTTGAAGATTCTTACTAGTCAGATATATTCTTGTGCGGTGAATAGGGGGTGTTGAGTCCAGTTCACTGAGCAAGGAATAGGTCTTGTCTCTTACATATTGGGTTTATGGAACGGTATCTGAGCTAATTTGAAACCCTTGTTTTAGGCATCACCCCACCTCACCTTTCCCGTTCAGCAGCCATAGTGTGTTTCCTAAACGTGGGACTCTGTTCTGTTTTGCAATTCAGTTCAAGTGTAGCGGTTTTTACATTCCCTCTCTAAGTGATATCTTATGATAAGTGTCTTTTTCTGTGTGACTTATTTCACTTAGAATCGTCGTACCTAAATCCACTCATCGTGCTGCTACTAGCCTTATGACGTTGATTTCATGGCTGAGTGATATTCCATTGTACATGAGGACCACAACTTCTTTATCCATTTTTCTCTTTCCTAGGATATTTAAGGTGTAATGAAGTGGGGGTTCTTGTCCACAGAGCAGCCCTAAACTTTGGGGTGCCTGTGTCTTGCTGATTTTTAGTTTTCCCAATTTATACGCCCATGATTGGAAGTGCCCTATGCTCTCCAAGCTGTGTTTTTTAGATGTTTCAGAACACACCGTACACTTCTCCAGAGTGGCTGTTGGCAATTTACATCCCACCCATCAGCGTAGCAAGGCTCCCATTTCTCCATGGCCGGTCCTGCATTTCTGGTTTGGACACTTTTTTCCGCATGGCCCTTTTGCCCGCTGGGAAGCGAGACTTCTTTGGAGCGCTGATTGGCCTTTCCAGGTTGCTTGGTTGGCCAAAAAGGGCGTATGCGTTTTTTCCTGAATATATTCAGGAAAAAACGCATACGCCCTTTTTGGCCAAGGGCATCATTGTCCACGTTTTGCCACTTTTCATGTGCTTTCAAGGCGATTCGAATCTACCTCCTGAAATCTGTTTCCTGCAATTCTGCCTTGCTTTCAAAGCCTCTTCGTTGCCTTCCCTTAATATATTTGTGGACGAGAGGTATCATTTAAAACTCTGCAGGTTTGTGAATTGCAGTGCCCCTGAGCTCCATTTTTCAACTCGCTTTTTTGGGAGCTGGCCGCAAAAGCGCAGGATTGCTTCAGGCCCTCTTCTGGTTCTGGGGGGCAGGCTGAGCTTGTGCTTAATTCTTCTTCCTGATGGGAAAATAGAGTGACCTGTGCCTGTCCCAACACCTAGAGCTAGTCTCTCATTGGTTCCCCCTCTTCCCGTTCATCCTCAGGACAAATTGCAACCTGTACGGAACAGGAGGTTAAAGGTGCTGATTCTCCAAGGAGGGAGATGGCTAGTAAATCGGCTGGAATGGCGAACCCGAGCAAAGGAGATGAGAAATGAGGTGCGTTTTAGAAACCTTTCCCGATCACACGGTGTACCATCTTCTGGGTTTCTCATGCCTGTTTTCGACGTAGGAAGATGCCCTTGAACCTGGAGATTTGGGACCCATGGGATGGGTACCATGCAGTATTACTTGAAAGGGTCTGCGTTGGCTCACCCAACCTCACCGAACCTCTCAGCCCCAAGAGTGTCCACCCTTATGTCTCAATCAGCTGTGGGTCTAGATATGGTCAATCCAGGTTGCATCACAGCCCCTGAACGAATTTTGTAAGAATTTCTCTCTCTTTCACTGTCTTTGTTTCACGGGTTTTGAAAAGTAATTTATTTTTATAATGGGGTTTAGCTGCTTTTCACGGCTGTGTTTATGCCGCTTTACACCCCCTTGACTCACTTACAGAGAGATATCAATATATAGGTTTGAAGATTCTTACTAGTCAGATATATTCTTGTGCGGTGAATAGGGGGTGTTGAGTCCAGTTCACTGAGCAAGGAATAGGTCTTGTCTCTTACATATTGGGTTTATGGAACGGTATCTGAGCTAATTTGAAACCCTTGTTTTAGGCATCACCCCACCTCACCTTTCCCGTTCAGCAGCCATAGTGTGTTTCCTAAACGTGGGACTCTGTTCTGTTTTGCAATTCAGTTCAAGTGTAGCGGTTTTTACATTCCCTCTCTAAGTGATATCTTATGATAAGTGTCTTTTTCTGTGTGACTTATTTCACTTAGAATCGTCGTACCTAAATCCACTCATCGTGCTGCTACTAGCCTTATGACGTTGATTTCATGGCTGAGTGATATTCCATTGTACATGAGGACCACAACTTCTTTATCCATTTTTCTCTTTCCTAGGATATTTAAGGTGTAATGAAGTGGGGGTTCTTGTCCACAGAGCAGCCCTAAACTTTGGGGTGCCTGTGTCTTGCTGATTTTTAGTTTTCCCAATTTATACGCCCATGAGTGGAAGTGCCCTATGCTCTCCAAGCTGTGTTTTTTAGATGTTTCAGAACACACCGTACACTTCTCCAGAGTGGCTGTTGGCAATTTACATCCCACCCATCAGCGTAGCAAGGCTCCCATTTCTCCATGGCCGGTCCTGCATTTCTGGTTTGGACACTTTTTTCCGCATGGCCCTTTTGCCCGCTGGGAAGCGAGACTTCTTTGGAGCGCTGATTGGCCTTTCCAGGTTGCTTGGTTGGCCAAAAAGGGCGTATGCGTTTTTTCCTGAATATATTCCGGAAAAAACGCATACGCCCTTTTTGGCCAAGGGCATCATTGTCCACGTTTTGCCGCTTTTCATGTGCTTTCAAGGCGATTCGAATCTACCTCCTGAAATCTGTTTCCTGCAATTCTGCCTTGCTTTCAAAGCCTCTTCGTTGCCTTCCCTTAATATATTTGTGGACGAGAGGTATCATTTAAAACTCTGCAGGTTTGTGAATTGCAGTGCCCCTGAGCTCCATTTTTCAACTCGCTTTTTTGGGAGCTGGCCGCAAAAGCGCAGGATTGCTTCAGGCCCTCTTCTGGTTCTGGGGGGCAGGCTGAGCTTGTGCTTAATTCTTCTTCCTGATGGGAAAATAGAGTGACCTGTGCCTGTCCCAACACCTAGAGCTAGTCTCTCATTGGTTCCCCCTCTTCCCGTTCATCCTCAGGACAAATTGCAACCTGTACGGAACAGGAGGTTAAAGGTGCTGATTCTCCAAGGAGGGAGATGGCTAGTAAATCGGCTGGAATGGCGAACCCGAGCAAAGGAGATGAGAAATGAGGTGCGTTTTAGAAACCTTTCCCGATCACACGGTGTACCATCTTCTGGGTTTCTCATGCCTGTTTTCGACGTAGGAAGATGCCCTTGAACCTGGAGATTTGGGACCCATGGGATGGGTACCATGCAGTATTACTTGAAAGGGTCTGCGTTGGCTCACCCAACCTCACCGAACCTCTCAGCCCCAAGAGTGTCCACCCTTATGTCTCAATCAGCTGTGGGTCTAGATATGGTCAATCCAGGTTGCATCACAGCCCCTGAACGAATTTTGTAAGAATTTCTCTCTCTTTCACTGTCTTTGTTTCACGGGTTTTGAAAAGTAATTTATTTTTATAATGGGGTTTAGCTGCTTTTCACGGCTGTGTTTATGCCGCTTTACACCCCCTTGACTCACTTACAGAGAGATATCAATATATAGGTTTGAAGATTCTTACTAGTCAGATATATTCTTGTGCGGTGAATAGGGGGTGTTGAGTCCAGTTCACTGAGCAAGGAATAGGTCTTGTCTCTTACATATTGGGTTTATGGAACGGTATCTGAGCTAATTTGAAACCCTTGTTTTAGGCATCACCCCACCTCACCTTTCCCGTTCAGCAGCCATAGTGTGTTTCCTAAACGTGGGACTCTGTTCTGTTTTGCAATTCAGTTCAAGTGTAGCGGTTTTTACATTCCCTCTCTAAGTGATATCTTATGATAAGTGTCTTTTTCTGTGTGACTTATTTCACTTAGAATCGTCGTACCTAAATCCACTCATCGTGCTGCTACTAGCCTTATGACGTTGATTTCATGGCTGAGTGATATTCCATTGTACATGAGGACCACAACTTCTTTATCCATTTTTCTCTTTCCTAGGATATTTAAGGTGTAATGAAGTGGGGGTTCTTGTCCACAGAGCAGCCCTAAACTTTGGGGTGCCTGTGTCTTGCTGATTTTTAGTTTTCCCAATTTATACGCCCATGAGTGGAAGTGCCCTATGCTCTCCAAGCTGTGTTTTTTCGATGTTTCAGAACACACCGTACACTTCTCCAGAGTGGCTGTTGGCAATTTACATCCCACCCATCAGCGTAGCAAGGCTCCCATTTCTCCATGGCCGGTCCTGCATTTCTGGTTTGGACACTTTTTTCCGCATGGCCCTTTTGCCCGCTGGGAAGCGAGACTTCTTTGGAGCGCTGATTGGCCTTTCCAGGTTGCTTGGTTGGCCAAAAAGGGCGTATGCGTTTTTTCCTGAATATATTCAGGAAAAAACGCATACGCCCTTTTTGGCCAAGGGCATCATTGTCCACGTTTTGCCGCTTTTCATGTGCTTTCAAGGCGATTCGAATCTACCTCCTGAAATCTGTTTCCTGCAATTCTGCCTTGCTTTCAAAGCCTCTTCGTTGCCTTCCCTTAATATATTTGTGGACGAGAGGTATCATTTAAAACTCTGCAGGTCTGTGAATTGCAGTGCCCCTGAGCTCCATTTTTCAACTCGCTTTTTTGGGAGCTGGCCGCAAAAGCGCAGGATTGCTTCAGGCCCTCTTCTGGTTCTGGGGGGCAGGCTGAGCTTGTGCTTAATTCTTCTTCCTGATGGGAAAATAGAGTGACCTGTGCCTGTCCCAACACCTAGAGCTAGTCTCTCATTGGTTCCCCCTCTTCCCGTTCATCCTCAGGACAAATTGCAACCTGTACGGAACAGGAGGTTAAAGGTGCTGATTCTCCAAGGAGGGAGATGGCTAGTAAATCGGCTGGAATGGCGAACCCGAGCAAAGGAGATGAGAAATGAGGTGCGTTTTAGAAACCTTTCCCGATCACACCGTGTACCATCTTCTGGGTTTCTCATGCCTGTTTTCGACGTAGGAAGATGCCCTTGAACCTGGAGATTTGGGACCCATGGGATGGGTACCATGCAGTATTACTTGAAAGGGTCTGCGTTGGCTCACCCAACCTCACCGAACCTCTCAGCCCCAAGAGTGTCCACCCTTATGTCTCAATCAGCTGTGGGTCTAGATATGGTCAATCCAGGTTGCATCACAGCCCCTGAACGAATTTTGTAAGAATTTCTCTCTCTTTCACTGTCTTTGTTTCACGGGTTTTGAAAAGTAATTTATTTTTATAATGGGGTTTAGCTGCTTTTCACGGCTGTGTTTATGCCGCTTTACACCCCCTTGACTCACTTACAGAGAGATATCAATATATAGGTTTGAAGATTCTTACTAGTCAGATATATTCTTGTGCGGTGAATAGGGGGTGTTGAGTCCAGTTCACTGAGCAAGGAATAGGTCTTGTCTCTTACATATTGGGTTTATGGAACGGTATCTGAGCTAATTTGAAACCCTTGTTTTAGGCATCACCCCACCTCACCTTTCCCGTTCAGCAGCCATAGTGTGTTTCCTAAACGTGGGACTCTGTTCTGTTTTGCAATTCAGTTCAAGTGTAGCGGTTTTTACATTCCCTCTCTAAGTGATATCTTATGATAAGTGTCTTTTTCTGTGTGACTTATTTCACTTAGAATCGTCGTACCTAAATCCACTCATCGTGCTGCTACTAGCCTTATGACGTTGATTTCATGGCTGAGTTATATTCCATTGTACATGAGGACCACAACTTCTTTATCCATTTTTCTCTTTCCTAGGATATTTAAGGTGTAATGAAGTGGGGGTTCTTGTCCACAGAGCAGCCCTAAACTTTGGGGTGCCTGTGTCTTGCTGATTTTTAGTTTTCCCAATTTATACGCCCATGAGTGGAAGTGCCCTATGCTCTCCAAGCTGTGTTTTTTAGATGTTTCAGAACACACCGTACACTTCTCCAGAGTGGCTGTTGGCAATTTACATCCCACCCATCAGCGTAGCAAGGCTCCCATTTCTCCATGGCCGGTCCTGCATTTCTGGTTTGGACACTTTTTTCCGCATGGCCCTTTTGCCCGCTGGGAAGCGAGACTTCTTTGGAGCGCTGATTGGCCTTTCCAGGTTGCTTGGTTGGCCAAAAAGGGCGTATGCGTTTTTTCCTGAATATATTCCGGAAAAAACGCATACGCCCTTTTTGGCCAAGGGCATCATTGTCCACGTTTTGCCGCTTTTCATGTGCTTTCAAGGCGATTCGAATCTACCTCCTGAAATCTGTTTCCTGCAATTCTGCCTTGCTTTCAAAGCCTCTTCGTTGCCTTCCCTTAATATATTTGTGGACGAGAGGTATCATTTAAAACTCTGCAGGTTTGTGAATTGCAGTGCCCCTGAGCTCCATTTTTCAACTCGCTTTTTTGGGAGCTGGCCGCAAAAGCGCAGGATTGCTTCAGGCCCTCTTCTGGTTCTGGGGGGCAGGCTGAGCTTGTGCTTAATTCTTCTTCCTGATGGGAAAATAGAGTGACCTGTGCCTGTCCCAACACCTAGAGCTAGTCTCTCATTGGTTCCCCCTCTTCCCGTTCATCCTCAGGACAAATTGCAACCTGTACGGAACAGGAGGTTAAAGGTGCTGATTCTCCAAGGAGGGAGATGGCTAGTAAATCGGCTGGAATGGCGAACCCGAGCAAAGGAGATGAGAAATGAGGTGCGTTTTAGAAACCTTTCCCGATCACACGGTGTACCATCTTCTGGGTTTCTCATGCCTGTTTTCGACGTAGGAAGATGCCCTTGAACCTGGAGATTTGGGACCCATGGGATGGGTACCATGCAGTATTACTTGAAAGGGTCTGCGTTGGCTCACCCAACCTCACCGAACCTCTCAGCCCCAAGAGTGTCCACCCTTATGTCTCAATCAGCTGTGGGTCTAGATATGGTCAATCCAGGTTGCATCACAGTCCCTGAACGAATTTTGTAAGAATTTCTCTCTCTTTCACTGTCTTTGTTTCACGGGTTTTGAAAAGTAATTTATTTTTATAATGGGGTTTAGCTGCTTTTCACGGCTGTGTTTATGCCGCTTTACACCCCCTTGACTCACTTACAGAGAGATATCAATATATAGGTTTGAAGATTCTTACTAGTCAGATATATTCTTGTGCGGTGAATAGGGGGTGTTGAGTCCAGTTCACTGAGCAAGGAATAGGTCTTGTCTCTTACATATTGGGTTTATGGAACGGTATCTGAGCTAATTTGAAACCCTTGTTTTAGGCATCACCCCACCTCACCTTTCCCGTTCAGCAGCCATAGTGTGTTTCCTAAACGTGGGACTCTGTTCTGTTTTGCAATTCAGTTCAAGTGTAGCGGTTTTTACATTCCCTCTCTAAGTGATATCTTATGATAAGTGTCTTTTTCTGTGTGACTTATTTCACTTAGAATCGTCGTACCTAAATCCACTCATCGTGCTGCTACTAGCCTTATGACGTTGATTTCATGGCTGAGTGATATTCCATTGTACATGAGGACCACAACTTCTTTATCCATTTTTCTCTTTCCTAGGATATTTAAGGTGTAATGAAGTGGGGGTTCTTGTCCACAGAGCAGCCCTAAACTTTGGGGTGCCTGTGTCTTGCTGATTTTTAGTGTTCCCAATTTATACGCCCATGAGTGGAAGTGCCCTATGCTCACCAAGCTGTGTTTTTTAGATGTTTCAGAACACACCGTACACTTCTCCAGAGTGGCTGTTGGCAATTTACATCCCACCCATCAGCGTAGCAAGGCTCCCATTTCTCCATGGCCGGTCCTGCATTTCTGGTTTGGACACTTTTTTCCGCATGGCCCTTTTGCCCGCTGGGAAGCGAGACTTCTTTGGAGCGCTGATTGGCCTTTCCAGGTTGCTTGGTTGGCCAAAAAGGGCGTATGCGTTTTTTCCTGAATATATTCCGGAAAAAACGCATACGCCCTTTTTGGCCAAGGGCATCATTGTCCACGTTTTGCCGCTTTTCATGTGCTTTCAAGGCGATTCGAATCTACCTCCTTAAATCTGTTTCCTGCAATTCTGCCTTGCTTTCAAAGCCTCTTCGTTGCCTTCCCTTAATATATTTGTGGACGAGAGGTATCATTTAAAACTCTGCAGGTTTGTGAATTGCAGTGCCCCTGAGCTCCATTTTTCAACTCGCTTTTTTGGGAGCTGGCCGCAAAAGCGCAGGATTGCTTCAGGCCCTCTTCTGGTTCTGGGGGGCAGGCTGAGCTTGTGCTTAATTCTTCTTCCTGATGGGAAAATAGAGTGACCTGTGCCTGTCCCAACACCTAGAGCTAGTCTCTCATTGGTTCCCCCTCTTCCCCTTCATCCTCAGGACAAATTGCAACCTGTACGGAACAGGAGGTTAAAGGTGCTGATTCTCCAAGGAGGGAGATGGCTAGTAAATCGGCTGGAATGGCGAACCCGAGCAAAGGAGATGAGAAATGAGGTGCGTTTTAGAAACCTTTCCCGATCACACCGTGTACCATCTTCTGGGTTTCTCATGCCTGTTTTCGACGTAGGAAGATGCCCTTGAACCTGGAGATTTGGGACCCATGGGATGGGTACCATGCAGTATTACTTGAAAGGGTCTGCGTTGGCTCACCCAACCTCACCGAACCTCTCAGCCCCAAGAGTGTCCACCCTTATGTCTCAATCAGCTGTGGGTCTAGATATGGTCAATCCAGGTTGCATCACAGCCCCTGAACGAATTTTGTAAGAATTTCTCTCTCTTTCACTGTCTTTGTTTCACGGGTTTTGAAAAGTAATTTATTTTTATAATGGGGTTTAGCTGCTTTTCACGGCTGTGTTTATGCCGCTTTACACCCCCTTGACTCACTTACAGAGAGATATCAATATATAGGTTTGAAGATTCTTACTAGTCAGATATATTCTTGTGCGGTGAATAGGGGGTGTTGAGTCCAGTTCACTGAGCAAGGAATAGGTCTTGTCTCTTACATATTGGGTTTATGGAACGGTATCTGAGCTAATTTGAAACCCTTGTTTTAGGCATCACCCCACCTCACCTTTCCCGTTCAGCAGCCATAGTGTGTTTCCTAAACGTGGGACTCTGTTCTGTTTTGCAATTCAGTTCAAGTGTAGCGGTTTTTACATTCCCTCTCTAAGTGATATCTTATGATAAGTGTCTTTTTCTGTGTGACTTATTTCACTTAGAATCGTCGTACCTAAATCCACTCATCGTGCTGCTACTAGCCTTATGACGTTGATTTCATGGCTGAGTGATATTCCATTGTACATGAGGACCACAACTTCTTTATCCATTTTTCTCTTTCCTAGGATATTTAAGGTGTAATGAAGTGGGGGTTCTTGTCCACAGAGCAGCCCTAAACTTTGGGGTGCCTGTGTCTTGCTGATTTTTAGTTTTCCCAATTTATACGCCCATGAGTGGAAGTGCCCTATGCTCTCCAAGCTGTGTTTTTTAGATGTTTCAGAACACACCGTACACTTCTCCAGAGTGGCTGTTGGCAATTTACATCCCACCCATCAGCGTAGCAAGGCTCCCATTTCTCCATGGCCGGTCCTGCATTTCTGGTTTGGACACTTTTTTCCGCATGGCCCTTTTGCCCGCTGGGAAGCGAGACTTCTTTGGAGCGCTGATAGGCCTTTCCAGGTTGCTTGGTTGGCCAAAAAGGGCGTATGCGTTTTTTCCTGAATATATTCAGGAAAAAACGCATACGCCCTTTTTGGCCAAGGGCATCATTGTCCACGTTTTGCCGCTTTTCATGTGCTTTCAAGGCGATTCGAATCTACCTCCTGAAATCTGTTTCCTGCAATTCTGCTCTTGCTTTCAAAGCCTCTTCGTTGCCTTCCCTTAATATATTTGTGGACGAGAGGTATCATTTAAAACTCTGCAGGTTTGTGAATTGCAGTGCCCCTGAGCTCCATTTTTCAACTCGCTTTTTTGGGAGCTGGCCGCAAAAGCGCAGGATTGCTTCAGGCCCTCTTCTGGTTCTGGGGGGCAGGCTGAGCTTGTGCTTAATTCTTCTTCCTGATGGGAATATAGAGTGACCTGTGCCTGTCCCAACACCTAGAGCTAGTCTCTCATTGGTTCCCCCTCTTCCCCTTCATCCTCAGGACAAATTGCAACCTGTACGGAACAGGAGGTTAAAGGTGCTGATTCTCCAAGGAGGGAGATGGCTAGTAAATCGGCTGGAATGGCGAACCCGAGCAAAGGAGATGAGAAATGAGGTGCGTTTTAGAAACCTTTCCCGATCACACCGTGTACCATCTTCTGGGTTTCTCATGCCTGTTTTCGACGTAGGAAGATGCCCTTGAACCTGGAGATTTGGGACCCATGGGATGGGTACCATGCAGTATTACTTGAAAGGGTCTGCGTTGGCTCACCCAACCTCACCGAACCTCTCAGCCCCAAGAGTGTCCACCCTTATGTCTCAATCAGCTGTGGGTCTAGATATGGTCAATCCAGGTTGCATCACAGCCCCTGAACGAATTTTGTAAGAATTTCTCTCTCTTTCACTGTCTTTGTTTCACGGGTTTTGAAAAGTAATTTATTTTTATAATGGGGTTTAGCTGCTTTTCACGGCTGTGTTTATGCCGCTTTACACCCCCTTGACTCACTTACAGAGAGATATCAATATATAGGTTTGAAGATTCTTACTAGTCAGATATATTCTTGTGCGGTGAATAGGGGGTGTTGAGTCCAGTTCACTGAGCAAGGAATAGGTCTTGTCTCTTACATATTGGGTTTATGGAACGGTATCTGAGCTAATTTGAAACCCTTGTTTTAGGCATCACCCCACCTCACCTTTCCCGTTCAGCAGCCATAGTGTGTTTCCTAAACGTGGGACTCTGTTCTGTTTTGCAATTCAGTTCAAGTGTAGCGGTTTTTACATTCCCTCTCTAAGTGATATCTTATGATAAGTGTCTTTTTCTGTGTGACTTATTTCACTTAGAATCGTCGTACCTAAATCCACTCATCGTGCTGCTACTAGCCTTATGACGTTGATTTCATGGCTGAGTGATATTCCATTGTACATGAGGACCACAACTTCTTTATCCATTTTTCTCTTTCCTAGGATATTTAAGGTGTAATGAAGTGGGGGTTCTTGTCCACAGAGCAGCCCTAAACTTTGGGGTGCCTGTGTCTTGCTGATTTTTAGTTTTCCCAATTTATACGCCCATGAGTGGAAGTGCCCTATGCTCTCCAAGCTGTGTTTTTTAGATGTTTCAGAACACACCGTACACTTCTCCAGAGTGGCTGTTGGCAATTTACATCCCACCCATCAGCGTAGCAAGGCTCCCATTTCTCCATGGCCGGTCCTGCATTTCTGGTTTGGACACTTTTTTCCGCATGGCCCTTTTGCCCGCTGGGAAGCGAGACTTCTTTGGAGCGCTGATTTGCCTTTCCAGGTTGCTTGGTTGGCCAAAAAGGGCGTATGCGTTTTTTCCTGAATATATTCAGGAAAAAACGCATACGCCCTTTTTGGCCAAGGGCATCATTGTCCACGTTTTGCCGCTTTTCATGTGCTTTCAAGGCGATTCAAATCTACCTCCTGAAATCTGTTTCCTGCAATTCTGCCTTGTTTTCAAAGCCTCTTCGTTGCCATCCCTTAATATATTTGTGGACGAGAGTTATCATTTAAAACTCTGCAGGTTTGTGAATTGCAGTGCCCCTGAGCTCCATTTTTCAACTCGCTTTTTTGGGAGCTGGCCGCAAAAGCGCAGGATTGCTTCAGGCCCTCTTCTGGTTCTGGGGGGCAGGCTGAGCTTGTGCTTAATTCTTCTTCCTGATGGGAAAATAGAGTGACCTGTGCCTGTCCCAACACCTAGAGCTAGTCTCTCATTGGTTCCCCCTCTTCCCGTTCATCATCAGGACAAATTGCAACCTGTACGGAACAGGAGGTTAAAGGTGCTGATTCTCCAAGGAGGGAGATGGCTAGTAAAGCGGCTGGAATGGCGAACCCGAGCCAAGGAGATGAGAAATGAGGTGCGTTTTAGAAACCTTTCCCGATCACACGGTGTACCATCTTCTGGGTTTCTCATGCATGTTTTTGATGTAGGAAGATGCCCTTGAACCTGGAGATTTGGGACCCATGGGATGGGTACCATGCAGTATTACTTGAAAGGGTCTGCGTTGGCTCACCCAACCTCACCGAACCTCTCAGCCCCAAGAGTGTCCACCCTTATGTCTCAATCAGCTGTGGGTCTAGATATGGTCAATCCAGTTTGCATCACTGCCCCTGAACGAATTTTGTAAGAATTTCTCTCTCTTTCAAAGTCTTTGTTTCATGGGTATTTAAAAGTAGTTTATTTTTATAATGGGGTTTAGGTGCTTTTCACTGCTGTGTTTATGCCGCTTTACACCCCCTTGACTCACTTACAGAGAGATATCAATACATAGGTTTTAAGATTGTTACTAGTCAGATATAGTCTTGTGCGGTGAAAAGGGGTGTTGAGTCCAGTTCACTGAACATGGAGTAGGTCTTGTCTATTATATATTGGGTTTATGGAACGGTATCTGAGCTAATTAGAAACCCTTGTTTTATGCATCACCCCACCTCACCTTTCCCGTTCAGCAGCCATAGTGTGTTTTCTAAACGTGTGACTCTGTTCTGTTTTGTAATTCAGTTCAAGCGTAGCGGTTTTTACATTCCCTCTAGAAGTGATATCTTATGATAAGTGTCTTTTTCTGTATGACTTATTTCATTTAGAATCATCGTACCTACATTCACTCATCGTGCTGCTACTAGTCTTATGATGTTAATTTCATCCTGAGTGATATTCCATTGTACATGAGGACCACAAATTCTTTATCCATTTTTCTCTTTCCTAGGATATTTAAGGTGTAATGAAGTGGGGGTTCTTGTCAACAGAGCAGCCCTAAATTTGGAGTGCCTATGTCTTGCTGATTTTTAGTTTTCCCAATTTATACGCCCATGAGTGGAAGTACCCTATGCTCTCCAAGCTGTGTTTTTTAGATGTTTCAGAACACACCGTACACTTCTCCAGAGTGGCTGTTGGCAATTTACATCCCGCCCATCAGCGTAGCAAGGCTCCGATTTCTCCATGGCCGGTCCTGCATTTCTGGTTTGGACACTTTTTTCCGCATGGCCCTTTTGCCCGCTGGGAAGCCAGACATCTTTGTAGCGCTGATTTGCCTTTCTAGGTTGCTTGGTTGGCCAAAAAGGGCGTATGTGTTTTTCCCTGAATATATTCAAGAAAAAACGCATACGCCCTTTTTGGCCAAGGGCATCATTGTTCACGATTTGCCGCTTTTCATGTGCTTTCAAGGCAATTCGAATCTACCTCCTGAAATCTGTTTCCTGCAATTCTGAATTGCTTTCAAGTCCTCTTCGTTGCCTTCCCTCAATATATTTGTGGACGAGAGTTATCACTTATAACTCTGCAGGTTTGTGAATTGCAGTGCCCCTGAGCTCCATTTTTCAAGTTGCTTTTTTGGGAGCTGGCCGCAAAAGCGCAGGATTGCTTCAGGACCTATTCTGGTTCCGGTGGGCAGGCTAAGCATGTGGTTAATTCTTCTTCCTGATGGCAAAATACAGAGACCTGGGGCTGTCCCAACACCTAGAGCTAGTCTCTCATTGGTTCCCCCTCTTCCCGTTCATCCTCAGGACAAATTGCAACCTGTACGGAACAGGAGGTTAAAGGTGCTGATTCTCCAAGGAGGGAGATGGCTAGTAAATCGGCTGGAATGGCGAACCCGAGCAAAGGAGATGAGAAATGAGGTGCGTTTTAGAAACCTTTCCCGATCACACGGTGTACCATCTTCTGGGTTTCTCATGCAAGTTTTCGACGTAGGAAGATGCCCTAGAACCTGGAGATTTGGGGCCCATGGGATGGGTACCTGCAGTGTTACTGTAAAGGGTCTGCGTTGGCTCACCCAACCTCACCAAACCTCTCAGCCCCAAGAGTGTCCACCCTTATGTCTCAATCAGCTGTGGGTCTAGATATGGTCAATCCAGGTTGCATCAAAGCCCCTGAACGAATTTTGTAAGAATTTCTATCTCTTTCACTGTCTTGGTTTCATGGGTTTTGAAAAGGAATTTATTTTTATAATGGGGTATAGCTGCTTTTCACGGCTGTATTTATGCCGCTTTACACCCCACCCCTTGACTCACTTACAGAGAGTTATCAATACATAGGTTTGAAGATTCTTACTAGTCAGATATATTCTTGTGCGGTAAATAGGGGTTGTTGAGTCCAGTTCACTGAGCAAGGAGTAGGTCTTGTCTATTACATATTGGGTTTATGGAACGGTATCTGAGCTAATTTGAAACCCTTGTTTTATGCATCACCCCACCTCAACTTTCCCGTTCAGCAGCCGTAGTGTGTTTTCTAAACGTGTGACTCTGTTCTGTTTTGTAATTCAGTTCAAGCGTAGCGGTTTTTACATTCCTTCTATAAGTGATATCTTATGATAAGTGTCGTTTTCTGTGTGACTTATTTCACTTAGAATCATCGTACCTAAATCCACTCATCGTGCTGCTACTAGCATTATGACGTTGATTTCATGGCTGAGTGATATTCCATTGTACATGAGGACCACAAATCTTTATCCATTTTTCTCTTTCTTAGGATATTTAATGTGTAATGAAGTGGGGGTTCTTGTCAACAGAGCAGCCCTAAACTTTGGAGTGCCTGTGTGTTGCTGATTTTTAATTTTCCCAATTTATACGCCCATGAGTGGAAGCGCCCTATGCTCTCCAAGCTGTGTTTTTTAGATGTTTCAGGACACACCGTACACTTCTCCAGAGTGGCTGTTTGCAATTTACATCCCGCCCATCAGCGTAGCAAGGCTCCCATTTCTCCATGGCCGGTCCTGCATTTCTGGTTTGGACACTTTTTTCTGCATGGCCCTTTTGCCCGCTGGGAAGCCACACTTCTTTGGAGCACTGATTTGCCTTTCCAGGTTGCTTGGTTGGCCAAAAATGGCGTATGTGTTTTTTCCTGAATATATTCAGGAAAAAACGCATACGCCCTTTTTGGCTAAGGGCATCATTGTCCACGTTTTGCCGCTTTTCATGTGCTTTCAAGGCGATTCTAATCTACCTCCTGAAATCTGTTTCATGCAATTCTACCTTGCTTTCAAATCCTCTTCGTTGCCCTTCCTCAATATATTTGTGGAAGAGAGTTATCATTTATAACTCTGCAGGTTTGTGAATTGCAGTGCCCCTGAACTCCATTTTTCAAGTCGCTTTTTTGGGAGCTGGCTGCAAAAGTGCAGGATTGCTTCAGGACCTATTCTGGTTCCGGTGGGCAGGCTAAGCCTGTGGTTATTTCTTCTTCGTGATGGCAAAATAGAGTGACCTGTGCCTGTCCCAACACCTAGAGCTAGTCTCTCATTGGTTCCCCCTCTTCCCGTTCATCCTCAGGACAAATTGCAACCTGTACGGAACCGGAGGTTAAAGGTGCTGATTCTCCAAGGAGGGAGATGGCTATTAAAGCAGCTGGAATGGCCAACCCGAGCACAAGGAGATGAGAAATGAGGTGCGTTTTAGAAACCTTTCCCGATCACACGGTGTACCATCTTCTGGGTTTCTCATGCATGTTTTCGATGAAGGAAGATGCCCTTGAACCTGGAGATTTGGGACCCATGGGATGGGTACCATGCAGTATTACTTGAAAGGGTCTGCGTTGGCTCACCCAACCACACCAAACCTCTCAGCCCCAGGAGTGTCCACCCTTAGGTCTCAAAGACCTGTGGGTCTAGATATGGTCAATCCAGGTTGCATCACAGCCCCTGAACGAATTTTGTAAGAATTTCTCTCTCTTTCACTGTCTTTGTTTCACGGGTTTTGAAAAGTAATTTATTTTTATAATGGGGTTTAGCTGCTTTTCACAGCTGTGTTTATGCCGCCTTACACCCCATTGACTCACTTACAGAGAGATATCAATACATAGGTTTGAAGATTCTTACTAGTCAGATATATTCTTGTGTGGTGAATAGGGGGTGTTGAGTCCAGTTCAGTGAGCAAGGAGTAGGTCTTGTCTATTACATATTGGGTTTATGGAACGGTATCTGAGCTAATTTGAAACCCTTGTTTTATGCATCACCCCACCTCACCTTTCCCGTTCAGCAGCCATAGTGTGTTTTCTAAACGTGTGACTCTGTTCTGTTTTGTAATTCAGTTCAAGCGTAGCGGTTTTTACATTCCCTCTATAAGTGATATCTTATGATAAGTGTCGTTTTCTGTATGATTAATTTCACTTAGAATCGTCGTACCTAAATCCACTCATCGTGCTGCTACTAGCCTTATGACGTTGATTTCATGGCTGAGTGATATTCCATTGTACATGAGGACCACAACTTCTTTATCCATTTTTCTCTTTCCTAGGATATTGAAGGGGTAATGAAGTGGGGGTTCTTGTCAACAGAGCAGCCCTAAACTTTGGAGTGCCTGTGTCTTGCTGATTTTTATTTTCCCAATTTATACGCCCATGAGTGGAAGTGCCCTATGCTCTCCAAGCTGTGTTTTTTAGATGTTTCAGGACACACCGTACACTTCTCCAGAGTGGCTGTTGGCAATTTACATCCCGCCCATCAGCGTAGCAAGGCTCCCATTTCTCCATGGCCGGTCCTGCATTTCTGGTTTGGACACTTTTTTCCGCATGGCCCTTTTGCCCGAGGGGAAGCCAGACTTCTTTGTAGTCCTGATTGGCCTTTCTAGGTTGCTTGGTTGGCCAAAAAGGGCGTATGCGTTTTTTCCTGAATATATTCAGGAAAAAAACACATACGCCCTTTTTGGCCAAGGGCATCTTTGTTCACGATTTGCCGCTTTTCATGTGCTTTCAAGGCGATTCGAATCTACCTCCTGAAATCTGTTTCCTGCAATTCTGCCTTGCTTTCAAATCGTCTTCGTTGCCTTCCCTCAATATATTTGTGGACGAGAGTTATCATTTATAACTCTGCAGGTTTGTGAATTGCAGTGTCCCTGAGCTCCATTTTTCCAGTCGCTTTTTTGGGAGCTGGCCGCAAAAGTGCAGGATTGCTTCAGGCCCTCTTCTGGTTCTGGGGGGCAGGCTGAGCTTGTGGTTAATTCTTCTTCCTGATGGCAAAATAGAGTGACCTGTGCCTGTCCCAACACCTAGAGCTAGTCTCTCATTGGTTCCCCCTCTTCCCGTTCATCCTCAGGACAAATTGCAACCTGTACGGAACAGGAGGTTAAAGGTGCTGATTCTCCAAGGAGAGAGATGGCTAGTAATGCGGCTGGAATGGCGAACCTGAGCAAAAGGAGATGAGAAATGAGGTGTGTTTTAGAAACCTTTCCCGATCACACGGTGTACCATCTTCTGGGTTTCTCATGCCTGTTTTCGACGTAGGAAGATGCCCTTGAACCTGGAGATTTGGGACCCATGGGATGGGTACCATGCAGTATTACTTTAAAGGGTCTGTGTTGGCTCACCCAACGTCAGCAAACCTCTCAGCCCCAAGAGTGTCCACCCTTATGTCTCAATCAGCTGTGGGTCTAGATATGGTCAATCCAGGTTGCATCACAGCCCCTGAACGAATTTTGTAAGAATTTCTCTCTCTTTCACTGTGTTTGTTTCACGGGTTTTGAAAATTAATTTATTTTTATAATGGGGTTTAGCTGCTTTTCATGGCTGTGTTTATGCCGCCTTACACCCCCTTTACTCACTTACAGAGAGATATCAATACATAGGTTTGAAGATTCTTACTAGTCAGATATATGCTTGTGCAGTGAATAGGGGGTGTTGAGTCCAGTTCACTGAGCAAGGAGTAGGTCTTGTCTATTACATATTGGGTTTATGGAACGGTATCTGAGCTAATTTGAAACCCTTGTTTTATGCATCACCCCACCTCACCTTTCCCGTTTAGCAACCATAGTGTGTTTTCTAAATGTGTGACTCTGTTCTGTTTTGTAATTCAGTTCAAGTGTAATGGATTTTAGCTTCCCTCTATAAGTGATATCTTATGATAAGTGTCGTTTTCTGTGTGACTTATTTCACTTAGAATCGTCGTACCTAAATCCACTCATCGTGCTGCTACTAGCCTTATGACGTTGATTTCATGCCTGAGTGATATTCCATTGTACATGAGGACCACAACTTCTTTATCCATTTTTCTCTTTCCTAGGATATTTAAGGTGTAATGAAGTGGAGTTTCTTGTAACCAGAGCAGCACTAAGCTTTGGGTTGCCTGTGTCTTTTTGATTTTTAGTTTTCCCAATTTATACGCCCATGAGTGGAAGTGCCCTATTCTTTCTAGCTCTGTTTTTTAGATGTTTTAGGAAACACCATACCCTTCTCCAGACTCGCCATTGGCAATTTACATCCCGCCCATCAGTGTAACAAGGCTCCCTTTCCTCCTTGGCCTCTCCTGGATTTCTTGGTTTTACACTTTTTTACGAAGTTCCTTTTGACCGATGGGAAGTGAGACCTCTTTGTAGTGCTGATTTGCATTTCCGGCTTGCTTGGTTTGCCAATCAGGGACTATGCGTTTTTTTTTTAATTTATTCAGGAAAAAAAGCATACGCCCTTTTTGGCCAAGTGCATCCTTGTCGACGTTTGGCCGCTTTTCATGTGCTTTAGTGGCTATTCGAATCTAACTCCTGAAATTTGTTTCCTGCAATTCTGCCTTGCTTTCCAATCCTTTTCGTTGCCTTCCCTCAATATAGTTTTGGGCGATAATTATAATTTAAAACTCTGCAGGTTTGTGAATTGCAGTGCCCCTGAGCTCCATTTTTCAACTCGCTTTTTGGGAGCTTCCCGCAGAGCCGCTGGTTTGCTTCTGGCCCTGCTCTGGTTCTCAGTGGCAGGCTAAGCCTTTGCTTAATTCTTCTTCCTGATTGGAAATTAGAGTGACATGTGCCTGTCCGAGCATCTAGGGCTTGGCTCTCCTTGTTTCTCCTCCTTCCCCTTTTTCCTTAGGACAAATTCCAAATTCTGTGCAACTGGATGTTGAAGGTGCTGACATCCTCAAGTGGGGAGATTTTAAGGAAAAAGGCTGGAGGGGTGAATCCAACAACCAGGAAATTAGGAGTTTTGGTTCCTTTTCCAAAATCTTCCTGATCCAACCGTGTTCCATCTTCTGGGTGTCACAGGCATGTTTTAGCTGTAGGAAAGGTCCCGTGTATGTAAGGCGAACACCAGGGATTTTTCCAAATCAGTGTCTCCCCAAGCTCCAATCTGGGGAATTTTTAAGCTACTGGTACATGTGTGTTCATTAAGGGACTTGGGCTGTAGGCAGAGTCCGAACTTTAGATGATTGAAGTCTTCAGGTTCAGAAACGCTCACCATCGGCCTCCTTTAGTTTCCATTTTATCTGTAGTTGATAGATGATGTCGATATAGATATCTATTGTTTTTCAGATTATTTCCCCTTAGGGGTCATTAAAAAATATTGAGTATAGTTCCCTGTGCTATACAGTAGATCCTTGTTGATGATATATTTTATACATAGCAGTGTGTATATGTTAATCCGAAACTGTTAATTTATCCCTCCTCCCACCTTTCCCCTTTGGTAATAAAAAAATATAAGATTTTATACTTCTCAGAAATCTAGGAGCTGAAAGAGAGGTATCATTTTCAATGGAAAATCATTCAAAACAAGGTTGAAACTTCAACCAAGATTATTAGATGTACATCCTTGGAAAGAAATCACTGCATTTCACTACTGTTGACCTGACAAATAAGACAAACCCCTCCACTGAACTTGCTTATAATAAAGTGATGGAAATATCAAATGGAAGTGTTAGAAACATCTTATTTTACACGAGCCTTATACACTGCTCTATGTTAATTACAGTTTGGCTCACACATCTGTTCATTGAAGTTACAATGTTCTCAAATTCTGTTACTGATCCTGCAGAGTGGGCCCCAACAAGGGTCTCCCTGCCCAGTGTCATTGGAGCCAACAGATCGAGACTGACTTTGGTTCAGAAGCAAAGGAAAACTTTATATTTTAATCAGAGAATGGAGAGGTGAGAGTGTGTGCTCCCCTGCGGGTTGTGGGCCGGGCTGCTGTGTAGGGATCCTGTCAGAATCAGCCGGAGGGAGGGGGCAGAGCTCTCGAGGGCCGGGTTGGCTGGAGCTCAGGCTCTATGTCGCAGAGTCTGCACAGGGCCCCACGAGCTGAGGTGTCGGCCCAGCCATTTTGCACTAGGAAATCGGGTCTGAAGTGCCGGGTGTGGGACCTCTGCATGTGGAAACCTAGGAGCAAGTGAAATTAGACAAAGTACAAAGGACAAAATGGTTAGACTTTATTTTATTGCCCAGATTCTATTTTTATCTCCCAGGAATTTTTAATGGGCTTTGCCAGTGACAAAGCCCTCCTCTGCCTTTTGTCCCATTCCTCATTCGTGGGGCACTGAGGGTGCAGACACCTCTTCTGTAAATGCTTCGTGCTGAGTTGGGTGTCCTCATACCTGGGGGGAGGGGCAGGACTTCTCTCCAGCAGCCTCCAGGTGAGGTGGATTGTCCCCAGGCCTCCTCCCTCACTGCTCGTCTGCCTGAGCACCAGCATTGGAAGTTTCATAGATTCTAATGACCTTTAAGGGTCCAGGAAAGAGATGTTCAGAGACGTTGCGGGGGGGTGGGCGGTTTTACCCTGCTCCACATTGGTTCGACCCCCTTAGGCTGACGGTTTCTGCCAGCCTAGATGCTCTGACCAGTAGTCTGCGCTTTCTTCAGTTAGGCCACTGAATTAACGTACAAACAGCACCAGGTATCAGAGCCCTGCTTGCTCAAATCCCAGACAGTCCAGGGCTGGTGGTGATCCAGGACCATGACGGCCACTCAGTCAACGGCCTTTTGAAGTAGCCAGGAGTACAGCCGGTCTCATTGGCCTCCGTCACCGCGGTGTCTGTAGGCTTTTCTATGGTGGCAGCGTTATTTACGGTTCCCCTGCCAAGTTTATTAGCTCCGCTCTGGGTGCAGTAAGTCCTGTAAGCAGTAGTCTGCTCTTTTGGGGCACACTCTTGTTGTTTTCTGAGAGAAACTCCAGGTCAAGTGACGGTCACACGAGTCGTCATGGGGGCCCATTGCCCCCGGTTGTCTCTCTGGAGGTTGGTGTTGGACGGCCTCCTCACTCGAGGTCATTGTGCCCACGGAGCAATCCCTGCAACTTCAGGGCATGGTGGGTGGTTAGGATCACCAAGTGGCATCCTTTACCCTTACGAGGGAGCTGGACTTGCGGGCTGCTGATTTCCAGGTTTTTAGATACCCCCAGTATCCTGGTCAGATGGGGTGGCTGGCCAATGCCTGGAGGGCATTCTTGCATTGTTCCATTTCAAGTGGTCCCAGTTTTTGCACTAATACTCCAAGGGCGATTCGCCTTGGACCAGGAATGTAAAGGTCAAAGGGTTTAGCTAACTTAAGGAGGTCCAGGGCAAGGGTCTGAATTGACTGCACTTTCCCTTCTTGAAAGGCCGCTTCTGGATTCTATTCAAAAGGATCATCATCTTTTCCTTTCAGTGTTTCATATAGAGGCCCAGTTATTGGACTGTAGTTAGGGATCCAGATGCAGCAAACCCCGGTCTCCCCAGGAACCCCTAAGCTGTCTTCTAGTTTTAGGAAGGGTGAGGCAGCAAATGGCTTCTTCCCTTTCCTGGGGTGGGCTTCTCCGACCTTCTGTGTGAATGAAACCCAGGAAGGTCACCTTAGTTTGTGATATTTGAGCCTTTTTCTTGGACACCTTCTATCTTTTATTGGCTAGGTAGTTCAGAGGCCTCCTTAGTCAGGCTGGTGATCAGAATGTCATCTGCATATTGAAGGAGGGTTCCCTTCTCCAGAGGTAGATCTTTTAGGTCTTTAGCTAACGTTTCCCAAAAGATGGTGTGGGGATTTTTGAACCCCTGGGGCAGGACGGCCCAGCAGCATTGTTTTTGTTGTATGTTGAGTCCTGCCACTCACAGCCAAAATTTCTTGTGACTCTGGGACTAATGGAATACAGAAGAAGGCATCATTGAAGTCTAATACAGAATACCATGTCCTGGTGGATGGTAGAATGACCAGCAGGGTGTAGGAATTTGGAACTACTAGATGTATATCCTCTGTGGCTTCACTGACTGTCCTGTCGTCCTCTACCAGGTACCCAGCAGCCCACGGGGCTCTTGTGGTCAGGCCCCTCCCAGGATATGGAGCTCACCTGGGCAGGTACCCAGCAGCCCATGGGACTCTCGGTGTTAGGCCACTCCCAGCATATGGAGTTCACCTGGGCATGTACCCAGCAACCCATGGGGCCCTCATGGTCAGGCCCCTCCCAGGATATGGAGCTCACCTGGGCAGGTATGCAGCAGCCCACAGGGCTCTCGTGGGCAGGCCCTTCCCTGGATATGGAGCTCCCCTGGACAGGTACCCTGGCAGGGCTGGGCACACAGGAACCGTGCACATAGCCCTCATTGCAGAGCACCCCCAGCACAACTGTAGCTCAGAGCTGACACAGAGCACCTCAGAGCAGAGCTTGAACTAACAAACAGCAGCTCCAACAGGTCTGTGACCCTAGGCTTCACTCTGTGTGGCCTCCCTCTGCCTGGTCTTCCAGGGGCTTCCACTGCAGCTGGGGCACCAGGCCTCTGTCTCCACCCACCACCCCTCCTCTCCCTGACTCCTGGGTTCCTCTCATTAGCAGAGGGTCTTCTTGAAGTTGTCTCCCACTCATGAACCAGATAAAATGATTAGAAAACAAGCCAGGGCTGCCGCCCCTTATCTATCCTGACTCTCGGGACCCTACACCTGTTCCTTGGATCTGGCCGGTGCAGCAAGGCACATTTTCTGCAACTCTGAGCCCCTGAGGGGCGAGGATTGGCTGACCTGGGCAGCCTGACCCGGCCAGCCAGCCCTTCCCAGGTGTGCCTGGGTTGAGGTCAATATAAACACCCCTCCAGGCAGCAAAAGCCTCTGCAGCTGTGCCTGACGCCATATTCTCTGCCCCGTCCGCAGTCTCGGGGTTGGGATGGTGGGAGGGAGTAGGGCCCGTGGCTCTATGAGTGGCCCGGTGTGACTGGGGCTCTGCTGGACTTCCTGAAGGAGTTGCCCTGCTGCCACCTGCTAAAGAAGAGGATGTGTCACCCATACTTGCTGCTGGAATTTCTCCCCGGGCAGAGGTGAGGAAGGAAAAAAGCAGTGGGGACCGGGACAGGAGGGGTACCTCAGGCAGGGAAATGGAAAGCTTCCAGACGAGTGCCCGGGGCCAGGACCATCCTGGCTGGCCTGCAGGCACCAAGTCGGCCTGCGTGTCCAAGCCCCTTCCTCTAGCTTTTAAAGTCTTTGCACACATTCAGGTGTTTTACCTGGGAAGGGTGGGAAAAGTTCAGCAGCAACTGGCCTGGGGCTCAGCTCACATTTACTCAGAGACGCCTCCTCACGGTCCCCCAGCTTTGCAATGAGGACGCTCCTTGTGTTGGGGCTGCTGGCTGCATGGGAAATGATTCCCCACCTGTGACCAACTTCAGAATTGTTTACCAATGGAGCAAGTGCCCTGATAGGGTTTTCCTCTGTATGACCAGTGGGTTCTGTTTTTGTTTTTTTCTTTTTTGGTTCAAGGTAAGTTTTATTCCTCTTTTTGTATTTATGGATATAAGCATGGAAATAATTCATTCATACAAATACGTCTATGGGAAGGACAGAACTTTTTTTCTGTTTTATTTTTTTAAGTATTAATTATATTTTAATTTTTGAATTTATTTTATTCATTTTTTTATACAGCAGGTTCTTATTGGTTATCTATTTTATACATATAAGTGTATATATGTCAATCCCAGGCTCGCAATTCATCCCACCACCACCACCCTGCCACTTTCCCCCCTTGGTGTCCATACATTTGTTCTATACATCTGTGTCTCTATTTATGCCTTGCAAACCGGTTCATCTGTACCATTTTTTCTAGGTTCCACATGTATGCGTTAATATACGATATTTGTTTTTCTCTTTCTGACTAACTTCACTCTGTATGACAGTCTCTAGATCTATCCACGTCTCTACAAATGACCCAATTTCATTCCTTTTTATGGCTGAGAAATATTGCATTTTATATATGTAGCACATCTTTTCCGTTCGTCTGTCTATGGGCACTTAGGTTGCTTCCATGACCTGGCTATTGTAAATAGTGCTGCAGTGAACATTGTGGTGAATATGTCTTTTTTATTTTTTTTTTGAATATGTCTTTTTGAATTATGGTTTTCTCTGGGTATATGGCCAGTAGTGGGATTGCTGGGTCATATGGTAATTCTATATTTAGTTTTTTAAGGAACCTCCATACTGTTCTCCATAGTGACTGTATCAACTTACATTCCCACAAATAGTGTAAGAGGGTTCCCTTTTCTCCACACCCTCTCCAGCATTTGTTGTTTGTAGATTTTCTGATGATGCCCATTCTAACTCGTGTGAGGTGATAACTCATTGTAGTTTTGGTTTATATTTCTCTAATAATTAGTGATGTTGAGCAGCTTTTCATGTGCTTCTTGGTCATCTGTATGTCTTCTTGGGACAAATGTCTATTTACGTCATCTGCCCATTTTTGGATTGGGTTGTTTGTTTTTTTACTGTTGAGCTGTATGAGCTGTTTATATACATTGGAGATTAATCCTTTGTCCATTGATTCGTTTGCAAATATTTTCTCCCATTCTGAGGGTTGTCTTTTCGTCTTGTTTGTAGTTTCCTTTGCTTTGCAAAAGCTTTTAGGTTTCATTTGCTCCCATTTGTTTATTATTGTTTTTTATTCCATTACTCTAGGAGGTGGATCAAAAAAGACCTTGCTGTGATTTATGTCAAAGAGTATTCTTCCTATGTTTTCCTCTAAGAGTTTTCTAGTGTCCGGTCTTACATTTTGGTCTCTAATGCATTTTGAGTTTATTTTTTGTGTATGGTGTTAGGGAGTGTTCTAATTTCATTCTTTTACATGTAGCTGTCCATTTTTCCCAGCACCACTTATTGAAGAGACTGTCTTTTCTCCATTGTATATCCTTGCCTCCTTTGTCATAGATTAGTGGGTCATAGGTGTGTAGGTTTATCTCTGGGCTTTCTTTTTTTTTTTTTCTTTTACATCTTTATTGGAGTATAATTGCTTTACAATTGTGTGCTAGTTTCTGCTGTATAAAAAAGTGAATCAGCTATGCGTATACATATAACACCATATCCCCTCCCTCTTGCACCTCCCTCTCACTCCCTTATCCCACCCTTTTAGGTGGTCACAAAGCACAGACCTGATCTCCCTGTGCTATGTGGCTGCTTCCCAGTAGCTATCAATTTTACATTTGGTAGTGTATATATGTCCATACCACTCTCTCACTTTGTCCCAGCTTACCCTTCCCCCTCCCCATGTCCTCAAGTCCTTTCTCTACGTCTGTGTCCTTAATCCTTTCCTGCCCCTAGGTTCTACATAAACTTTTTTTTTTAGATTCCATATATATGTGTTAGCATACAGTGTTTGTTTTTCCCTTTCTGACTTACTTCACTCTGTAGGACAGACTCTAGATCCATCCACCTCACTAAAAATAACTCAATTTCGTTTCTTTTTATGGCTGAATCATGTTCCATTGTATATATGTGCCACATCTTCTTTATCCATTTATCTGTTGATGGACACTTAGGTTGCTTCCATGTCCTGGCTATTGTAAATAGAGCTACAGTGAACATTGTGGTACATGACTCTTTTTGAATTATGGTTTTCTCAGGGTAAAGGTCCAGGAGTGGGTTTGCTGGGTTGTATGGTAGTTCTATTTTTAGTATTTAAGGAACCTTCATACCGTTCTCCCTAGTGGCTATATCAATTTACATTCCCACCAACAGTGCAAGAGGGTTCCCTTTTCTCCAATTAATGCCTCTCCAGCATTTATTGTTGGTAGATTTTTTGATGATGGCCATTCTGACTGGTGTGAGGTGATACCTCGCTGTAGTTTTGATTTGTATTTCTCTAATGATTAGTGATGTTCAGCATCCTTTCATGTGTTTGTTGGCAACCTGTATATCTTCTTTGGAGAAATGTCTATTTAGGTCTTCTGCCCATTTTTGGATTGGGTTGTTTGGTTTTGTGATATTGAGCTACATGAGCTGCTTTTTGGAGATTAATCATTTGCCATTTGCTTCATTTGAAAATATTTTCTCCCATTCTGATGGTTGTCTTTTCATCTTGCTTATGTTTTCCTTTGCTGTGCAAAAGAATTTATGTTTCATTAGGTCCCATTTTTTAATTTTTGTTTTTATTTCCATTTCTCTAGGAGGTGGGTCAAAAAGGATCTTGCTGTGATTTATGTCATAGACTGTTCTGCTTATGTTTTCCTCTAAGAGTTTTATAGTGGCTGGTCTTATATTTAGGTCTCTAATCCATTTTGAGTTTATTTTTGTGTATGGTGTTAGGGAGTGTTCTAATTTCATTCTTTTACATGTAGCTGTCCAGTTTTCCCAGCACCACTTACTGAAGACACTCTCTTTTCTCCGTTGTACACCCTTGCCTCCTTTGTCATAGATTAGTTAACCATAGGTATGTGGGTTTATCTCTGTGCTTTCTATCCTGTTCTATTGACCTATATTTCTGTTTTTGTGTCAGTACCATATTATCTGATTACTGTAGCTTTGTAATATAGTCTGAAGTCTGGAAGTCTGATTCCTCCAGCTCTTTTTTTTCCCCCTCAAGACTGCTTTGGCTATCCAGGGTCTTTTGTGTCTCCCTACAAATTTTAAGATTTTTTTTTTCTTGTTCTGTAGAAAATGCCAAAAGTATTTTGATCAGGATTGCATTAAATCTGTAGATTGCTTTGGGTAGTATAGTCATTTTCACAATATTGATTCTTCTAATCCAAGAACATGGTATATGTCTCCATCTGTTTATATCATCTTTGATTTCTTTCATCAGCGTCTTATAGTTTTCTGAGTACAGGTCTTTTACTTCCTTAGGTAGGTTAATTCCTAGGTATTTTATTCTTTTTGTTGCAGTGGTAATGGGATTGTTTCCTTAATTTCTCTTTCTGATCTTTCATTGTTAGTGTATAGGAATGCAAGCAATTTCTGTGCATTAATTTTGTATCCTGCAACTTTACCAGATTCATTGATTAGCTCCAGTGGTTTTCTGGTGGCATCTTTAGGATTCTCTATCTATGATATCATGTCATCTGCAAACAGTGACAATTTTACTCCTTCTTTTCCTTTTTGTATTCCTTTTATTTCTTTTTCTTCTCTGATTGCCATGGCTAGGACTTCCAAAACTATGTTGAATAGCAGTGGTGAGAGTGGACATCCTCGTCTTGTTCCTGATCTTAGAGGAAACGCTTGCAGTTTTTCACCATTGAGAATGGTGTTTGCTGCGGGTTTGTCATATATGGCCTTTATTATGTTGAGGTAGTTTCCCTCTATGCCCACACTCTGCAGAGTTTTTATCGTAAATGGGTGTTGAATTTTCACAAAATCTTTTCCTTCATCTATTGAGATGATCATATGGTTTTATTCTACAATTTGTTAATATGGTGTATCACATTGATTTGTGTATATTGAAGAATCCTTGCATCCCTGGGATACACCCCACTTGATCATGGTGTATGATCCTTTTAATGTGTTGTTTGATTCTGTTTGCTAGTATTTGGTTGAGGATTTTTACATCTATATTCATCAGTGATATTGGTCTATAATTTTCTTTCCTTGTAGTATCTCTGTCTGATTTTGGTATCAGGGTGATGGTGGTCTGATAGAATGAGTTTGGGAGTGTTCCTTCCCCTGCAATTGTTTTGAAGAATTTGAGAAGGTTGGGTGTTAGCTCTTCCCTAATGTTTGATAGAATTCACCTGTGATGCCATCTGGTTCTGGACTTTTGTTTGTTGGAAGATTTTTAATCATAGTTTCAAATTCATTGCTTGTGATAGGTTTGTTCATATTTTCTATTTCTTCCTGGTTCAGTCTTGGAAGGTTATCCCTTTCTAAGAATTTGTCCATTTCTTCCAGGTTGTCCATTTTATTGGCATAGAGTTGCGTGTAGTAGTCTCTTAGGATGCTTTGTATTCCTGTGGTGTCTGTTGTAACTTCTCCTTTTTCACTTCTAATTTTGTTGATTTGAGTCCTCTCCCTCTTTTTCTTGAGTCTGGCTAAAGGTTGATCATTATTGCTTATCTTCTCAAAGAACCAGCTTTTAGGTTTATTGATCTTTGCTTTTGTTTTCTTTGTTTCTATTTCATTTATTTCTGCTCTGATCTTTAAGATTTCTTTCCTTCTACTAACTTTGGGTTTTGTTCTTCTTTCTCTAATTCCTCTAGGTGTAAGGTTAGATTGTTTATTTGAGATTTTTCTTGTTTCTTGAGGTAGGCTTGTATTGCTATAAACTTCCCTCTTAGAACTGCTTTTGCCGCATCCCATAGGTTTTGGATCATCGTGTTTTTGTTGTCATTTGTCTCTAGGTAGTTTTTGATTTCCTCTTTGATTTCTTCAGTGATCTCTTGGTTATTTAGTAACGCATTGTTTAGCCTCCATGTGTTTGTGTTTTTTACGGTTTTTTTCCATGTAATTGATTTCTAATCTCATAGCATTGTGGTCGGAACAGCTGCTTGACATGATTTCAGTTTTCTTAAATTTACTGAGGCTTTGTGATCCAAGATGTGATCTATCCTGGAGAATGTTCCGTGTGCAGTTAAGAAGAACGTGTAATCTGCTGTTTTTGGATGGAATGACCTATAAATATCAATTAACTCTATCTGGTCTATTGTGTCATTTAAAGCTTGTGTTTCCTTATTAATTTTCTGTCTGGCTGATCTCCACTGGTATAAGTGAGCTGTTAAAGTCCCCCACTATTATTGTGTTACTGTTGATTTCCTCTTTTATAGCTGTTAGCAGTTGCCTTATACATTGAGGTGCTCCTATGTTGGGTACATATATATTTATAATTGTTATATCTTCTTCTTGGATTGATCCCTTGACCATTATGTAGTGTCTTTCCTTGTCTCTTGTAACATTCTTTATTTTAAAGTCTATTTTATCTGATATGAGTATTGCTACTCCAGCTTTCTTTTGATTTTCATTTGCATAGAGTATATTTTTCCATCGCCTCACTTTCAGTCTGTATGTGTCCCTAGGTCTGAAATGGGTCTCTTGTAGACAGCATATATATGGGTCTTGTTTTTGTATCCATTCAGCGAGCCTGTGTCTTTTGGTTGGAACATTTAGTGCATTCACGTTTAAGGTAATTATCGATATGTATGTTCCTATTACTATTTTCTTAATTGTTATGGGGTTGTCTTGGTGGGTCCTTTTCTTCTCTTGTGTTTCCCACTTAGAGAAGTTCCTTTAGCATTTGGTGTAAAGCTGGTTTCATGGTGCTGAATTCTCTTAGCTTTTGCTTGTCTGTAGGGCTTTTGATTTCTCCATCAAATATGAATGAGATCTTTGCAGGGTGGAGTACTCTTGGTTGTAGGTTCTTCCCTTTCATCACTTTAAATTGATCATGCTACTCCCTTCTGGCTTGTAGATAATCTGCTGAGAAATCAGCTGTTATCCTTATGGGAGTTCCCTTGTATGTTATTTGTCATTTTTCCCTTGCTGCTTTCAAAATTTTTCTTTGTCATTAATTTTTGTCAATTTGATTACTATGTGTCTTGTCATTTTTCTCCTTTGGTTTATCCTGCCTGGGACTCTCTGTGCTTCTGGACTTGGGTGGCTATTTCTTTTCCCATGCTAGGGAAGTTTTTGACCATAATCTCTTCAAATATATTCTCGGGTCCTTTCTCTCTCTTCTCCTTCTGGGATCCCTATCATGCGAATGTTGTTGTGTTTAATGTTGTCCCAGAGGACTCTTGGGGTGTCTTCATTTATTTTCATTCTTTTTCTTTATTCTGTTCCATGGCAGTGATTTCCACCTTTCTGTCTTCCAGGTCACTTATCCGTTCTTCTGCCACAGTTATTCTGCTACTGATTCCTTCTAGTATATTTTTCATTTCAGTTATTACATTGTTCACCTCTGTTTGTTTGTTCTTTAATTCTTCTAGGTGTTTGTTCCTTAATTCTTCTAGGTCTTTGTTAAGCATTTCTTGTGTCTTCTCGATCTTTGCCTCCTTTCTTTTTCCAAGGTCTTGGCTCAACTTCACTATCATTATTCTGAATTCTTTTTCTGGAAGGTTCCCTATCTCCACGTCATTTCGTTTTTTTTTTTCCTGGGGTTTTATCTTGTTCCTTGATCTGGTATAAAGTCCTCTGCCTTTTCATTTTGTCTATCTTTCTGTGAATGTGGTTTTCCTTCCACAGGCTGCAGAATTGTAGTTCTTCTTGCTTCTGCTGTCTGCTCTCTGGTGGATGAGTCTATCTTAGAGGCTTGTGCAAGCTTCCTGATGGGAGGGACTGGTGGTGGGTAGAGCTGGGTGTTGCTTTGGTGGGCAGAGCTTTAATCCGCTTGTCTGTGGATTAAATAAAACTTTAATAAAAAGTTTAATCCTCTTGTCTGCTGATGCATGGGGCTGGGTTCCCTCCCTGTTGGTTGTTTGGCCTGAGGCGACCCAGCACTGGAGCCTACCTTGCTCTTGGTGGGGCTAATGGCGGACTCTGGGAGGGCTCACACCAAGGAGTATTTCCCAGAACTTCTGCTGCCAGTGTCGTTGTCCTCACGGTGAGCCACAGCCACAGCCACCACCTGCCTCTGCAGGAGACCCTCTAAAAGTAGCAGGTAGTTCTGGTCATTCTCCTACAGGGTCACTGCTTCTTCCCCTGGGTCCTGATGTGCACACTACTTTGTGTGTGCCCTCCAAGAGTGGAGTATCTGAGTGGAGTTGAGACTCTGAGACTCTGCGTGGAGTCACACAGACTCTGGGTCCTGTGAAGCTTCGATGTTTTGTGGTTCTAGAAATCCTATAGGAGACGGTCCACAGCAGGTGAAGCTAATGTTGTCAGTAGAGGTGTTGAAGCCAAAGATCTGCAGTTCCGACTAGAGGTGCCGATGTACATACAGGACAAAATCATCTCGTGTGAATGTAGTTCAGGCATGTTTAAGATGAATGCAGTCATGTTAATGCCTACCATATTCTATCTTGAGCCTCTCCTCAGGGACCCCCTCCTCAGTTCCTGAGGCTCCTGTAAGTCATGTACAAGGGACTGGAAAGTGGGCTCTGTCCAGTCTGAGCCCTGAGTTACCCTGTGTGTATCTTAGGATGCTTTGTATTTCTGTGGTGTCTGTCTGTTGTAACATCATCTCTTTCATTTCAGATTTATTTGGGCCCTCTCTTTTTAAAAAAACATACTACTGTTGTCTTTTATTCTTTACAGAAGTTTAATAAGTGTTTGATCTACTATCCTTACCCTATGTATACTTTTTGCAGTGAGATTTTTACTTTTCTTTGTTTCCTTGTTACTATCAATAATTAGTGAGACTTCTTTTAAGCTACCTTCAACATTGCTTATAAAGCTGCTTTATTAGTGATGACAGAGCCTTAATGGAAGTCATGTTCTGGTTGTAAATTAGAATGCAATGTGCCAGCAAAAAGCCCCTTAAGTTTATGTCTCATTACTTCTTGTTCTTTTTTTAATTTAATTTTTATTTTTTGTCAGAGCAAATTTGATTAAAATGTTTTGTTTCTTCTAGGTGTGCAAGATGTGGTTCTTTTAAACATATACATATATCTATTCTTCTTTGCATCATTTTCCCATGTAGGTTATGACACAATGTTGAGCAGTCTTGTCTTGGTATTACATAGGTCTTTGGTGATTACATATTTCACATGTGTTTCTATATCTATCTTAACCCCAATATCCTAATGTATCCAATCCTCACACCTATCCATTTGCTGAACCATAAGTTTGTTTAATGAATCTGTGATTGCATTTCTCTGTGGAAATATCTTCATTGGTATGAATTTTTAGCTAAGACCTATAAGTGATATTATAGGATATGTGTCTTTGGCTTTCTGACTTAGTACAATTTGCCTGATTACCTCAAGAATCATACATGGTGCTGCAAATGGCATTGTTTCATTTTTTTCCCTGGCTAATATTCCATCTGTACGTGTACCAGTTCTTCTTTGGCCACGCACCTCTTGATGGACTTTCTGGTTGCCTCCATGTCTTGGCTATTGTAATACTGCTGCAATGCATATTTTCTTGCCTGTGTCTTTCCAGTTCTATCTTCTTATGTTATAGGCCAAGGAGTGGGCTTGCTGTATCATATGGTAGCTCAGTGTGTACGTTTTAAAGGCACCACCATTCAGTTCTCATTAGTGGCTCTTTCCAGGTTACGTCCCACTTAAAATTGAGGGTATGCATTTCTCCAAAACACCTTCAATATTTATTGTTTGTAGTTTTCTTGCTGATGGTTATTCTAACAGGTGCGAGCTGATACCTCTCTGTGGTTGAATTTGCATGTGTCCCAAAATCTGTTGAAATTGAGCTTTAAAGCATGCCCTTTCTATTTATCAAACTGTGATTACAGCTTAGTTCTTCAAAGTGTTTTCTTAAAGTAAGTGTCACATTTTGAAAATTTTTGGCCATTACCTCCCTCAAGACATTTTGAAGGCAGGTTTCATTTACAGCCCTGAAGTACTTGTTCATATGAAGTGACCATTAGCACAGGTTTGAAAGCTGCTTTGGTAGGTAACGGCCGGAGGGCGGGAGCCTTTCCACGTTCCCCAATCTGGTAACTAGGGAAGGAGCCTTCAGCCCCAAAAGTGTCCACCCTTATGTCTCATCCAGCTGTGGAACTAGATATGGTCAA